>NC_077227.1:582276566-582580316 GCF_027887165.1 Monodelphis domestica | reverse complement strand
CCTTTTAACTCTGTTGTTTCCTGACCTCAATCAATCAACGAACATTTATTAAATACCTACAGTGTACCAAGAGGACAAAAATGAAACCCTACCAGCTCTCAAGAAGTTTGCATTCTATAGAAGGAAATACCAGTGAGTATATAGAAGCTATTTAATCCACCCCACCCGAGGGCATTCATGGGCCCAGCACGGGTAGGAAGAAAGACGGGCAGCCCCTCATCTCTGCCACTTGACCCCTTTCCTACCCCATCAGCTAGTTAGAACCCATTTATAGCTCTCATGCTGGGCACACCCCAACCCATTTTTGGTCCCTGCTGGGAGCATCTCTGACCACCTGCCTAGGAATTTCTGCTGGCTTTTAATATGCTGAGTGTGTTGCCTGGGCCAAAGCTTCCCCCCTCAACTCCCCACGCCCAGGCAGGAAGCACTCCAGTGCCTGCAGAAAACACATCTACCTAACCATAATTGAGCCTCGCTCTCAGGAGTGATTTGCGTGTCAAAAATAAGCCGGGGCTGTAAATCAGGTGGTAGGAAACGTTGCGCCTCGCCCCCCCCCCCCCCCCCCCCCGCCTCCTCACCGCCTCCCCGCTTAAAGCCGCTGGCACACGCAGCTACTGGCTCCCTCACTGGGGGCAGGACTTGGGGTGCGGCAGAGAATGCTGATTGAAGACACACGCTCTGCCTCCATTTTCCAGCATGAATCAAGGAACGCCAGTGTCTGAGCACAGGGATCCCAGCCTTCCTTTGGCATCTGTTCAGGGACGCAGAGGCAGAAAGCAATGGCATCTCTTTCCAGCTAGGGGTATAAGGCAAGAGGTGTCCCCAGACCTACCTGCCCTCATCCACCAAGCCCCCCTGAATCCAACCATAGCCACTTCTATCCCCTGAACCAGGGCTCCCAAATTGGGGTACATGTACTGCGAGGGGGATAAGAAATTTCTAAAGGATGGGGATATTTGGTAAATAACTCCATTATCCTAAAGGTAATCTCTTTATTTTGTTTTTTATATACATTTACATGGTACACTCTACAACTGATTTCCTTTCATACTGAATAGGAATTCATCCTGAATGTTAAAAGAAGGTAATGCTGAAAGCCAAGTACTCTATCCTAAACCAAGAGGCTCTGCTAGTGCTCTTTGGGCTAGATTGCAAGCTTTTCAAAGGCAGGGACTATTTCACTTTTGCCAATCAACTAATCAATCAAAAGGCATCTATTCAATCCCTACTGTGGGCCAGGCACAGTGCTGCATATCCCCATATCTTGCAAACTTTAGAACACTATATTAATCATGAAATCTGTATAAATGGAGATTTTGAACCCTAAACTCCAATCCCCAGAAGTCCTTGGTATTTCCCAGAATTCCCTATAACCTCACCTGAGTCTCTACCTGGGCAAGATCACAATTAGGATTTAACTGGCAGTAACCCCTCCCATGCACTCTTCTTTGCTATTGCAATGATGTAGTAAGTAAGCTAAGAGTGGGGATTCTAAATTGGCTAATCAGCCAAAGGCACATGGTTTTTATTTGTATCTTCTTTATTCCTTGATTTCTAATAATCCTTAATAAACCTCAAAAATATAACATTTTATTACTAGATACTAATTTAATTTTTATAAATCATAAAATAAAGCAATTAATTAAAATTAATGTTCCTTTTAATAATTAGTCATCAGTATTCTTTGATATTAATATGACTAGCCTTGTGTCCCTCCCTTTACCACTTTGGACCTCAGTTTCTTAGTCTATAAATGGGGGTAAGGTAATATACTTTTAGTATATGCCTCAGCTACTCAGAGGGTGCTGAGCCTGGATTAGGAAAGAACCTAGTTCAAATCTAATCTCAGACACTTACTAACCATGCAGCCTTGAGGTAAATCTGACTCAGTTTCTTCAACTAAAAAAATGAGAACAATAATAATAAAATGAGGATCAAATAAGATAACATTTGTACTTAGAATGGTGCCTGACATAAAGCAGGTGCTTAATGAATGCTTGTTCTCTTCTTTCCCTTAACCCTCATAAGGCTATTGTGAGTACAGGGATTTATAAACATCAAAGCACTTTTAGAAATTTGAATTATTACTGAGGACAGTCCTAAAACTCAGTTGAAAGTGCCCTCTTTCAAGGGTACCATGACCTTGCCAGGAGAGTGGGCTCTAACAGCTTCACATGAAAGTATCCATTCAGTCAGCCTGTTTCCATATCATCTCGTACCCTAACTTCTAGCCTTATCACAGACCAGGCCTGAAATGTCAAAGGTAGACAGAGGCTTAATGGAGGAAATGGTAAGTGGAGTTTCAGTCCCAGCATGGTACAAGAAGGGAAAATACTAGAGTTCTGGACTGGCTCAAGAATGGAAGAAATGGACTTTTCTCAGTGTGGGGCTGAACTCATCTCTCAGAATAAAAGAATGGGGAACAGCTCTCTCATTCCCAACCCCACTACCCTTTCAGTGCCCAGACCCCGCCCCCCTCCTCTGGTTTTCTGTTTCCATTCCTGGCACTGGTTTCAGTTGGGGGAAGTAGGTAGGAAACCATGATTCTGAGGGTTAAATAGAGAATTATATTTAGTGCTCACAGAAAGACAAATATTGGGTTAGCAGCCAAAATGGAACGGAAAAAAAAAGCCCAAAGCAAACAGCAGAGGCAAGGAATTCCTACCAAACAAGGTCCCTATTCATTCCTCCAGATCCAGGTATAAGGGGCCTAGAAGGGGATAAGACCTATTTAGCTGGGAATACTAAGGCCATGGGCACGATTGAGAGCCATACTCTATTCCTTCTCTGTGGGCAAAATGTGGGAATTCTAAAATAAAAAGAAGAGAGAGAGAGAGAGAGAGAGAGAGAGAGAGAGAGAGAGAGAGAGAGAGAGAGAGAGAGAGGGAGGGAGGGAGGGAGGGAGGAAGGAAGGAAGGAAGGAAGGAAGGAAGGAAGGAAGGAAGGAAGGAAGGAAGGAAGGAAGGAAGGAAGGAAGGAAGGAAGGAAGGAAGGAAGGAAGGAAGGAAGGAAGGAAAAGAAAAAGAAAAGCTGTCCCTCTTGGTATCTGGGATTTGTGAAACTAGAGGTTGGGTAGAGGAAGGGGAAAAGGCACCTCAATGGAAGATTCCTGACATCTTCAAGATGAGTTGAAAGACTAAACTGAGAGTAATTTTCCAGTCCCAATTGCTATCAACTTGCCACCTTGCTAGGTCTGTTTCCTCTGTGAAATATGTTAGCCAACACATTTCCTAAGGTCCATTCCCCCTCTGCTTTTCTAGGGATCTCTAAGTTTCTCTCTACCAAACAGCAAAGAGAAAAGGATGAATCAAGTGAAATGTTCCCAACCAACAGCACTGATTTCAATTTATGGGGAAAAAAAAACTTAGAAAACTGGAACGATTTTTTTGTTTTTCCCACTCCTACCCCTTCCTCCTCCTACACTTAGCCACCTCTGTTTATGCACTAGGTTAGGGTCAATTTTCTGGATCTTTAGAAAGGGTGCAGAGAAAAGAGGCCCTTTCAGAAATCCTGGTCCCCCAGGGTATCTCCATTGGCATCATGGAGCTGGACCCATCAGGCTATAAATTAGTGAGGTTGCGGAGAGAAGAGGGTTCGAGTAGGGAGAAAGGAACAATAGCTGGTTTACTATGAGAGCTGGGAAGGGGTGAGGAACAGGGCAAGAGGTCATGGCAGATAGTTGTGGGGGGAGAGTGTGGAAAGGAATAAAAGGCAGAAGGAGGGGTCAAGGCCAAATTCCCAGCATCCTCCAGATAGAAGGCAGACAGGTCCTGTCAAAACTTGGACCTTGCTGAATATTCATTGAAGAGATTTGCATGAATCATTTGCATCAAACCACTGGGTTTCTTTTCTACCAAGAGGAAAAAAATCTCCTGCTCAAAGGAGGATAGAACCCAGGAATTTATGTTCCCTTTGGGATAGGGAACAGAGACTGCTAATCATGAGAATAAAAGCTGAATCCTTTGCCCAGCCTTCTCCCCTCCCCTATTCTCTCTCTCTAATCCAAGGGCTTGGAAGCCCATATTCCTCTGGAACAGGAGAGGAAGGATGTGAAATGGGGAAAGCACTGAATTTAGAATCAAAAGACTGGGATTCATGCTACTTTCTGTGTGACTATTGGCAAGTTGCCTAATCTTTCTGGGGCTCA
This sequence comes from Monodelphis domestica, assembly GCF_027887165.1. NCBI lineage: Eukaryota > Metazoa > Chordata > Mammalia > Didelphimorphia > Didelphidae > Monodelphis > Monodelphis domestica. The sequence goes on along the minus strand of NC_077227.1, from coordinate 582,576,169 downwards.
GCTCCTCATCTGTTAACTAGAGATAATAATATTTGCACTACCTACTTCTCATGTTGTTGTGAGGAGATCACTTTGTAAACTTGAATGAATAAAGGCTGGATTTCTGAATTAATTGATATACGGAACTCCAAATAAGGAAACTCTCTCTCAGGACTTCGGTTATTTATGGGTTCTAGCAGCGTCCAGCTCTAAAGAGTTAAGTGCTTTGACCAAGGCAGGTAAGTCAAGCAGTGCATAGAGTGCTGGCTGTGGAGTCAGGAAGATTCATCTCAGACACTTACTAGTTGTGTGACTCTGGACAAATCACTTAACCTTGCTTACCTCAGTTTCCTCATCTGTAAATGAGTTAGAAAAGGAAAGACAAACCACTCTAGTATCTTGCCAAGAAAACCCCGAATGGGGTCACAAAGAATCAGACATGACTAAACAATAACAGCAGCACAACCTGAATGTTAGAGAGGGGCTTTGAACCCTTCTTGTTTCTGAAACAGTTCACTCTCACACTACCCTCATGCTGCCTTTAAATACAAGATATTATTGATAGCATGAGAATATTATCAAGTCTTCCTTGTCTTTCCCTATCTCTCTAACTTTTATATCCATGTATATCTCTCCTCCCTTCTCTTGAATAGCTTTTTCCCTAGTGGCATCTGGGCATCCCCATAGCCTTTGGGCAGGAAATACCAAATAGGAAACTGGAATTTCCTGAGTATGATGGATGCTGATTCCAAATGGCCCCAGATTGACCTTGGCTTTATCTACTAATTCTATGAAACCTGACAACTGCAAAAGCTAGAACCTTCACTGGAGAGAGATTCTATCAAGGTCTGCCTATCTTGGGACAATTAGGTGGCTTAGTGGTTAGAGAACCAGGTCTGGAGACAGGAGGTCCTGGGTTCAAGTCTGAACCCAGATACTTTCTAACTGTGTGGCTCTGGGCAAGTCACTTAACCCCAACTGCCTAGACTTAATTCTCTTCTGACTTGGAACCAATACTTCTTTCAATTTAAAGATAGAAAGAAAGGGTTTTAAGAAAAAAATAAAAAATAAATTTAGAAGACTGTTTCTTGCTTGATGCTACCCTGTATCACAAGGAAGTTTCTCAGTTTTTCACCTGCTGATTTCTATTGTGACCTGAGAAAGCTGAGTTCTGACCTCTAGATTTTCCCCATTGCCCATGTACAGACATATTAGATAGTTTCATGACAAGGGACCCCTGCTTCCATATAACATAGAATCAAATTTACTGGTTTCCAAACAATATGAGAGGGAACCCCAGAGAAAAAGCTCAAATCACCTACAAACATGAGCAGAAATGGAAACCAAAAATAGCTGTGAGCGGTTTGGAGTCTGGAGCATTCAAGGAAGACTATAAGAAAATTCTACAAAAAAATCCACAAGGAAGGGCTTTCACTAGATAAATTCACTAGAAGGCATTAAAAACAAAGAATCAAGGATGAATAGGCAGTTCTCAGAGGAAAAAATTAAAACAAGCTATATGATCCAAATGACTATTCATTAGAGAAATATAAATTGGAACAATCCTGAGATACCACACTTCACATCTATCAGATTGACTAATATGACCAAAAAGAAAAATGATAAATGTAGAAGGGGATATGGGAAAATTGGGACACTAATACACTGTTGGTAGAATTGTGAATTGATACAACTATTCTGGAAAACAATATAGAACCAGGCCCAAAGGGTCATAAAAATATGTATGCCCTCTGATCCAGAAATACCACTACTGGATCTATAGCCCAAAGATATCAGAGATAAAGGAAAAGGATCCCCTTGTCCCAAAATATTTTTAGCAGTTCTTTTTGTAGTGGCAAAGAATTATAAACTGAAGCATTGTCCATCACTTGGGGGATGATTGAACAAGTTGTGGTATATAGTTGTAAAGGAATATTATTGTGCCATAAAAAAGACAAACAAAATGAGTTCAGAAAAGCCTGGGAAGATTTACATAAACTGATACAAAGTGAAGTAAGCAGACTCAGGAGAACAATGTATATAGTAACAGAAATATACCATAAACAATTATGAAGGACTAAACCTTTATTAGAAAGGCAAGTTTCCAAGATAACCACAAGGAACTCAGGATAAAAAATGCTATGCACAGCCAAAGAAGTTGTTGATATATGACTGTAGATCGCAGCATGTTATCTTCCACTTTATTTCACTTATGAGATTTTTATTGTTTGCATGATATGTATCTTCTATCACAACATGAGCAATATGGAAATATGTATTGTGTGAAAGCACTGGTAATCTATATCAGACTATTTACTGCCTCAGGGAGGGGGAAGCAAAGAGAGGGAGGGAGAAAATCTGAATACCCAAATGTCAGAAAACAATTATCAAAAATTGTTTCTACATGTAACTGAAAAAAATATATATATATACATACATACATATATCTATATAACAATCTATATCTATACATCTATAACTATATATCTATAATTAAAAAGAAGGAATCAAAGTCCAAATGCTTTGAGAGGTCTTTAGGAAACAGATTCCAGAGGATAAGCTGCCTAGGCAATAATAATAATAAAGATAAGAATTTACATTTATATAATACTTTACAGCAATGGTTTCAAATTCAAATAGAAACAGGCCACTAATCTGTACAGAAAGGCCCTTGCAAACTACATATTGACTTAGAAAAGCACATATTAAAATTATGTGTATTCCATTGTATTTTTAATATTTTGTTAACTATTTTCCAATTACGTTTTAATCTGATTAGCACAGGAGTATCTGACATATCAGCTTTAAAACTTCAGGAGGAAATCACCAGATAATAAGGCATAGTCCAACAGAGTTCATAATTGGGCCAGAAGGATTTGCTCCCTTCCAGGTTCTTGGTGACTTTACCTCTCTTTACTCTTTCCTGCCTTCTGACACTGGCCAGAATGTTTATTGGAAGTCTGGAAGGAAGTACAAGAACTCCTGAATCCATTGGTAAAGGTGGAACACGTGCAATGGAATCATAGATAAAAGGCTGAGAAGCCTGAGAAGTCATCAGGACCAACCCTTTCATTTTACCATTAAGGTAACTAAGACTAAAGAGTTTAAGTGATTTCATTCCCAGAGATCTAAATACCAAGCCTGCTATACTAGAACTCAGAGCCATCTACCTTCCAAGTGCATTCATCCCAGCAAGCACTTCCTTCTCATCTGTGAAGCAATAATTGGTTATTTGTAATTAAATTTTCCTCCAGTCAATGCTTTCTGCTTGACAAATCCCTTCCCTCTGAAGTTTCCTTGCCTATAGGATACTATGGTGTTCTAGCTTTTGGGTGAGCATATGGGTAATAGAGTTGAGACTTCTGGAGCAAACCATCCTTATTCCCAGAAGCAGAACAGGCCTTGAGCAAAATTGGAAAATAAACACATTTATGTTCATGCTCCCACTTCCTTCCAGGATCTTCCCCATCCAAACTTCTGGGTCTCTCAGACTACCCTAGGTCCCTCCTAATCTCAGAAGAAAGTATTACAATAAACTAATTCACATGAAAGGGTTAGTGATTTCATGTTTCCCCTTCCAAGAGTATTTGTATTTTTTTTTTAAATCCAGGAAAAAAATCATAATCCTTCTGCCACAGGAATGCATCTCTAATGACTGAATTTCAGCCACCACAGAGAAGCCTTCCAAAAAGTGTTCACAGCGGGGGCCACCTACTCTGCCCACTCTCAGGATTTGGCCCAGCCCTGAGAGACAGTTCAGGATATTCTCAAGAGACTAGAAGTATCTTTTTTTCTTGTGGGACCAGAGTTTCCATTGCAAAAGTCAAGAGTGTGCTGTGTTTTACCAAAACCATGCTTCTAAAAATTATAAATTCCATTTTTGTCCATAAAATCTCACTTTTAATGAATAAATAAATATGTTAATGCCCTGGGGAAACAGGCAAATTCCACCATGACTCCTTTTAGTAAAGGAAAAAAATCACAGCCTACAGAAAAATCTCTCCCGAATTGCCCGAATCTGTGATATCTTTGATATGATGCTACAGATTTCTAGTGTATGCATTTTAAATGGTTCTATTTAATCAACAGATGCTTCCCTCTTTTCCCTAAGAGAGGCCAAACAGCTGAGTTGAGAAAACAATATATCAAAGATAATCCCTTAGGGAGGAATCTTACTTTGGTTAGAGAAAGAGAAAAAGTTTTCTCTCTCCAAAGATTCTGGAGATCTGAAAAGACATATTTCTTGAATAGTCAGAGGGAAATAGCTCAGCCTGAACAGGGAATGCAAGTTGAGGACTAAAAGGGACAAGACTTCTGGAATAGTCAAAAGTGGGGAGTTCAAACCCAACCTAAAAAGGAGAAACAGAATTTATCTTGCTCTCCAAAGGGATTATTCCATACTTTTTCATCTCCTCTTCTCAATTCTCAGCAGATGACCTAGCCTCCTATTCTATTTTAAGAGAGAACATTCAGTGTGAACTCCACTCCATTCTATGTCCTGCTCACACTCATTTCCCTTCTAGTCCACGAGGAAGAAGTTTATTCCAAAACCAATTCTTTCCTTTGTTCCTTTGATCTCATCCTCTCCTATCTCTTCTATGAAGATTTGATCTTTTTTTACTGAGAACCATGGGAAATTAGTCTTTATCCCAGGAATCATCTATGCAAATGATTATCAGATCTCTTTATTCATTCTTAACCTTTATTCTGACCTCCATTCTTCCATTACCAGTTGCCTATTAGATATCTCCACCTGGATGTCCCATAGACATCTTACACCCAACTCATTAGCTTTCCCTCACGAAAGCCTTGCCTCTACTGATGTTCTTCACCACTGTAGAGGCATCACAAGCCCTCACATCCTAGACATCATTCTCAACTCCTCATAAACACTCTCTTCTCTCCTCTCCTCTGACACTGCTAATATGTAGAGGCAGATCCTCATCACCTCAATCCTGGACTGTTGCAGTATCTTTCTGGTTGGTCTCCCTGACCCAAAGTCTCCCCTCATTCAAGTCCATCCTTCCCTCTGTCAAAGAGCTTTTCCTAAAGCATAGGTCTGACCTCATCACTCCCCTCCACAATAAACTCCAATGGGTCCTTTCTACCTCTAGGATCAAATATAAAATCCTCTGTCTGGCTAATAAAAACCTTCATATTCTATTCCACACACACACACGCTTTCTAGTCTTTTTTAAAAAATCATCTTAGAATTAAGTATTAAGTTCATTAAGTATTGGTTCCAAGGCAGGCGAGTAGTAAAGGCAAGGCAAGAAGCATCTTTTCTTTTTCTTGTGGGTCCAGAGTTTCCATTGCAAAAGTCAAGTTATTGAAGTTAATTGAAGTTAAATGAGTTGCCCAGTGTCACACAGGAAGTGTCTAAGGTCACATTTGAACCCAAGACCTCCCATCTCTAGGCCTGGCTCTCATTGCACTAAAACACTTAGCTGTCTCCATATAATATATTATTATATAATATACACTTATATATTACATTAGTTTATATTATATGATATATAATAATATAGAATTAAAATGAATATGAAAAGCCCTTGAAAGCCTTAAAGCAATATAAAAACTTGATTACCATTATCTTGACTATATTTTGCCCCACCCCTGCTTAGAGTATAAGATCCTTGAGAGCAGGAATTCGGTCTGACTCTCATTAGGCTTCATTCTCATCTTGCCCCCTCCCAATTTTTTTTTATTGGACCTGTAATTTCAGCATTGACAACTAGGTGGCACAGTGGATAGAGCACCAGAAGAAATTGAGCTCAAATCCGATCTTAGACCCTAACTAGCTGTGTAACCTTGAGCAAAACACTTCACCCTTTTTGCCTCAGTTTCCTCATCTGTAAAATGAGCTGGAGAAGGAAATGGCAGACCATTCTAGTATCTTTGCCAAGGAAATCCCAAATGAAGTCACAAAGAGTCATGACTAAAGACATGACTAAAGGGAAGACATCATGTAAAAAAAATTCCATCAGAGTAGGGAAATCCCAATGAATACATTTCTCTAGCAGAGTAGATCAGTGCCAGCTCTAAAATTCATAATATTCCAAAGTAGTCCAGGGGCCTGAAAGGTCTAGTGATTTAGTCCAAGGTCACACAAGGTCTGTCATGGGTAAGACCTGAACTCAGATCTTTTCTGATTCCCAGGACAGTTCTCTATCCACTACTCCATGCTGTGCTCACATCTCTCTGTTTGTAGATGTTTCACAAATTATCAATGAAATTAATTGAATTCAGGGGAAAGAGAACTTGGCCTAAGCCAGGACTGAACTCCATTTACAAAGAAAAGTACCAGACTGGAAATTCCTAATAATAACAATACTTGTCTTTTTTTTAAGATATGCTAACTGGTTCACATATGTATGTACACACATTCATACATATACACACACATATATAGATGTGTATGTGTGTGTGAACTAGTCATCTAGAGATCTGACCTTTTGTCCTAATTCTAACACTGTCTACCTCTATAAACGTAGTCTAACCTTTTTGGACCTCACTTTCCTAACCTGTTAAATAAGAGGCCTTGATAAGATTGTCTTGAAGATCCCTTCAAACACTAAAGTTCCAGGATTTTATTATCCTCATTTTGCATGATGAGTTCAGAAAGGATTATAGACTCAGAGTTGGAAGGAACTAAGGGGTCATCTAATCTGTCCCCTTCATTATTCAGACAAGAAAACTGATGCCAAGAGAGGGTATGGGACTTATCCTGAGTCATATGGCTAGTAAAGGGCACAGAATGAGAGATAGATAAATAGACAGACAGGTAGATAGATAGATAGATAGATAGATGGATAGATGGATAGATGGATAGATGGATGGATGGATGGATGGATGGATGGATGGATGGATGGATAGATAGATAGATAGATGGATAGATGGATAGATGGATAGATGGATGGATGGATGGATGGATGGATGGATGGATGGATGGATGGATGGATGGATGGATGGATAAATAGATAGATAGATAGATAGATAGATAGATAGATAGATAGATAGATAGATAGATAGATAGATAGGCAAACAGATGGAGAGATAGAGACCAACAGATAGAACATTTATTAAGCATGTTCCAGGCATAAACTGAATGAAGACCTAGGAAAGGGAAGGGAGCAGAAGGAGGATCAGCCAGGTAGAAAAAAGAACCAAGAGAGAACAGTATCTTGAAAACTTGAGAAAAGAAAGCTTCCTGGAGAAAGTTATCAGCGGTGTCAAATGTTGCAAAGAGATCAAGAAGGTTATCAATTGAGAGAAGGTGATTAGATTTGGTAATTAAGAGATTATTGGTAACTTTGGACAGAACAGCTTCAGCTGAGATGAGGTTGGAATCCAGATCTCAGAGGATTTAGAAGGAAATAAGGGGAGAGGAAATGGAAGGACTTAATGCAGACACCTTTCTCAAAGAGTTTAGCCAAGAATGGGAGGAGAAACATTGGACAATACCAAGCGGAAATGGTAGGATTAAGAAAGGGTTGTTTTGGGTTTTTTTATGAATGAGAAAGTAGGTATGTTTGTCAGTAATAGAGAAAGAGCCAGTAAATAGTGAGAGTCTGACAATAAGAGAGAGAAAGAATTGGGCCAATAGAACAATCTGCCACAAAAGATAAGAGAACGGGATGAAAGAGAACAGGATAAAAGGGGCATGTAGAGAGGTTGGCCTTGGCAAGGAAAGGGCCACTTTTTTCTCTGAGACTTGTATGAAAGAAGAGATAGTGAGGAAGATGTCTGAAAGAAGTGAGAAGAGGAAAAATCTCTCTCTCTCTCTCTCTCCCTCCCTTCATCCTTCCTCTCTCTCTCTCTCTCTCTCTCTCTCTCTCTCTCTCTCTCTCTCTCTCTCTCTCTCTCTCTCTCTCTCTCTCTCTCTCCCATACAATATATATATATATATATGTATGTATATATTTTTTGTTAATGTATCAGACAAAGTTCTCTGCATAAAGAGCAGGAGAAGAGGAAAGCTTGAGGAAAGATGAGAATGTTTGGAACAACAGCTATGGAGAATGGAATAGCAATTCAATTAGGGTACAGAAAGCATGTGCGTTATGTTTCTCCATTATTCATCATAGGAGGAGGCCTAAATAGATTACATATGTTAAGTGATAACACAGATAAATGTCTTTCATTACCCACTGACTATTAATATTAAGTCTGGTTATTAATCAGAGGCCACATGGCCTCTGTGGCTAGTGAGCTGGCCTCAGAGTTGGGAAGACCAAGCTTCCAGTATTGCCTCTGACATATACTGGCTTTGTAACCCTAAGTAAATCATTTAACCCCTCAGTGTCCCAAATCTGTCTCTGAGACAACACATTGTAGAATAGGTATTGATATTCATTGGCAGAGTTTCCTTACTTGGATTTTCCACGTGTCAGTGGAATCACAGGTCTTCTCCAAAACAAAAAACAAACAAAAAATGATTACAACTATCAAATGAGATATAAAATGGGAATATACATACGGATTGAAGGTGTTGCTTATAGTCAGGAGGAGGACCAATGCAAAATCTAAATGTAAGAAGTATTCTCCATTGATGGTGAAGGTCACCAGATGATGATTCTATTTGTTAATGAAACAGAGCTGATCACATCAATGTAGATCCACCTAAATAAGACAACTCAAAAGAACTGTCTAACTATCCACAAAGGAAAAAGCAAAAGAATGAAGAATATCTGTTGTCCAGATTATGATATATAGTATAATGTGTGACCCAGAAAGTTGGACAACATACTTAGACAGACATCAAAGGTAAGCAATGAATTGGGCACAGAATTGAATGGGAGAAAGAAAATGGGCTAGATTACACATTAAATAGACCCAAGATTCTCCCTGAAACAAAATCCCACTTTCTTAAACAAGCTAATAATGTATAATGAATGCTGAGAAGCACTGCTAATAAGGGGAGAAGGAATAATGGGACCATAAATATGGAGGTTCAATGCAAATAATCCATTAACTGATGATGGGCAAGTCACTCAGCCTCTCAATTTCCCCAGAAAGATCTCTAAGACTGTTACAGATTAGTGGTTTATCTGTGTTGGGGAAGGGAATCTGTACATTAGGAGTTCCCCATATGAATTAAACCAGAGAATTGGGCCTGGAGTCAGAAAGACCTGAGCTCAAATCCAACCTCAGACACTTACTAGCTGTGTGACTGGCCAAGTTATTTAACCCTATTTTCCTCAATTTCTTTATCTATAAAATTAGCTGAAGGAAAAGGCAAACTACTCCAGTATCTTTGCCCAAATGGGATCCTAAAGAATTAGACTTGACTGAAAAAACTGAACAAAAAATATTCATTAAATCACAGACCCAGACCAAAAATTAAAAAAAATTCTTGCAGTAATACTATAAGCTTTGAGTCATAGAATAACATGGTTTCTGACGAATTAAAGTTGTAGGTCAGCCAAAGATCAGTCAAGAAATGGGTGTGAGTAAGCTGTAACATATTACCAGTGAAGAACTGAGAAGAAGAAAAGTAAAACATGTCATGAGAGAGCTAGATGACTAGAAGGAAAAATAAATAAATAATAGGCCAGTCACATACCGAGTATGAGAGACAACCAAGGGATAGCCTGAGTGCTTCATCAGCCTCCACATGATGTTGAGAGAGCTGAAGGAAGACCCATTCACACTCCCACCCCAGACCTCCAAAGGAGGATTTATAGAGAAACACAGATAGGAGCCACACAGGATGAGGCTGGGATGGGCTATGATCTGCATGGTCAGAGGAAAATATCTCTGAGGTCACAGATCCATTAGAGTACTGCAATATATTAAATCGATGGTCAAAGCCATTGTCTAGAAAAAGTGTGGTATAATATTAATAGCTAATGTTTATAGAGCACTGACTATGTGTCAGGCACTGTGCTATGCTTTTCAATTATAATCTCACTTGATCTTCATGACAATCCTGGCAGGTAGAGATGTTATTATTATCCCCATTTTATAGATGAGGAAACTGAGGCAAAGCAACTTACCTAGGGTCAAATAGCTAGAAGGTGTACAAGAACTCAGATCTTCCTGACTCTAGGCATGGTGCTCTACCCACTGTGCCACCTAGTTGCCCTAGGGCAGTGATGGTGAACCTTTTAGAGATCTTAGAGATCAAGTGCCCAAACTGTAACCCTCACACCACATGTGAGCCTCCCACCTTCCAGATAGGGGAGGGAGGAAGTGTTCCCTCTGGGCTGCTGGGCAGAGAGGTTGGTGATGTGAAAAATGTCCTCAGGCGCACATGGAGATGGGGAAGGGAGCAGCCCCCTCCAGCATACTCTGGTGTGTGTGTGCCATAGGTTCGCCAATAGGGCCCTGGGGAATAGAGGGAATGTATAAGGAATAGAAATCCGGTGTTGGTTCCAGGGACACCTAAATTCAAATCTCTTCTCTGGGCCTCACCAGCTTTGTGTTCCTCTCTAAGGGCTTCAAGCAGATCCCTTGATTTTATCCAATAAGTCATAGGTGGGATTTAATATCATTGATGAGGGGGAGTTCTCATGCCAGAACTATTGTATTCCAGGAATCCTATCTGATTTTCTTCATGAAACCTTAGCACTTCCTTTACCTTTATAGGCCTGTGACAGCTCGATAAACACCTCTTAACCAGTAACATTTGTTACCCCTCCTTCATCCCCAGGCTGCACTCCAGACCTCCTCTACTATGCTCCTCATTCCAGCCCTGGAATCCATGCATTAGAAATACCTTCCACCCTTGAGGCCTCTCCCTTTGAATGATGGCTCCTTCTAGAAGCTCCATTTAAGGAGAGTGACCAGATCATCACTCCATGTCTCATTCCTCTCTGGGCTGCACTCTGGTCTTTCTCTACCATGTCCCCCTACCTGCCCCCTCCTCCATCCCCCTTTAGTGTTTTTTACGTGTTGCCTTCCCCCATTAGAGTGTAAGCTCCTTGAGGTCAGGGACTATCATTCTTCCTACTTATCTTTGTATTCCCAGTACCTAGTCAGGTGCTTGGACCGTGGTAGTTATTTAATAAATGCTAGTAAACTAACTGACTCATGCCTGGCAGGCAATTCAATTCCTCATACTATAAAAGAAAAATTCTTTAGGTTCCTGTGCTAATTATATTCTGTGGTCAGAGTTAGTCATGTAAAAAGAAAGGAAGGGGCAACAGCTCCTTTCTTAATTGTTCTTTTTTCCCCTTAAAACCATGACTGTCCATCTTTAAATCAATACTAAGTATTGGTTTCAAGGCAAAAGAGCCAGTAAGAACTAGACAACTGAGTTTAAGTGACTTGCCCAGGGTCACACAGCTAGGAAGTATCTGAGGCCTGATTTATCATCAGGTCCTCTCAACTGCAGTCCTGGCACTCTATCCACTGAGCCACCCAACTGCCCCATCTAATCTTTCTACCAATCTATTTCATTAGGTTAAGGGAAAAAAATGGGGCCTTGAGAGAAGTATAGACAGAGAAGCCATCTTCTTCCCAAAATGGCTCTGAAATTATGTTGAAGCATTCTTCCACTTCATATTATAAAAAGGAAATGTTGCCTTAATATAACCAAGTATACAGTGATAGCAGAGTACATAGGATTATATATATTATAATAAAAGCTAACATTTAAATAGAGATTATTATATAATAGGCATTGTGCTAAGTTCTTTCATAATCATTATCTCATCCTCAAAACAACCCTACAAGGTGGGCACTATTATCACCCCCATTTTACAGATGAGGAAACTGAGGCAAACTGAATCAAGCGACTTGCCCAGGATCACACAGCCAAGAAATATCTAAGGTAGTATACTATCCTCTCATACTAGTTTGAAATTATATATACAATATGATTTTGGTGAGAAAACCCCAGCAGAAGAGAAGATCAATATCCCTTCTTTGTCCTTCCCCTTTCCATTTTGGAGTTGTGAGTCCTGGCACCACTATGGAAGCTGGATGATAATCTTGCCCCCTTGCTGTTTTGCCTCTACCTCCCCCTTCAGTGGCCCTTTTGATGTTTTTATTTAAACTTGGTGGCTTTCTCTTCAACTCACCTAGTCAAAGGTCTGTTCTTTGAAGCCCCTCTAGTCTCAGCAACAGGTCCCAACAATGCTTACTTGGTGGAGCCTTGAGAGAGAATTTCTGAAAATCTAACTGTTGCTTATCTTCGTCGAAGGAGACTCTAGATGAGGAATGAGGACTGGTAAGGGTATTCCACTCCTCAGGAGACTGAGCAGGGCAAGATAACCCTGATCTAGAATCTATGGGACCATAGAGTGCGGCAAAAAAGTGGTGGGATGGTTTGATTTAGCTCCAGTAAGCTATTCAAAAAGCTACAGCTGGGGGGCCTCATGAAGCAGGAAGTCTCAGGCCCCCAGGCATCCTGAGTGCCTGTCATTGGCGATGATGACTTTTCTAGGAAAAATGCTGTGAAGCCATTTGGCATCCATCATCACTCCCACCCCCACCCCCCACCATTACTGCACCCACACCCTGCCAAAGCAGATGGCCTAAGAGAGCTCTTCCCATTAAGCTAGAGGCTGGAGGCTGGCCTAGAAGAATGATTTCTGTAGACATCTGGGACCACAGAATGGGTCCTCTATACTGCTCCAAAATGAACATCTCAGCAGCAAGTGAAATATATCCAATGCCTGGACAGGCTTGAGGGGAAAAAAATTCTCTGAAAGGGAAATCTAAAAGACATTTCACAAAATCATAAAACATGAGAGCTGGACAGGATCTCAAAGGTCATCAGGTCCAACTCCCACCCAAATCATGAATCTACAATATTCCCAACAGATGGTCCTCCAGTTTCAAGCCCTCTGATGGTAGAGAACTCACTAATTCCACTTTTGGATGCCTCTAATTATTAGGAAGTTTTTCCTTGTATTGAGGCAAAAACTGTTTCTCCATACTTCCCTCCATTGCTCCTAGTTCTACTGCATAGGGCAAGTAGGACAAATCTTACCTCTCCTCTATAAGACAACCCTTTCAAACATTTTTTAAACCCTTATCTTCCATCTTGGAGTCAATACTGTGTGTTGGTTCCAAGGTAGAAGAGTGGTAAGGGCTAGACAATGGGGGTCAAGTGACTTACCCAGGGTCACATAGCTAGGAAGTGTCTGAGGACAAATTTGAACCCAGGACCTCCCATCTCTAGGCCTGGCTCTCAATCCACTGAGCCACCTCTCCCTTTCAAACATTTTAATTAATTTTGTCAATAACTTTTGTTTTCATATCACCTTCATTTCCCCAATATGTGCATCCCTCTCCTCCTCCACCAAGAGTCCTTCTTTTTCACAAAGAAGAAAGGAGGTGGGGAGGTAGTTCAGCAATACTCTTCAACTCATCAATTAAGTTCCATATTGTATGAAGTGGTTCATATGCAGAATCCCTCTCCCTCCATTCTCAACCCTGTGAAGAAGGGAAAGAACTGTATTCTTATAACTTCTTCAAGGTCAGGTTTGACCACTAAAATTACACAGCATTGTTTCAATTGTTCTTTCTATTTACATTTATGTTCACTGTGTGTATTATTTTCCTGGTTCTCCTTCATTTTTGTTCATACAAATCTTCCCATGCTTCCTTAATGTTCATCAGATTCATCATTTCTTACAGTGTAGCTATATTGTGTCCATATTTATGTACCACGACTTGTTTAACCATTGCCCAAACAATCGCCATTGACTTTGTTTTTAGGTCTTTGGTACTATGAGAAATGTTGCTGTAGGTAGGGTATACATGAGATCTTTCTGTTTTTTCCCTTAGGTTAATATACCTAGTTTGGATCTCTGAGTCAAAGGGTATAGGCATTTTAGTCACTTTTTTACCATAATTTCAGATTGCTTCCTAGAATGATTGGATGAATTCCTAGCTCCACCAACGCCTTCGTGTGCCTGTCTTTCCATAGCCCCATCCAATATTTACTATTCCAATTTTTCACTATTCTTACCAGTTTTCTGAGTATGAGATTAAATTTCCATGTCATTTTGATTTGCATTTCTTGTATTATTAGTGATTTGGCACAACATTTCATATGGTTGATAACAAATTGCAGTTCTTCTGAGAATAGTTTATTCACATTCTTTGACCAGAGGAGTGGCCCTCTTTCAAGTATTTGAAAAAGGGCAATTATAACCTTCCCTGTCTTCCCCCTCTCTAGACTAAACACGTCCTTCATCTTCCTAAGACTGATGAAGAGACAGGAGACATGAGAGAAAGGAGTGGAGAATAGAAAAGATAGGCAGTGGGAAGAGGTAATAGAATGAATGTTGGATTTGAAATCAGAAAATCTAGTTCAAGTCCTGCCCCAACATTTTTTTAACTGTATGACTTCAGATAGCATGAGATAGTGGAAAAAGTTTGGGTTTGGAGTCAGAAGACTTGGTTTCAAATACCGGATCTGCCATTTCCTCCCTTGGAGCTTCAGTATCCTAATCTATAAAAGAGAGTGTTACTAGTAAGTCTGTAGCCCAATGAGAGAAAAAGGAAAAGGATAAGAATCTATATGTACAAAAATATTTAGAGCAACTCTGTTTGAGGGAGCAAATAATTAGAAACTGAGAGGATGCCCATAAATTGTGGAATAACTAAAAAAGCTGTGCTATATGATTGTGATAGAGTACTATTGTGCTATAGGAAATGATGAGCAAGATGATTTCAGAAAAACCTTGGAAGACTTATATGACCTGATGCAAAGTGAAGGGAGCAGAACCGCACAGTAACAGCAACATTGTGTAATGCACCTGTCAATGGTTTACCTACTTTCAGAGCTACAATGATTCAAAATAGTTCTAAAGGGTTTATTTTGAAAAATGCTATCTACCTCCAAAGAAAGAATGGATGGAGTCTGAATGCAGATCAAAGCATACTTTTTAAAACTTTGACATTTTTTTTGTTTGTTTTGGTCTAGGTTTTCTTTTACAACATGACTAATATGAAATATATGTTGCATGATCACACATTCATTGCCTAAATCAAGTTGTTTGCTATTTTGGACCCTCAAGATCAGAGAAGGGAGAGAAGGAAGGAAAGAATTTGGAACTCAAAATTTTATTTATTTTTAAACTGATAAAACTATTCAATAATTTGATTTTCATAAAGATATTTTATTTTACTACTTATGTGTAAAACAATTTTCTGCATAAGTTTTCTGAAGTTATATGATCCAAATTGTCTCCCTTGCTCCTTTCCTTACCCTCTCCCAGAGATGGCAAGTAATTCGATCTGGGTTATATATGTATTAATCAGGTAAAACATATTTCCATGTTGTTCATTTTTGTAAGAACTACTCATATAAAACCAGAACCTTAAAATAAAAACCCAAATAAACTAAAGTGAAAAATTGAATGCTTTGATCTACATTCTGACTCTTAAGAGTTCTTCTTCTGGAGGTGGATAGCATTCCTTGTCAAAAATTCTTCAGAATTTTCCCAAATTATTGTATTGCTGAGAATAGTTAAGTCTATGACTGCTGATCATTCTACAATCTTACTGTGTACAATGGAAATCAAAATTTTAAAAGACAAATGTTAAAAATTGTTTTACATGCAAATTGAGAAAAATAAATATTAAATACAAAAAATAAAATAAAATGAGTATTGGATTAGATGACTTCTCAAGTCCCCTCCTATTTTATATCTTTGATCCTCTAGTCTCTTTTTTTTTAATGCTTACCTTCTGTCTCAGAATTAGTACTAAGTTTTTATTCTAATCATTTCCAAGGCAGAAGCTTAGAAAGGTCTAGGCAATTGCCCAGGGTCACACAGCTAGGAAGTGTCCAAGGCTACATTGGAACCCAGGACCTCCCATCTCCAAGCCTGGCTCTCTATTCTGAGATAGAGTCACCCAGTCATCTAGCTGCCCTTATTTCTATAGTCTTAAATCACTTGGTCTTTCTGAATTTCCTCATCTGGAAAATAAGGATAGGAATATTTTAACCTACTACTTCAAAGGATTGTTCAGGTCAACAAGCATTAAGTACCTAATATGTGCCAGGAGCTGTGCTAACTGCTTGGAATACAAAGAAAATCCAAAAACAGGCCCCGCTCTCAAGGAACTCCAGGATAACAAAGGAGACAAAATCCAAATAACTATGTACAAACAAGATAAAAGACAGAACAGACTGGGAATAATTTCAGAGGATCCCTCTAAAATTAAAGAGGTCTGGGAAAGGCTTCTGCAGAAGGTGAGACTCTAGTTGAGCCTTGAAAGAAGCCAAAAAGGTTGTGAGAATTAAATGAGATAATGTATATAACATGCAAGGGCAGGCTTCAGCTAGAACAAGGGGAATCTCTATGTTCATACAAGAAAGAGAGGAAATAAGGAAGGAGTGTGTTAGTAAATGTTTAACAACAAGCTCTCTGGGGATATGGGTGAGGGATAAAGCCACAAAATACTTTTTTTGTTTTTTAAAACCCTTACCTTCTGTCTTAAAATCCATGCAAAGTATCAGAAGAGCTGTAAGGAGTAGATAATTGACTTGCCCAGGGTCCCATAATTAGGAAGTATCTGAGGTCACATTTAAACCCAAGACTTCCCATCTCTAGGTCTGGCTCTATCCACTGAGTCACCTAGCTACCTCTTCCCCCCACCCCCAAACACACACTGCAACACACTTTTAAATTTAATCTGTAGTATAAGATTTTTTCCCATCACTTCCCTAAGTCTAAGTAATCAGCAAAACAATAAATCCAGCATTGATCTGAAGCTTTTACTAATTTCCAAAGGTGTAAATGCTCCCATTGAAGATTTCATAATCCGCTCTCCCTAGCCTGTACAAGCAAGCTGGCTCCAGCATCCAACTATGTTACCTATTATTATTACTCCTGTTTTACAGATGGGCCAAATGAGGCACAGGATAATTCATTTCCTTGGACCATATCCTTCCCATTTTCAAATATGGCAAACAGAATTTAGATCATCTCAGTCCCAATCAATGCCATGGATCAGAAAGGGCATGAAAGTGGTCACTTGGTCCAGCCCCACCTGCCTCCAGGCTAATCAAGACCTAAACCTTCTAAAACAGATGGTTGTCTAATCTAATCCCTCCCCTTGGGTTCAATACCTTCTGCCTATTTAATACCTTATGTTCAACACTGTCTTTAAAACTAGCCTAAGGCAAGCCTTTCTCCCTAGATGATTTGGGTACGTAAATTGATGAGAAGCTGGGACTTTTCTCTCTGGTTACATGAGCTGGAGGGGAAGGGAAGGGAGAGGGGGTTCCTTTATGAAAATGCCCCTTCAACACACAGTAAGCAGAGTTTTGGAGGTTTCTCTTACAGAACAGGATGTTTGCCACAGGATTCTAGTTCACCCAATAATTTATTATCATGATCAATATCTTCGTTGCCATCATTATTATTGTTGCTGTCATTGCCCTCCATTGAAGTCTTCCTCTGTCTCAGGAGTCTTTTCAGAGACTGTAACATCAGAGCGGCATATTATCACAAGCCCTCCCAAGGTAAGGAAGCCTTCAGACCTGAATCAAACTCCAAATTCTTTGTTGTCCAAAGACTAGCCTAGTCAATCAGAGACTCATGAAAATCATCAGCTAAGTTGTGACCTGGTTCACTGAAGGAAGTCTTTACACTAAAGGATTTAAAGATTTTTTTAAGAACCATTTTAATTACTATCATAACTCCTATCATTTTAATAACTTGTTTTCTAGGATACTTTTAAAGTTTCAAAGCATTTTCCCTTTTATCAACTCTCATGGACACGTAAGAAGTCTTGGAAGAGTTTTTTTTTTAATTTTTAAAAAGAGATTTTATTTTACCAATTATATGTAACGACAATTTTCCATATAAGTTTTCTGAAGTTATGAGATCCAAATTGTCTTTCTTTCTTCCTTCCCTCTCCCTTCTCAGAGTTGGCAAACAATTTGATCTGGGTTATACATGTACAATCATGCAAAACCTATTTCTATATTGGTCATTGTTGTAAGAGAATACTCACGTAAAACCAATACCCCAAAATGAAAACCCAAATAGACTAAAGTAAAAAATCATATGCTTTGATCTGTATTCTGACTCCAGCAGTTCTTTCTCTGGAAGTAAAAGTATTCTTTGTCAATAAGTCCCTCAGAATTGTCCTGGACTGTTGTATTGCTGAGAGTAGCTAAATCTTTCACAGTTGATCATCCCACAATATTGCTGTTACTGTGTACAATTTCTCCTGGTTCTGCTTATTTCTCTCTGTATCAGTTCATGTCCGTCTTTTGGAAAAGTAGTATTATCACCGGGAATATTTTATATTATATAATTATATATAATATCTTTATATTAGATAATATATTATATATTAATTACTTTTATATAGTATATATGATATTTATTATATATTATTATATTATATATAATCATATCACCAGGAAGACTTATGGTGCAGTGGAAAGAGACATGTTTGGAGTCAGAAGACCCAGGTTCAGTTCCCAGCTCAATTTCTCCCTCTCTGTACGAACTTGGGAAAGTTTCTTGGCCACTCTGGACTGCAGGCTCCTCACATGTAGAATCCAGATGAAGGGATGCTGGTTTGGATTAATCACTTCTAGCTCTAAATCTATAATCCAATGACAATGTAACAGATAAAGAAACTGAGAGGCAAAGAGTTTAAGTGACCTGCCTACATTTCTTGGTAGAATTAAATGCCTATAATAGAGGCCTTAACTAAAGTGGAGCCACCAGAATTTTGTACCAAGGCAGAAAATTTAAAAGGTACCAAGCTCATATCCCAAGGTTAGCTTCTTCCTTTGCCCTGCCCAGGTCCTGGAAGTGACTGCAGGCTCATTTCAGGGTTTGCTCCCTCTCTCTGAAGCATGTACACCCCCCTCCAGTATAACCCCCCCACTCTCCCCAGGGCCTCAACCCCTTTATAACTTGCCGTAGGTGCAAAAATGGTTAGTTTTTGCTCTAAACATAAGTGTCTCCACCCTCTTTTTACTAGGCTATGCCACACTACATTTGAGCTGTGACCAGGATAAAGTTGCTGAAAACTATGTTCTCCATAATCCAGGACCACAATAGGACTCTCAACTTGTATTTTCCCATCATCTCGCTGGCTGGCTCCCGTATCCACGTGAAGACAGGTCATTGGCCCGACACATTTGCTTTAGTCCCATTAACAGGAGATACTCTCAGTGACTCCTGCCCCCTGAGAATCCTCGCAATTGCTTTGGAGAAGATCCCTAGGAAGTGGAAGAGAGCCGGGCTTAGGACACATAGTAGCTTTTCCCCTCTGCATCTTCAGAAACACCAGGTGCTCACTGCTGAGCTCCCAGAGATGGGTTTTCCAGAAGACAGCTAGCTTCCGCTGAGCCTCCATCTGCTCAAACCGGGGGGTGGGAGAAGGATGGGGGGAAGGGGAGGAGGGGGAGAAAGTTAGCAAGCTGTCCTCCTAGAGCTGCCACAGATCCCATTGCAGGGGGCTTTGATGTGTTCTAAGAGTTCCCTGTTTGCTCCTCTCAAATTCCTGATCCTTCAGTCAGTCCCCTTTCCCTCCATGAGGTCAAAAATTAAAATTAAATAAAATGTATTTATATATATGTTTCATATATATAAATAAAAATTGTAAAAATTAAAAATTAATTTAAATTAAAAATTAAAAAGCTTAGTAATATTCTTAGAACATAATAACATTCTTTTAAAAAGCTACATTATATGTTTTCATCAGCATCTGAGAGATTTTAGACCAGTGCCATCAGTACAAAATTTTTTACAACACTTTATTTATTCTATATATTTTTTAAAAAGACCAAGTAGTAATTATTCATTGGCCCTTGGTCTAGTCCTTACCTATAGCTCAGAATATGGAGGAAGAGCTTTCTGGACATTTCCATAATGTAGTAGAAAGAACACTTACCTTAAGAATAAAAGACTTGGAGTTCAAGTCTCCAAAGTTTGCTAGTTATGTTTCCTGGGGTGAGTAACTCTCCAATATCTCTGAGTCTCAATTTCCTCATCTGTAAAATGAAGGGATTAGATTAGATCAGCGATCCTAATAATAATAGTGAACCTTTACAGAACACTTTAAGGTTGGCAAATACCTTATAATTTTGAGCAGTGAGCAGGGGAAAGTGGCTGAAAACTATGTTAATAATAACAATTCATTTATATAATAATAATAATTCATATAGTTCTCACAACAACTTTCAGAGTTAGATGTTATTATCTCCATTTTTACAAACGAGGAAACTGAGGCAGAGGTTATGTGACCCACCTAAGAGTCTGTGAAGGATTTTAACTCAGTTCTTCCTGTCTCCAAATCCAGCATATTATCCACTTCACTCCCAGTCACCTTTTGGATCTCAAAGAAAGTATTCTGGCACACTGGTACATTATGATCTTTGATAGGCATATCACAATTTTTATATGATATTTTCTTGCTGATAAAAGAAAATTCATGAATAATCTTAATATAAATTTTACTTGCCCAACATATGTAGTTTAGTTAAGTATAGTATTCACAAAATAAACACAACTTGCCTTTTTACACACCCTAAACTAAAAGAAATGCACAAAGAACTTGACCAAAACAGCTGTTCTTATTGAGGGGGAGCCACACACGCACTTGCCCTCTGTGTTGCCAATTTAAACGGCTCAGTGTGCCATGATTCTTCATGGTTAAAAAATAATAATAATACTGTGTTGTGCACAAAAAATAAGTTTGAGAACCACTGAATTAAATGATTTCTAAGGCCTTTCCAGCTCAAAGTACTGAGTCTACGAGTTTGAGCCCACATAGCCTTCTCCCTTTGGCACATAAGTTTCCAATGAGTTTATTAGATTAGCTAATTGTCTCCTTGGAAAACTGGACAGCCTGGCCCTGAGTAAGGAAAAGGTAGCTGGAGCTGCATGCCTTGGGGTAGTACAGGGATAAGCCAACTAAGGGAAGGAGATTCAAAAAGGATACCTGTGTACAAATACATAGAGAGCTCTTTCTGTGGTAGGAGAGAATGCAAAGTGAAGGAGGTATTCATCAGTTAGACAGTGGCCAAACACGTTATGAATCTGAAGGTGATGGAATACTACAGTGCTGTAAGAAATAGTAAAGGGGACAGTTTCAGAGAAACCTGGGAAATCTCGTATGAACTAACCAAAGGGAAGTCAGCAGAACTAGGAAAACAATTCATACAATCTTGTAAAGACAAATAACTTGAGGCAGCTGGGTAGCACAGTGAATAGAGTGCCAGGTCTGGAGTCAAGGGGACCTAGGTTTGAATCTGAACTTGGAACTGTATGACCCTGGGCAAGTCACTTAACCCCTATTGCTGAACTTTTGTCACTTTTCTGTCTTAGAAATGATACTAAGACCAAAAATAAGGGTTTGGAGAACATAAATAACTTGGAAGGACTCAGGAATTTGATCAGCACAATGACCAGTAATTCCAGAGGATTCATGATGCCCTTCCTCTGCAGATAGAGAAGTGATAGCTTCGTTTTGCAGACTGAGACTTTTTTTTTTACATGGGCCAATTCAGGAATTCATTTCCCTTGACTATACATATTTGTGACAGTTTTGGGCTTTTTTGCTTTCTCAGTGGTGGAGGTAGGGGTAGAAGAGGTGGGATAGAGAGAATAAAGACCAGAAAATAAAATAAAATTGAATTTTTAAAAAACATTTCAAAAAAGTGAAGCATATCCAGGTAAATTCTATTTGTTAGGTGATAAGGGAGTGGAGAGGCATGAGAGTTCTGTACCCAACAGTTAGCTATAAGAGGTCATCTATTCAAACCTTCCGTTTTCCAAATGAGGAAACTGAGGCCCATAATGGTGAAGTGGCTGATCTGGGAATTTGAACCCAGGACTATCAGATTCATTACTTGTGTTACTGCAGCCTCATGTTTTCATTGTTCTTAGTAGGTGACATTTCTGCATGTTAATAATGGCACAAGAAGAGAGTAGCCCCTTGACTTTGGCTAAAGGAGTCAGAGACATATACTTTAGGAGGCTCCTGCCTCATAGAGCCTCTTTGTGCCTCCAAGGTAAAGGCACCAGAGAAATCATCAGGCAGCTCCTGCCAGGCAAGTCCCTCCAAGGGAAAACAGAGGAAAACCAAAGAGAAAGCAATAGAAAAAAAGAGACTAGATTGGTCTGGAGAACTGTGGGAATTAATTGTTCATACAGTAGAAGAAACTTTCTTTTTTTATTATTTGAAAATTTTTTATTTAATTAATTGAGAAAATTTTTCCATGGTTACAAGATTCATGTTCTCTCCCTCCTCTCCTCCTACCCCCCTCTCATAGTGAATGAGCAATTCCACTGAGTTTTACTTGTGTCATTGGTCAAGATCTATTTCCATATTATTGATATTTGCAGTAGGGTGCTTGTTTAGGGTCTACATCCCCAATCATATCCCCATCAACCCATGTGATCAAGCAGTTGTTTTCTTCTGTGTTTCTATTCCCACAGTTCTTGAGGAAGCTATTTCTAAGATCACAGATTTAGAGTCAGAAGGAATCTCAGAGATCATCTAATCCTTCCACTTCATTTTCCAAAATGAGGAAACTGAGGCTCAGGAAAATGAACTGGTCAAAGAGCTAGTAAATAGTAGAGTCAGGAATGGAACCCAGCCCTGATTGGAAGTCTTTCACCTCCAAATCTAGTCTGGGATGCAGATTGGAACCAAAAGACAAAAATACAAAAAACAGAGACTTAAAAACAGCCAGTGAGGAGAAAGGTAGGAAAAGTGATGAAGGGCAAGAGAGAACAGGAAACAAAAAGGAGGGGGAAGAAATCATTCAATAGACATTTATTAAGCAACTATGTGCCAGGCACTATGGGATATAAAAAGATGCAAAAGACAATCCCTGCCCTCAAGGAGCTTACCATCAAATGAGGGAGATAACAGAAGTAGAGGGAAAGAAAACAGGAGGTAGGTGGCCAAGCACCTGCCATCATGAGCATGGTTAGTGCAGTCATCAAGCTGGTCCCTGGAGGGTAGGGATATGTATCTCTCAGTCTATGTTCACTGTGGATGCAGAAAAGGAGTCAGCTATAGGAGTGTATGTGACCGTCTGTGCTGATTCATCCTATGTGTGTCTGTGTGTATACAACCAAGAGGTCAGCCAGCCGATGAATCATCTCATATGTGCAGCAATGAAAGTCACTTGTGTGTCTGCACACACCTACCCAGACACGAGGTCTCCATCTGCTGAAAGAGGTCCAATCGTGTAGCCAGTGCCAAGTCCCCCACAGAAGTGGCAGATCAGTCCCGTGGGGAAGTGATGTTGAGAGAGCACAACACTTTATTCACACCACAGATCATATCCCCCTCTCTAAGCATGTGCCAGACAAAGCCATCTGGCCCCTTCCTCCTTCCAGAAAAACCTCCCCCTGCAGGAGCAGCGCCAAATTTGGGAGTCCTCTTAGGTAGTTTTCTGATCCTCACTGGCGCATTTTTAGAATCTGTAGAGTGCCAGACTGAAAAGAATTTCAGGGGCAGCTGGGTGGCTCAATGAATGGAGAATCAGGTCTAGAGATTGGGAGGTCCTGGGTTCAAATATGACCTCAGACATTTCTTAACTGTGTGACCCTGGGCAAGTCACTTAACCCCTATTGCCTAGCCCTTCCTGCTCTTCTGCCTTGGAATTAATACACAATATTGATTTGAAGACAAAAGGTAGGGGTTCAGAGGAAAAAATAATAATTTCAAGGACCACCTCCTTGCACATCTTTTCAATTTTATGGAAGAAAAGAGTTGAAATCTAGAAGAAAGGTAATGATTTACCCAAGGTCTCACAGTTACTTAGTAGTAAGGCTTAAACCAAAAATCACAATCAACTGATAATCAGCCCATTATTCTTTGCACTCATGCCAGAAACAGTTCTCATCTTTCCTTGTCAGTCATGAGAGATTCTCTTCTCTTTCTTGGAACTCCTCCTGATCCTGTCCACAGTGTTAATCACAGCTGCCACAACCCCAGGGTCTCTGAAATCAATTGGTCCCACCAGGGAGAGCTAATGGTATGTCAGTCTAGAGTCTGGAGACCCTGCTAACTTTGTCTATCTGATCTTAACATCCCTCCAGCCTCTCTTTATCCCCTGAGAGAGAAGTTCTTAACTTTTTGTGTGTTGTAGACCCCTTTGGCAGTCTGGTGAAGTCCACATGCCCTTTCTCAGAATGGGGTCTTTAAATGAATGAATTAAAATATATAAAAGGAAAAAGGAAACTGATTATATTGAGTTACAATATCATTTAAAAATTTTTTTAAGTTTACAGATCCCAGCTTAAGAATCTCTGACTTAAGATAGCATGATTTCGAGGAGGAAATCTCAAATCTTCTTGTCTTCATATTTATTTATAATACATGGGGCACTTTAGTAAGAAAATCAATATTCAGTGATAATAACACTGGATTATTTGGTCTTGAGTTCAAACTCCAGGCTTGCTTCATATTACCTGTTCAACCTTGAATGAGTTGTTTCTGAGCCTCAGTTTCCTCATCTGAAAAAATGAGAGGGCTGATTCAAAAAATCCTCTCCTGCTCTTAATCCTACCATCTTTAATTATAATGAGAACCATTTAATAGCAACTCTTATGTCAGGAACAGCACCCAGGGCACACAACAGGAAATCTGCTCCCAAATCAACTTTGCGGTTTCTTATTGTGAAAAGAATACAAGAAGTAATTAAAACAAATTCAGTTGAGTCAGAGGGAGAGAGGTCCTCAAAATGTCAGTACCCCTGGGAGCAAAGCCTTGATTGCCCCACCCCAGTTATAGTTCTGGTAATAGTCAATTCTATGAAACAGAAGTTTTTGTTTGGGGTTTTGTTTTATGTTGAGTTTTTTGTTTGCTTGGTTTGGGGTTTTTTTGTTTTTTCTTTTTTTTCTGGTCAAGACTGCAAACTGTTTGTCCTTTTCTTTCTGTCTTTTCTACTACCAGCCTTGGAACCATTTCACGGCACAAAATCATCTGCTCCATGAAAAAAAAAAAAGAGAGATGAAACTCAAGTTGCCTTTTAATTTATTTAGCAACACTGGAAAAAAAGGATTTGATGGGTAAAGAAATAAAATGATTACCATCTTGTTCCAAATATGTGCTGCCCTTTTGTCCTCCAAATCTGGTGCATATAAAACCTGAGGGTGGCTTATAATTGGATTCTTTGTCAGTGTATACTTGTAATTTTTTCTTCCTTTCAAAGAGATCACAAATTTAAGAGTATGACCTTTATTCCAGAGCAGCCTATATTTGAATCAAGACAATAATTAACATATACTTTAGGGATTATCTGTGGATTTCAATTACTCATGCCATCCTTGCCTCCCATTACTTCCAGATGGTGAAGAGATGACTAGGCCTTCAAAGAGGTAATTTTATCTGCCATTATATTTATTTGGTATTAATTAAGCCCCCATTAATTAAGTACATTGCTGCTAGAGAACATCCAGTAAGTACAGTCCCTAGATCCCTGCCCTTTGTCCTAGGAGAGTAGAGATGTATCATTTAATTATGCAGACTTCAGCATAGCACTTTTCAGTGACTTGGGTAACAACAGAAATGCAAGAGGCCACAACCACAGTTAAGATGGGAGGAAAAGGGCAGCGTGGACAAGAGCAACATGAACACAGCTAGTGTTTGCTGAAACTATAGGATCAGTGAAAAACCTACTTTGGTGTGGATCCCTAACTTCATCCTGGGAGTCTCCTGTCTCCTGTGCTAAGCCATGACCCCATCCCCAAACAAAGCAGATCATGTCCATGTCTTTCTTTCTTTTTTTAAAAATTAATTTATTTAGTCAATTTTGAACATTATTCCTTGGTTACAAGAATCATATTCTTTCCCTTCCCTCCCCCCACCCTTCCCGTAGCTGACATGCAATTTCTTTGGGGATTACATGTGTCCTTGATCAAAACCCATTTCCATGTTGTTAGTGTTTGCACTAGGATGTTCATTTAGAGTCTACCTCCCCAACCATATCCCCTCGACCCATGTATTCAAGCAGTTGTTTTTCTTCTGTGTTTTTACTCCCACCGTGTTTCTTCTGAATGTGGATACTGTTTTTTCTCGTAGATCCCTCCGAGTTGTTCAGGATTGATGCATTACCACCAATGGAGAAGTCCATTACGTTCGATTGTACCACAGTGTATCAGTCTCTGTGTACAATGTTTTCCTGGCTCTTCTCCTTTCACTCTGCATCACTTCCTGGAGGTTGTTCCAGTCCCAGTGGAATTCCTCCACTTTATTATTTCTTTTAGCACAATAGTATTCCATCACCAACATATACCACAATTTGTTCAGCCATTCCCCAATTGAAGGGCATCCTCTCATTTTCCAATTTTTGGCCACCACAAAGAGCGCAGCCATGAATCTTCTTGTACAAGTCTTTTTCCTTATTATCTCTTTGGGGTACAAACCCAGCAGTGCTATGGCTGGATCAAAGGGCAGACAGTCTTTTAGCGCCCTTTGGGCATAGTTCCAAATTGGCCTCCAGAATGGTTGGATCAATTCACAACTCCACCAGCAATGCATTAATGTCCCAACTTTGCCACATCCCCTCCAGCATTCATTACTTTCCTTTGCTGTCATGTTAGCCAATCTGCTATGTGTGAGGTGGTACCTCAGAGTTGTTTTGATTTGCATCTCTCTGATTATAAGAGATTTAGAACACTTTTGCATGTGCTTATTAATAGTTTTGATTTCTTTAACTGAAAATTGAAAATTCATGTCCCTTCCCCATTTATCAATTGGAGAATTGCTTGATTTTTTTGTACAATTGGTTTACCTCTTTATAAATTTGAGTAATTAGACATTTGTCAGAGGTTTTTGTTATGAAGATTGTTTCCCAATTTGTTGCTTCCCTTCTAATTTTGGTTGCATTTGGCTTTGTTTGTACAAAACATTTTTAATTTGATGTAATCAAAATTATTTATTTTACATTTTGTGATTTTTTTCTAGCTCTTGCTTGGTTTTAAAATCTTTCCTTTCCCAAAGATATGACATGTATACTATTCTGAATTCACCTAATTTGCTAATAGTTTCCTTCTTTATATTCAAGTCATTCACCCATTCTGAGTTTATCTTAGTGTAGGGTGTGAGATGTTGATCCAAACCTAATATCTCCCATACTGTCTTCCAATTTTCCCAGCAGTTTTTACCAAATAGTGGGTTTTGGTTCCAAAAGCTGGGGTCTTTGGGTTTGTCATAGACTGTCTTGCTGAGGTCACTTACCCCAAGTCTATTCCACTGATCCTCCTTTCTGTCTCTTAGCCAGTACCAAATTGTTTTGATGACCACTGCTTTATAGTATAGTTTGAGATCTGGGACTGCAAGGACTCCTTCCTTTGCATTTTTTTCATGATTTCCCTGGATATCCTTGATCTTTTGTTCTTCCAAATGAATTTTGTTATGTTTTTTTCTAATCCAGTAAAAAAGTTTTTTGGTAGTTCAATGGGTATGGCACTACATAAGTAAATTAATCCATGTCTTTCTTAAATTCTGAGACAATTAATATTTCTTAGAGACCAGCTTCTGGGTAAGAAAATCAACTTATCGATTAGGCTAGCATTAATCAATAACTTAATTAGTCAATGATCTCTCCCAGTAATCAAAGACTCTAAAGACCCCTAGCACAGATCCACAAATAGACAATTTTGGGAGCTCATTATTTAGCCCTTGGATATCCGAAGACATTTCTCTCTAATTGGTGCATTGCCAGTGAGGAGGTGCTCCATCAAAACTCTCAACCCTTCTCTATCCCCTGGGAGATAATGGTAGCTACTTGCCAATCTCATGCTCCCCAACTCCCTGGGGGAGAAGTCCAGTTCTGCTCATTCAGAATTAACCCCTACAATGATTCCCAATGACAGGTTAAAGGAATCATTTGGGCTACCTGTGGGTACCTCTAACATAAGCTAGTTCTATTTACTGAATAAGGCAGATCTCACAATCCTTCCCATAATCTCACTTTCTCATCTATTTTATGATGGAAGAAGTTCTTTGGGTCAGGCATAAAGGAATAAGGACAGACACTGAAGGACTGATTTGAGCTTCTAATTCTAAACCCAAATATAGAAATCAATATATATTAAAAAGTACTATTCTCAATTCTTATCCTTTCATGTCCATGTCTTTCCTTAAATTCTCATCCACGTTTCTTAAATTCTTGTCCATTCTTGTCCACATCAGTCCTCAAAATCTTGTCCATTCTTATCCATATCTTTCCTTAAACCCTCTATTGAAGGTTCAGCCTACATATAGAATTCCTTCTTCTACTTTCTTCTCACCTCTGGTATACCACTATACCATTTGGACAGCCCAACTAAGTCATTAATTCATAGATATAAAGTCTTAGAGTTCATTTACTCCAATGTTCTCATCTAGCCATTTTGGGAACAGGGGCTTGCTAAGGCATTATTGGATATGGATGGCCAGACTAAACAAAAAGACTGAACTTAGAAACAGTATCTCACTGCTCCAATTATTTCCTCCCTCAATCCATGTTGCGGTAGGGCAGAGCTGAAATTTATAGACTCTGTCAGGAATAGTAATTCAGTATAGGAGTTTTTGAAGATGTGTGCTGGTAAATGTTTGGGTTTCTTTTTTTTTTTTAATGTTTGCTGAACACATTTTGAGTCAATCTGCATTATTAACATTTTAACTATCCCTTTATTAAGCCTAGACAATCCACAAAACAGTAAATCAAGCCCTGATTTAATGAATTCCAAAGTATTCAGTTTACACTGAAAATTTAACAATCAGCTCTTCCAAGCAAACTCCATCATACCCCTAGAGTTTATGTGACTTTCTGTTAACTTTAATGTCAGTTTTACTCTTTGCCATACCCAACACAATCATAACTAGCAGAACCATAAAATAACTAGAGTCTAACAACCCAATTCTTGGTTGTCAGATTGAAGATTTCAGGGGAGATATCCTTGGTTCCACTTTCAGAATCACAACAAGGAAAACAAATATCAAGAATCAGGCAAAGGAGAGAGTGCTACAGGAATCACAAGTGAAAGGTGATTGTGTGAAATGGAAAAGGAGCCACCAAAAGGTCAAAGAGACCTTGCTAGGAGGAGGTGAAGTCTGGCCTTTGAACTTTATTGGGTCAGTAGGATACATAATCCGATATTTGTTATAGTATGTTAGCTTTATTTTTAATCTCCACTTTTTTCTTTTATGTCCAGATAAGTCATTTGGAACCATGCATCCTCACCTTCAACTGGACAATTTTTGGATCTTCTCTCTCCAACCACAGTTGTCATCAAATCAGCACATCTATAGCATCTGGAAAGGGTGTGTCTTTTTTTTTTTTTTTGCTGATCTCGGCAATACAAGGATCTAAGACAATTCAAAAGGACCCATAACTGAAAAATGTTATCCACCTCCAGGGAAAGAATTGATGGGGCATGAATATGGATAGAAGCATACTATTTTTCAATTTATTTTCTTCTTAGCTTTTTGTATCTTTGTTGTTATATGAGTATTTTTGCACATATGACATGGAAATGTATTTTATAATGGTCACACATGTGTAACCTAGATTGTTTACCATCCCAGTGAAAGGGGGGGAAAGGAAGGGAAGGAGAGACTTTGGATCTAAAAATTTTAGAAAACAAATATTAAAAATTGTTATTACATATAATTAGGAAAAAATAAAATATTATGCAAAAAAAGAAAAGGTATGCCAATTTCCTATAATTATTATCTTGGTGATTTCCCAGACTCCTTTTTTTCATCACCCCATTATGTGTATTGTCTTTATAATTAGAATATACATCCCTTCTGTGAAGATTAAATTTAACTCTCCCTCCGGTTGTGAAAATGAAATTAATTCTCCCCTGATTGTGAAGATTAAATTATAAACCCTGCCCATTTTTATATTTAATCGCCAAAAGTATAAACAACCTATTTAAAAGTTGATTAGGGAGATATGCTGATTTTTAGATCTAATCACCAAAAATGTAAACATCCCACTTAATCATTAAGTGGGAGGTCTGTGACCCACATGTGCAATAGTGGGTGATGAATCAGAATTGATTGACTGCCTCCTGGGCATTCCTAAGCAAGGCTTTAGACTATGATTTGTCCATGTAAAAAGTGGAGGAAGACATAGGGAATGATGCAAAAGAAAGTGTCTTTAAAAGGGAGTGACAACTTCCTGAGTTTAGTTCTACTAAGAGTTCTTTCTTTCTTTGGAGTAGAGGCTGGTTGAGAATCTGCTGACTGGACTGCAGATATACTGAGTGAAAGGCTAACTCCTTTCATATTGGATTCTCTGAAGAGACTAGCCTCAGGAGAGACTTCCCCAGATCCTCGGCTTTGCTGAGACCTAAGAATTAACTCTCCCTGCCCAGGTTGAGCCAGGGGCTGAGAGTAAATCACTTATTGCTTAGGCTAGATATCTTACTCTATTCTCTCTTTCTATATTTTGTAAATAAATTGTAAATAAATCTCTTTTGGAATAAATTAATTTCCTGGTGACTCTATTTTAAATATAATCCAGTCCAACCTTTTTACATAATTAACACCTTCCCCCCTTACATTTTAGAGCAGAGACCCTATTGTTTTTATGTGTGTATACTCAGTGCTTAAAATGGGTGCTTGGTACATAGTAAATGCTTAATAAATTTTTTTCATTTATTCATTCATTTATTCATTCATTTTCTGACCAGAGTTGGTCTGTGATCTAATCCATACTTTTAAAAATATTCATTTATTCATTTTTTCACTTATATGTAGAAACAATTTTTGACAATTGTTTTCTAACATTTTGGGATTCAGATTTTCTCCATCCCTTCCCTACTCTCCCCATGGTGGTAAATAGTTTGATACAGGTTATACCAATACTTTCATGTAATCTATATTTCCATATTGCCTCTGTCATGATAGAAAACACATCACACATTCAATAAAAATCTCATGAAGGAAATAAAATGGAAGGTGTCATGCTTTAATATGTAATCAGACTCCAATAGTTCTTTCTTTGGCTGTGGATAGCATTTTCATCATAAATCCCTTGTGATTATCTTGGAAGCTTGTTTTGCTGATAATTGGTTTAGTCCTTCACAGTTGATTACTATATATTATTTCTGTTACATTGTTCTCCTCCGTCTGCTCACTTCATTTTGCATCAGTTCACATAAATCTTTCCAGGTTTTTTTTTTAACACATTCTATTCATTTCTTGTGGCACAATAGTGTTGTATTACAATCATATATCACAACTTTTTCAACAACATTCCTCAAGTGATGGGCAATTCCTTAGTTTATTGGTACAATAGGTTTTTTTCCCCTCTCTCTGATCTCTTTAGGATACAGACCTGGCAGTGGTATTGCTGGGTTTGGTTCCATATTATGCTCCAAAACGGTCATATCAGTTCACAATTTCACCAAAAGTGTTTTAATGTCCCAATTTTCCCACATCCTCTCCTACATTTATCATTTTCCTTTTTTTGTTCACGTTAGCCAATCTTTAATCAATAGTGATTTGGAGCATTTTTTCATATAACTATGGGCTGTTTTAATTTCTTCCTCTGAGAATTGCCTGTTCATATCCTTTTGACCATTTTTCAATCGGTGAATGCTTTAGACATATAAATTTGACTCAATTCTCTATACATTTGAGAAATGAGACTTTTGTCAGAGATACCCGTCAGTTCTGGCTGACAGGGGTCCAACCCAAGATTAATGAGACAGAGGGTGGCATAGTACAGCAAAGCTTTTTTTGGAGGAAAGGAGGGGGCAAAGGGGGATGGGAGGCTGATGGCAGTAGAAGTGGTAGTGGGGGGTGGGAGAGGAAGGGAGAGTGAGGGAGGGAGCCCGAAACCTGTGGATGGTTAGGGGTCTCCACCTGGGTAGAGAAGGGGACTATATTTTATAGGATGGTTGTCTGGGAAGAGGTAACTTGTGTTGCCTCTATTGGTCAAAGTTGGGGTACTTGGGTTCAGTTGATGAGATGGCCCGAAAGGGGTTGAGATTCTCAGTCTCTGGGGGTGGGAAGTTCTCAAGCCTGATGGTCAGTGATGCAGGAGGTCATTTGTCTGGGTCTGACACCAAAGTCCTAATGTTCTGCCAGGTTTTACTGGGGCTTTATCTCATGGTTTGGACAGGTGCTGGGTTGGGAATGGGGGCTATTGGTCTTGGCAGGGTTTGGGGAAAGGGGGACTTTAGTCCCAGGGTCTATCAGTACCTGCTATAAATTTTCCCCCAAAATTTGTTGTTTCCCTTCTAATCTTAGTTGCATCAGTTTTGTTTATGCAAAAAATTTTCAATTTAATGTAATCAAAATTATCCATTTTATTTTTTGTATATAATTTTTCTGTATCATGTTTGGTCATAAATTCTTCCTCTATCCATAAGTCTGACAGATAAACTTTTCTATGTTCCCTAATTTGTTTATGGTATCACCCTTTATTTTCTACATCAGGTATCCATTTTGATTTTAACCTGGAATATTTTATAAGATGTTGGTCTGTGCCTAGTTTCTGCCATTCTGTTTTCCAGTTTTCCCAGCAGTTTTTGTCAAGTAGTGAGTTCTTTCCCCAAAAGCTTGGATCTTTAGGTTTATCAAACACCAAGTTGCTATGTTCTTCAGTTGCCATGTGTTGATTACCTAATCTATTCCATTAATCCATTACACTATTTCTTAGCCAGTACCAGATTGTTTTGATGATTACTACTTTATAGTATAGTTTGAAATATGGGACAGGTTGGCCTACTT
This sequence comes from Monodelphis domestica, assembly GCF_027887165.1. Classification (NCBI taxonomy): domain Eukaryota; kingdom Metazoa; phylum Chordata; class Mammalia; order Didelphimorphia; family Didelphidae; genus Monodelphis; species Monodelphis domestica. The sequence goes on along the minus strand of NC_077227.1, from coordinate 582,543,556 downwards.
CCTTAATATTTTTTTAATTAAGTATCTTGATATTCTTGGCCTTTTGTTCTTCCAGATAAATGGTTTTGTTATTTTTTCTAGAGCTACGAAGTAATTTTTGGGTAGTTTAATTGCTATGGCACTAAGCATGTAAATTGATTTAGGGAGGATTGTCATTTTTTATTATATTGGCTCAGCCTATTCATGGGCAATTAATGTTTTTCTACTTGTTTAGGTCTGACTATTTGTGTGAAGAGTGTTTTATAATTGTGTTCATTGTTGGATTTATTTTGGTAGGTATAGTCTCATATTTTGTATTACCTAGAGTTATTTTGAATGGATTTTTTGAATTTAATTTTCTATCTCTTCTTGTTGGACTTTGTTGGTGGTAAATAGAAATGTTGATGGCTTATGTGGGTTTATTTTGTATCCTGTAGCATTGTTATAGTTATTAATTATTTCTATTGGGTTTTTTTTGGATGATTCTCTAAGTATACCATCACACCATCTGCAAAGAATAACTTTGTTTCTTCTAATTCCTTCTGTTTCTTTTACTGCTCTTATTGCTATAATGAGCATTTCTAGTACAATATTAGATAATAGTGGTAATAATGGACTCCCTTGCTTTACCTCTGATCTGATACATTTTTTTATAGCAGGCTGTATAAGTCCAGACCCACCTTCCAGTTTCTTCTAAAGTCCCTCCAGCTAGAGAGCTTCCACTACCACTTTGCTCATTATTCTTCTTGGCAACAGCTGGGACCTGGGACTTCAGATATTTGAAGCCTTTCCATCTCACTCAGTGTCCCATGAGATGAGAAAAGGTAGTTCTTGGAGAATATAAATGCAATCTTGATTACCACGAACAAAGGATTTGACAGAGAAACTTTAAATGACTGGCATGGAAAGATCAGTATCTACATGGGTCCCTGCCATGTAGACTAAGCTAGTTTGTTCTCCCCATTCTCCCAACAGTAGAGGAAGTTGTCTCTAAGACTTGATTGGTCTAGAGGGCAAAGGTTCAAGGAGTTGATGTGATTTTCTAGCTCCTGAAGCCCTGCCACACAGGCTAGGCTGGTTTCTCCTAAGGCCCTACCATGCAGGCTGGACTAGTTTTTGTTTCTGTTTTTTCTTAAAAGTCAGAGAAGCTGCCACTGAAATCTGACTGATGCAGATGGTTAAACTCCAACCACTGACATAGATTCTAGGTTGCCTAAGAACACCAGCCCAAATGGAGTTAGCACCTTTAAGATTTCATGGATATCCCACTTCCATACAAGTCAACATACCCTTTTAACTGCATGAGCTTCCTCCATATGGAGACTTGGAATTCAGCTGAATCCTTGCTGATATCCCTTTCATACTATTGTTAAGTAAGCTGCTTTTGTTAAATGTGTCATGGTCTATGAGTCTCTCATTTTGCTCCATTTTCAAAATGCAACACCAAGCTGGCTCAAGTCAAATCTGTCCCACAACACTAGGAAAGCAACGTGGCTTAATAGGAAGCATACTGTGTGGGGAGTAGGGAGATCTGGATTCAAATTCTAACTCTTTTATAGTTATATGGATTGTGTCTAAGGTTTGTCCCCCAAAGTTAGAGCTTGTATTCACCTACAAAATCTATCGCAATCTGTCCACTTCCTATCTTTCCATACTTTGCTCCATACTATATAATCCAGTGACACCAGCCTCCTTGCTACTTCCTACACAAGACAGTACATCTCCAGACTCTAGGCAGTTTCTTTTTCTTCCTCCTTTCCTCCCTTCTTCCATTCCTTCCTTCCTTCTTCCTTCCCTCCCTTCCTTCTTCCTTCCTTTCTTTTTTCTTTCCCTCTCTTTCTCTCTCTCTTTCTTTCTTCTTTCTTTCTATTTGCTTTCTATTTCTTTCTTTTTCTTTTTTCTTTTTCACTAGCTATTCCCCAATTCTGAAATACTTTTCCTCCTCATCTCTGCTTCCTGACTTTCCTCCTGTCTCAATTAAAATCCTACCTTCTACCAAAAGCCTAATGCTAACACTTTTCCTCTGTGGATTATCTCCGTTTTATTTTGTATATATTTTGTTTGTACATAAATGTTTGCAAGTTATCCCCTATATTAATTTATGAGCTTGCCTGTATGGACTGTTTTCACCTTTCTCCCTATCTCTAGCACTTAGAACAGTGCCTAGTGAATATGTGCTTAATACTACATGATACACATTCACAATGTAGCTTAGCACTTATTTTGTATATATTCTATATTGACTTCTCTGTGAACATGTCGACTAAAATTTCCTTGAGGGCAGGGAATGGCGTACTGTGATATCTGTTTCCCCAATGTACAGTGCCTGAAATACAAAGGAAAATGGATTGATGCTTATAAATTGATTGAATGATGGATCTGCAGAAAGCCGTTTTCAGGGCTGTGGAAAAAAAAAAGAAAGAAACCCTCCAAAGACAGGAAATACCACTTAATTTTAGTCACTGGAGCTGTTGGAAGGGGAGTGACTGAGAGGCCCATCATGTCAGGCAAGGAGGGAAAAGACCTGGCTGTGGAGGCCAAGACCACTGTTTGCACTATGGAAGGGGGCCCAGATGGCCTAAGGCCTTCTAATTGAGTGCACTCAGCCTTTGATTTTCCCAGAAGACTGCTTAATCATCCATATAAGCCACTGGACTGACCCCTTCCTCAGGCTTACTCAGCTTTGGGTCCCTCGAGACAACAGCACACATCACTCAACACTAGAAATGACACCTCATTAGATCAGGGTCTTGCTACATAATTCCACAACAATCCACAGAATCAGTAAAAATAAATTTTCATTCTGAACCTCCAAACAAAACGTTGTGAAGGTCTCACCTTCTCTATCCTTCTCCTTCCCAGTGATTTACATCCAAAAGCACCCAGGAAGTGCCTTGTTTTGGGAGGCCCCAAGTATCCCAGGAGTTGCTTAGCATCAAAGTAGTTGAGAGGCATACTTCGACTCAGTCTCTTTTGGGGGGAGTGAGGGGCAGTAGGGAGGCAAGAAGGACCTGTTTAGACTATTTGAAATTAAGAGAATTGGAAGTCTGAAATAACAAACTATTAGTGGCATGGTGAAATTTAAAAAAAAAACTTTTTTTTTTTTACAAATGTTTCTGTGGGATGTCAGTATTGTGGGCAGGTAGGAGGTACAGTGGCTAGAGCACTGGGTCTGGAGTCAAAAATAACCAAGTTCAAATCTAGCCTCGAAGGCTTTCTAGCTGTGTGACCTTGGGCAAGTTATTTGGCTTCTATCTCAGTTTCCTCATCTGTAAAATGGGCATAACAGTGCCTATCTCCCAAGGTTGTGAGATTCAAATGAGATATTTATAAAGTGCACAGTGCCTGGCACATATTTAAATGTGAGCTGTTATTACTATTTCTTAAATCTTTAATAAAAATATAAACTATTTCAAAAATTTGCAATTGAAATTCAAGTGAAATAAGGGCCTAATGAACCCTTTAGAAGTCCTCTCCTCAGCATCTCTCGTTTCAGGTTCTATGATACCCCATCATTTTGGCTCAGTTTGACACATTATTTATTGAGTGCCCACTAGTCTCCAGACACGATGCTAGACACTACAGGGATAGTAGGAAACAGAACTAAACTCCAATTTGTATTGAATTTCAAGATTTACACAGTTCTTTCCTTATAACAACCCCGGTAGGATAATAGTGTACATGTTATTATTCCCATCTTATCTATGGGGAAACTGAGGCCTAAGGAAGCTGCAAATTGCCCATAGTTACACCATCAGGAAGGACTAGATCTCAAACTCAAATTTCTTGTTTCTAAATCCAGTGCTCATCTCACACTACCATGCTGCCTCTGCGTTTGAGGCATAGTTCCTTCCTATCTTCAAGGAATTTACAATCTCACTAGATCAGAGATATTCTTATAGGTATGAAACATTAAATAAAAATACAATAAATAATAAGGCAATGTATGGTTAAGTGTGAAAGAAATCATTTAGCATGCCAGTGCTGTAAAAAGAGCTCAAAGGAGGGAGGGATAGACAGAGAGACAGACAGAGAGACAAAGAAACAGACACAGAGACACAGAGTCAAAGACAGAGACAGATGGAGAGACAGAAAGAGAGAGACAGAGACAGAGAAACAGACACAGAGACAGCGTGACAGTGACAGAGAGACCAAAATTGATCAGAGCAATTAACCAGTTTTAGAGAGGAGAGGCTTGAGTTGAGCCTTAATGATGGATGAGATTCAGATACACTAATAAGAAAAGGGAAGAAGACATTCTGGACAATATATAAACAAATAAATGTCACACAAATAACCCTGGGCATGCTATTTAACCTCTCATGTCTCAAGTAACTCTCTAAGATCTGGCTGGGTTCTTAAAGTGGGATCCACAGATTCCCTAAGGGTTCTGTGGCTTTTAGGTGGGTCCATGAATTTGCATGGGAGAACTCCGGACTCTAATAAAATAAATTGCAAAACAGTTACTGATCTGGGCTGGAAGAGGGAGTTTCCTCCTGGGGATCTCCTTAGACTGCTATAATCAGAGGTCCAGAAAATAAATAAATAGTCCTAGGAAGTAATTTCAAGATGTAGAAAACAATAACAACTGGGGAGAGTTGGAAAAGCCTCATTTTGAAGGAAGGTGGAAATTCTAGGAGGAAAACGAACTGAGGGGTGATTTCTAGACACGGAGACCATCTGAACAAAGGCATAAAAGTATGAGATAAAATGTCGTAAATGGGAGCTAGCTAGCAGGGCAAGTTGGAATGAAGAGTATGTAAAGGTGGAAAATATGGAAATAAGATTGGAAAGGTAGCTGGAAGCCACATTGTGAAGGGCTTTAAATTCCAGGCTAAAGAATTTTTTATTTATCCCAATAGAAGCCTTTGAAGTTTCTGAGCAGAGGAATGGTATAGTTGTTTCTTTAAGGGAGTCAGTAAAAAAAAAAAAAAACATTTAAGGTGCTTACTAGATGCCAGGCACTATGCTAAGCACACTAGGAATACAAAAAACAACAACAAAAAATGTGCCCTCCAGGAACTCACAATCTAATGGGAGACACGAGAAGCAAACTTGCTACATACAGGAAAAATGGAAAATAATTGAAGAAGCACATTTATTTTTATTAATATCAATTTAGCAGCTTTATAGAGGATGAATCTTATGCATATACCAGGGAGAAGAGAAGGGAGAGAGACTGGAAGCAAAGCAACTAATTAAGAGATGATTATAATAGTCTAAGTAAAAGATGATGAGAGTCTAAATTAGGATAGAAGCTATATGTGCAGAGAGAGAAGGATAGATACAGGAGATGTTTTGAAAGTACAATTAACATCATCTGGCAACATATTAAGATTTAGGAGCCAAGGAAGAGGGCAAATTCAAAGCTGATTCCAACACAAGGAATTTAGGTGGCTGGAAGGCTGGTGATGCACTTCAGTAGAAATGAGGACATTTGAAAAAAGAGGTAGGACAGTTGGAGAGGGAGGAGATCAAGGAAGAGAAAAAAATAAAGGGTTTTGTTTTGGGCACATTCAGTCTGAGATATTTATTATAGACATCAAAAATTTCCCTTATGGGGGCAGGTGGTGGCACAGTGGATAAAGCATCAGGTCTGGAGTCCAGGAGGACCTGGGTTCAAATCCGACCTTGGACACTTCTAGCAGTGTAACTCTGGGCAAGTAACTTGATTTACCTAGCACTTGCCCTTCTCTTAGAGTTATGATTAAGACAGAAAGCAAAAGTTTAAAAAGGAAAAAGAAAGAGTGTTCCTTATGGTACCTTCTCCCTTCCTTCTACTCTAGTCCCACTTCTTTCTTTGCCCCAGAATTAACACGTATAGCCCTGGAAGATGTTCTACTTGCTGCAACTGAGGGTTTTTGCAGTGATTAATGGGGAGCTAAGCTTCTTATTGAAGAACTTCGAAATCCAGCACTTTTTAGATCTGAACATAAAGACCAGAAAAACTTTGACCCAGGCACTTGGGCTGAAACTGGTGTTTTCTCATGTGATCGATCACCAGGGATATGCTGGAACCAGCTGTACTGGCTCTCAAGAGCTGATTGTTAAAGTTTCTGTGTGAGCAGATAGACCTCAGAAATCAGCAAATGCTACAAATCAGGACTTGATTTACTGTTCTATGGATTATCTAGACTAAAGAAAGAGATGGGAAAAATGTCAATAATGAATCAAATTTAAAAGTGTCATCCTAGGGATACTTAGGTATACTTAGATACCAAGAGATAGGAGGTCCTGGTTCCAATGTGACATCAGACTCTTCCTAGCCTTATGGCCCTGGGCAAGTCACTTAATCTCAGCCCTTATTGCTCTTCTTCCTTGGAACAATACTTAGTATTGATTCTAAGACAGAAAGTAAGACAGAAGGGTTTTTTTTTAAATTTGTTTGTTTCTAAGTGTATCCTTCCCCATGGAGAGCTGGTTATTAAACATTTACCAACATAGCCTATCTTACCTCTCATAGGTTCATGGGATTTCTAGATACAAGGTATTTTAGAGACCGATTAATCTAATTCTCTTATTTTATAGAGGAATCGAGGCTCAGAGACGACACATAAACAGCCTGATGTCACCCAGGTTGTAAGTAGAAGAACTGGGTTTGGACTTCTGGTCTTCTGAATGCAAATTCGCATTTACCTTTTCAAGACCTCTAGTTTCTCTACTAGTATCACAGGTATGGATGAACATGGCAGCCCCTTCCGTGACTTCACATCCTTTGCATAATCCTTATGCACAAAATTACAGTGCACAGAACATTTGCCATGCTGCTCTTTTGGTTACTAGTGATTGTAAATATGGCCCCAGGGTCACATAACTGTGAGTGACCACAGAGGGGGCAAATCGAGCAGTCATTGCAAGCATTCCCTGTGGTGCCTTCCCTCTTTCTTTTTTTCTCCTGCTTTCCAGTTCCAGCTCTTTCTTGGCCCTGGGACTGACAGCCATGACAAATCGAGTGGTATTTTGATGAGGAGAACAAATATCCATATAGGAATCTGTGATGAGACCATCAACCTGATTTCCCAGAGGAGCCCAGCAACCTCATCCAGTTTGAGTTCATCTCTGTAGAGAGGATTCGAGAGGGTACTTTGGAATGCAGACTCACTCCGGTGACAAATACCCCATTTTTTGTTTTTTTAAAACTCCTCCTCCACCTTTCCAAATTTGGATACTGCTGGTACTGGGACAGGGCAGACACTGCCCCAGCAAGGGGCATGGACCCAGTATAGCCAACTAGGTCCCCAGTAACTCCAGACAGAGAACTGTGGTCCAGGTGATCCGTGGCACTCTCTCTATTTTTTCTCCTCATTTTAGGAAAGTTAACCACAAATCTATAACTATAATAATGGTGGTGTATAGTGCAAATAACCCTGGCAGTTAGTTGGTGCAATGGATAGAAGACCAAGCCTAGAGTCAGGAAGACTCATCTTCCTGAGTTCAAATCTATCCTCAGACACTCACTAGAAAAACAAATTGATAAACAAGAAAAATAAAGTTGGAGATGTCCTTATAACTCTGGCTCTGATATTGACCACAACAGTGAAAGAAGTGCCAAGTTTAACAAAAAGGCAGAGTGATTCTATGGAAAAATTACAGTTGAAATCAAACAAAATTTGGAAAGAGCTGTCTAAACTTCAAGAAACATTGAAAATGGTAGCAAATTGAGTCTTGGGGTAAATTTGCTCTCAGTGAACTGTGCAAATGAAGGATTTATACTCTTGTATTCAACATTCAAAAATAAGTGACCCTGGGCAAGTCACTTAACTCCCTTTTCCTCAGTTCCCTCATTTGTAAAATGAACTGGAGAAGCAAATGGCAAGCCATTCTAGTATCTTTGCCAAGAAAATCCCACAGACAGTATGCTCCTCAGGTTCATGAAGAATCACACGTGACTGAATGACAGAAACAATGGGATGGAAAACTGTACTTGAAGCCAGGAGAGACTTCAATCCGAATCCTGCCTCTAATCTTAATTAGCTGGGTGACAAGACAGTCAGTCCCTTCTTCAAAGGACTGTTGTAAGGATCAAATGGGACAATGTATGTGAAGCAACTTGCAGACATTGAAATGCTACGTGAATATCAGCCATTATTACTAACGTGTGGTAAAGGGTTTCTAGAAACACAGAGCATCCCACATGTGCAAGACATTATTATTATAAATAATTCTAGAAGTATCTGACTGGAAAAGTCTTATGTAGGTCATTGAAACTTTTCCTCTGCCTCCTGGCAAATGAGTGGGTTTTCTAAAGGTTTCCTTAAGAGGAAGGAGGAATAAGCATTTATATATTGAAGACTAGGTGCCAGGAACTGTGCTCAGTGCTTTACAAGCTATCTTCTTATGATCCTCACAACGACCCTGAAAGGTCAGTGATGTTATTGTCCCCACTTTATATATAACTGAGGAAACTGAGGCAGGCGAAGATTGAGTGACTTGGCCTGAGTCATATATGACTACTAAACTGTCAGATTTGAATTCAAAGTCTTCCTGATTTCAGGTCTAGAGCTCTATTCATTAACTGCCTCTGAGAACAGCCCTCCATCCCCAAGTGATGGAGTGATGGAGCTTTCCATCCTCAGACCCAGGAGGTGTTGTCTATACCAGCCTTTGATGCTTAATCATATGCTGACTTGTATTATTAATTTTATGGGATATTCCCATACCTCTTAGCTCTCCAGTGAGATTTTAGATGAAGTCAGGAGACTTAGTTTCACAGCTGGGCTATGCTACTTCCTATCAGTGTGGTCTTACAAGTCACTTAACCTCCGAGCCTCAGTTTCTCATCTATAAAATGGAATACTTGCATCCCATAACTCAGAGGGTTGCTCTGGAGAAAGCACTGCTCTAAATTCAAAAATGCTGTGGAAATGTGAACTGTAACATGTTGTAAGGTCCCTGAGTGCAAAAGCCTTTTAGCTAATCCCTCAACCTCTCTAGGGTCCAAATAATAAATAAAGGGGTTAGGTTAGATGACTCCTCGGGTCTCATCCGACCTATGGTTCCCAGGATCCTCCAGAATGGTTTCCCATGGCAGCCCATCCTAAATATTCTATGTCCATCCAGCCTGCAGTTACATAAACTGTCCAGAACAAAAACCTTTGAGGGAGGGGCTGTGTTTTTATTTCAGAAGTCAGCTTAAAAATAACCCCTCCTTGGGCAGAGCTATGGTTAGTACTGAGAGCCAAGGAGAGCATCCAAAAAGCAGATTGCAATGTGAAGTATTTAAATAAAGAAGGGAGACGTTGATCAACCACCCTGCTTCGAAGCTGACTTTCAGAGCCTGTGGAGGCCAGGAAGGGAAGTGATGGGAAGGTTTTCTGTGCTTTTTGTTTGGGGGGGCTTTCCTCAGAGATGAAGGGGAAGAAGATTGTTGGTGATGTTTTGTTTTGTTTTGTTTTTTAATTTTCATCCTTTATCTAGAACTGGACCCTTTTTTAGAGCCAAAGTCCAGAAGCCCCAGGCGACCTCTCCGGAGTTTGTTTGCAAACACTGGGAACTTCCCCCAGGCCAGCCGGAATTTGTTGGCAAGGCTGAGGCATTTGAGATGTAATTTACAGGCCTCCTCTCCCCGCCTGCCTGTTGTACCATCTGTTCAGCAGGACACTGCTTTCCAAAGACCCAGGTCAGTCTTCTCCTTGTAATTCTACCTGGGGAGAAAAGCTGCTTTGATGACCCACCCAGATCAAAGATAAAAACCCAAAGTGTTTACTGGATCATCTTTCCCTCCTCCCTCCAGGGCCTAAACTGTATCTTTCTCCCTGGCTGTAAAACCCAACTCTGAATGAGTCTGCCTGTTGGCACCTCTGGGCCCCCAGGAACCCAGCTGCCGCATTTGCCCAGCAACAATGGGGAGGAGCCGGCTGATGGGGTGGGTGCCTGGAGTAAGAATAATGCCAGCCAGCCCTGGGCCGTCCCCAAGCACCTGTTAGATTCTTGTCTTGGGCTCTCTATCCCGCCTTTGTGTTCCTCCCAGAGCCTGGCACATGGAAGACTTGATTGCCTGAAGGACGGATGGATAAATGGATGGGATACCGTTATTTCTTGGATGCTATGCCACAGAAAGCCGCTGCTGCCTCATCTCCACCCTCCCCACTGAGAAAATGACAGGCCTGCGAGAAAACATCCAGTTTTTGCCTTCTCACAGAGCCAAATTCAATGAACGTTTATTCATATTAATTGTATATAATTAATAGAGATCATAGGATTTAAAGCTGGGAGGAGAGCTTGGATATCATCGAGTACAGCCTTCTGATTTTACAGAGAGAATTGAGTTTCAGAGAAAGTAAATTAATTATCCACGATCACAAAGCTCAGAAGTGCTGAGACTTGGATGCAAACCCAAGTTCTTTTCTCTCTGCTCTCCTGGTGCTACATCCCAGCTTCGGGCTAGAAGCTTGGAATTGTTCTTTCAGCAATGTCTGACTCTTTGTGACCTCATTTTCTTGGCAGAGATATTGGAGTGGTTTGCTGTTTACTTCCCAAGCTCATTTTACAGATGAGAAACTGAGGCAAACAGTTAAGTGACTTGCCTAGGATCTAGTAAGTGTCTGAGGCCAGATTTCTATTACAGTTTTCTTGACTCCAGGTTCAACATTTTATCCACTGTTTTCTTTTTTAAAACCCTTAACTTCTTTCTTAGAATTGATACTAAGTATTAGTTTCAAGGCAGGAGTAGTAAAGATGAGTCAGTTAGGGTTAAGTGACTTGCCCAGTATCACACAGCTAAGACGTGTCTAAGTACAAATTTGAACTCAGGACCTCCGGGAGTTTCTAAGTCTGAGCCTATCCACCAAGCCACCTCTCTGCTCCCACCACATCTCGTTGTTCAGTCATTTCAGTTATGTCTGACTCTGTGACCCGATTCTCTGGTTCTATGCTTTCCAGTCATTGTCCTTCTAGAAATTATTTCTGCTTGGAAGTTTATAAGGGTACCCAAACGAGTAACAGGTATTTGTGCTATTGAGTTAATATATACTTCTAAAAACCAAGTTTTATAGAATAGAAATTCACTTCATAAAAAAATCTTTTTTTCTCTTCTCCTTGGCATGTGAAAATATTCATATTCACTGGTATTAGTCAAATTCATAATAAAAGAGAATTTTTTAAAATAAGTAACTTCTACCTAAGACTACCTAAGACTCACTAGAGTGCCAATAATGAACCAACCACTGGATACCATATTCAGTTCAATGAGCATTTATGAAATACTCTGCTGTATGAAGAACATTCTGCCAAGCACTGAAGGGAGATCCAAAGGATAGATGGTAGCATGGACCAACATCCTCTGGGAGCTTATATCCTAATGATGCCCCATGTCAGCTCTATCATTGGGGACACTATAATCCCCCCAAGTCACCTAGACCATCCTCAACTCCTCACTCCCCATATCCAGTCTATTGCCAAGTCCTATGAATTCTGCCTTCACATCTCTCATTTCTATCTCCTTCTCTCTTCTGACACAGCCAGCACCCTGGTGCAGGTCCTCATTACCTCCTATCTAGATGACTGCCTTCTAGCCTTCTGATTGGTCATCTTGCCACAAGTGTCTCTCCATTTCAGCTTCTCCTTCACTTAGCTACTAAATCAATTTTTGTAAAAAGCAGATCGGACCACATAATCCCCTCGTTCAGTAAACTCCAATGGCTCCCTATTGCCTCCAAGATCAATATCTCACATCTATATAAAAATAACTTCCAAATGGCATTTGACCTTAATATAAAAAGTCATATCAAAAACAACTTAGAGAAACATGGAAAAAATTACCCACCCAATCTATGGCTTGGGAATGATGGTTACCAGGTTCAAAGGAGGATTTTTCCATTGTCATCTCCTGGAAGGGATTCTTTCCATTTAGAAGGACCAAAATAGTCTGTGAAGAAACTTCTTTATGTTTGTTTACCTCATTTATTGGATTTTACAATTTCTGTCAGTAATAAAATATTACCAGAATTAGTTATTTGGTTTTGACCAACCTGCTTGCCTCCAGATCTTAATTTTCTGCAACCAAGAGGGCTAGAGGAGATGATATATTAGGTACTTCTAAAGATGTTATGGTAAATGTTTAAAAACCCAAAAATGTACACAAGAAGCACTCCTCCATTGTTAACATTTTCTCCATCTCCTTCTAAAGTCTGGACAATCAACAAAACAATAAATCAAGCTTTGGTTTGTCAGTTTTCAAAGTGTAAATAAATATTGACATTAAAATTTTAACAATGGACTCCTTAAAAAAAAAAAACTTTACCTTCCACCTTAGAATTAATACTGTGTATTGGTTCCAAGACAGAAGAGCAGGAAAAGCTAGGCAATGGGGGTTAAGGTGTGACTTGTCCAGGGTCACCCAGCTAGGAATTGTCTGGGGCTACATTTGAACCCAAGACCTCACATCTTTAGTCTTGGATCTCAATCCACTGAGTCACCTAACTGCCCTCAACAATAGACTCTTGAGAGCCAATAAGAGCTGGCTCCAGCACATCCCTGGTACCTCCTAGCTCTAACATACCATTACAATTTGGGGGAAGAGGAGAGAGCTGGGTTCTGACCTCTGACTTCATGGGTAGAAGGAATTCTTCCACTGAATGAGATAAGGATCAGAAACTTGTCCATAGCTTCATTTGAGGTGGCAAATATCAAAGGTGGAACTTGAATCTAGGTTCTAGAGACATTCTAGAAAGAAACAGTATGGTAGAAACCATCTACTAATGTCTCCACCATGTAAGCTAGTTTTTCCCTAAAAGGCAATGAAGGGATCCTTGAGTTTTAATCAGTGTAGATTCCTGTTCACCCAAGGAAAGAACTCAGTGAATGAGTCAGGGGTCCATCAAGCCTGACACGCTTCTTCTGATGGAGTATTCCACCATGGCAAATGCAGAGGTGAGAAAGTAGTGCCCAACTGAATCAACACTGTCTTCTTGCTGAATATCTTCACCATGCTTATTGTTGTGTAAGCCTCCTTTATTAAATATTAGTTGATCTACAAAAGATTCATTTAATAACAATTGCTATTATTTTATATAGCAATTTAAGGTGTACAAAACATCCTACATATAATACTGCTCACAACAACTCTATGAGATAGATATTACTATTATTCCCCCATTTTACAAATGAGGAAACCGAGGCACTAGGAAATCAAGTGACTTGCCCAGAGTCACACAACTAAATAAGCCTCTGGAGCAGGATTTAACCTCACATCTCCTTGACCTCAAGACCTACACTTTAGACTCTACACCCCTTAGTTGCCTTTCATTTCATTCCAGCATGACCTTCTTCTTGTGTCACTTCCCTTAATCTTTATGTCTACCAATCACAGCTGACACTCCACTCTAGGACCACCCAGAAGGCAGTCAGTCAATTCTGATTCATCATCCACTATTTCATGCATGTGTCACAGACCTCCCACTCAGTGTGTGAGATGAGTGTTGGTACCTTTTCTGGTTAAATCCAAAATGGACAGATCTCCATACTCAACTTTAAGTACTGTGCTTACACTTTGGGGGATTAAAATCTAAAAATAGACAGATCTCTATATTCAACTTTAAGTACCATGTTTACACTTTGAGGATTAAAATCTAAAAATAGACAGGGTATTACAATTTAATCTTCACATTCAAGGAAGAGCTAAGTACCTTCATTGTTACAATCAGGGGAGAGCCAAATCCAATCTTCACAGTAGATAGAGCACCAGACCTGGAGTTGGAGGATCTTGGTTCAAATCCAGCACCAGATACTTCTTAGCCATGTGACTCTGGGCAAATCACCTAACCCCCATTGCCTAGCCCTTACCACTCTTCTACTTTGGAAGAATCAATACTTAATATCAATTTTAAGACAGAAGATAAGGGTTTAAAAAAAAAAAAACATGAACCTGACCACAACTTGCACAGTGGCCCTGATATTCCTGGTGCTGTTCTTACTTATCATCATTAATTTACATTGGGACACCCATCATGCATTACAAATATTTGACATCATCCACCACCTGAGCTAGTTCATTAAGATTTGTTATTCCATGGTTTAACTACTACCTGAAATGCAAGGATCCAAGGTAACTCCAAGGAACTCATGATGAAAAATGCAACCCACCACCATAAAAGGAACTTATGGAGTCTAACTACAGATTGAAGTATGCTATTTTTCATTTTATTTTCTTCATGAGTATTTTTTGTATGTGTGATAAGTGTCTTCTCTTATAGCATATGGATGAATATGGAAATAGGGCATGTATATCCTATATCACCTTGCTTACTGCTTTAGAGAGGGGAAAAGAGAAGGGGGAAGGAAGGAATTTAGATCATAAAGCATCAGAAAAGAAATGTTAAAAATCATTTCTGCAAGCAATTGGGAAAAAATTAAGACTTTGGGGAAAAAATTTGTTAAAGATCTAGTATTCCATTCTTCTGGACAATAGCGAACATTCTGACTTTTATTTGGTTCCTCCTTCAAGAGCTATTACATCACCAGTCTTTTTTCCCATATTTCTGTTGTTTGTTTATTTTACATGAAATAAGTGTTTCATCCAATGCTGCTTATGCCAGATTTCTTTCTTTCTTTGTCTGTTTTACATGAAATAAAGGACTCATCCAATGTTGCTTATGCCACGTTTCTCATATTTCTGAGATCAGTGCTATCCAGTAATGACTCTAAGGCTATTTAGGTGGTGGAAATCTTCTAGAAGACCTTTAAGAATTTGCCACCAAGGGGTGGAATGTGGTAGAAGCAACTATAAAGTCCTCTGATTGGCATTTAAAGTTCTTCCTCTCCTGGCCCTTTCATGCCTTTCCAGTCTGGTCTTACATTTTACTCTCTTCTAGGCACACTATATCAAACTTCTACCAGCCTACTTGCTTTTCCTCACACATGACCAGCATATCATCTTCTAGCTATCCCCTAGCTCTAGAATGTTCCTCAAATCCTCACCTCACCCTCTTGATTTCCTTGACTTCCTTTAAATCTCAACTCAAAGTGTACCTTCTGTGGGAGGCATTTCCCAGTTGAATTTTCCCCTTTAAGATTACTTCCCAATTACTCTGTGCATATTTTATTAATCTGGTTATTTATGTGTATCCTCCATAAGATGTAGGGATGACTTTTGCCTTTCTTGGTATCTTTATTGCTTAGCACATATTGCTTAGCTGGCACATCTTAATTGCTTAATAAAATCTCTTTGTTTGAATAATGTAGTCTATGTTGGGTTTTTTCCCTAAAAAGCAAGGAAACCATAGTCTAAGAGAATAAGGCTCACACCTGCAACATAGCTTGTTGGTTATTATATATACAAAAGCCTCATCATGCCCAAGAAGTCTAGGGGTTCTCAAGCTAAACACATACTTCTAACTGGGAAGCCATCATGGAGCCATTATATGGCGGCAGGCAAGGTGTTCCCAAATGAACCAATGCTATATTCTTGTTAACCCTTCTTTATATGCTATTATTAACTAAATCCCTTTTTGTTAAATATTAGTTGGTCTGAGTGTCTCATTTAATTCCAGCCCTGAGACTGAACCACAGACAAGCTTGAGTCATGCCCCACTTAAAACTCAGTACTTGATGCCTAGACTTGTAGAGGGTGAGACGGCGAAGATGAGGGAGAAATTAAAAACCAAGTGGGAACATTTATTGCTTAGCAGTGAATAGCACAAATGTGTTAAAGAGGTAATTAGCACCTGCATTTTAATGAGAAGAATGTTAGCTGCAACTTGGCCAGAAGCCTAAAGATAACCTGAGAAAGTCCTAGGAGGAAGAAAGATAACTGGCAAAGTCAAACTCAAAATAGTCGTCAGTGACAAAATACTTGATTATAATTAGAAATATTTTTTCTTTTAACATTTACTCTAATTGTTGTATGATGTTGTTTATAGGAAGAAAGTGAAGCTAATTATAGGCACAGTAGAGTCGAGTCAGAGTACCCAAATTCAAATCCTGCTGTTGTTGATCACTTATCTGTGTGACCTGGTCAAGTCATTTAACTTCCTTGGGCCTCAGTTTCTTCATTTGTAAAATGAAGTTTGTACTAGATGATGTTTGAGATCCCTTCCAACACTATATCTATGATCCTATGTATTATCATCCAAATATTCTCTCTGGGTATGTGTATACCCATGGTTGAGTCTACTGAGTGGGTTTGCTTTTTTTCTCCTTTACAACGGAAGCAAGTCCACTGGCTACGCTACTACTAAGTCCACAGCTACCTCAATGAAGCACCACCTGGTGGCAGCCATACCTAGATAAGCACAATGCCTTAGAACACCTGAAATCTCTACAAAACGATGTCCAAAACAAACCCTCCAACTCTTTTTGGTGATGACCACTTACTACTTATATGAGCTTGAACAAGTCACTTCCCATCCTGGTCTCTATTCTTTCATCTATAAAATGAGGTGATTAGACTAGATAATCCCTCAGTCTCTTTCAGTTCTTAATCCTGTGTTCCAATATAAAATGCCATAATATCATGGGTTGGGGTTGGGGTATTTATTCTGGTCTTTGAATGATACCCCAAAACTCCTACATCCAAACATATCTCCAAGGAAATGAACTTAAGACCATAAGAATATGGTCTGGAAGGTGCCTCTGAGATAATTTCATTCAATTCCTTTCTTATTTTTTAAATTGCATATATTGAGGACCTTCAGGCACCTCCATGATTAAGAATCAGGCCTGAAGATAGGAGGTCCTGAGTTCAAATTTGACCTCAGACACTTCCCAGCTGTGTGACCCTGGACAAGTCACTTAATCCCCATGGCCTATCTCTTACTGCTCCTGTGCCATGGAACCAAAACCAATATTGATTCTAAAATGGGAGGTAAGGTATTGTTTTGTTTTGTTTTGTTGTTTTGGTACAATTTCTTTATTACAGGCTCCCTCTCCCAATTCCTCCTAGAAGGTTGAAGTACTAGAGGGCAGGGGGGGGGAGAAAAAGAGAGAGAGAGAGAGAGAGAGAGAGAGAGAGAGAGAGAGAGAGAGAGAGAGAGAGAGAGAGAGAGAGAGAGAGAGAGAGAGAGAGAGAGAGAGAGAGAAGTGTGGGGCACTGTCTCAAGCCATTGACCTAAGACAAATGCCCCAAAGCTTTTTTTAATTGAATATGCCACACATATATACCCACTGAACCCCTCCTTAAGCCAATTAAACAAATATAATGAAGACAATTAAGCAAAAACAGCTAACATAGAAAAAATATAGAATTTACACTGTATATGAAGCATTGAAAATGTATGCAATATTCTGTCCAGGTAGTTACTCATCTCACTGCCTTGAGGGAGGAAGTATTTTTACGATCTCTTCAATGACAACCCCTCCACGAAGATCAGCGGTTTACTGGAGGTGATAAGTAGCAAAGCTGGGACTCAATTCCAGGTAATCTCACTTCCTAGCTTTCCATGATTTCATAATGTCCTTATCTTTTTAATAGCAACAAACTTGAAGGAGTAAATTAAAGGCTACAGAGAAAGAAAAGGGAAAAGGGAAGATCAATAAGCAGATAGAAACAAGAACAGAAACTAAGACTGAAGGAATATAATCCAGCCAGGTATAATAGCTAAACATTCATATGGACTGACTCCCTTGGGGACAGAAGTCTGGACGGCATAAAGTCCTGAAACAATCTCAATGGATGGAAGACTCACAGGGGAGAGAGACAATATCAGAACCAGGTTGAGGGAGATAAACATGTTTTGAAGAGTCCCAAGGATGATCAATGCATTTGAAATTAATTTAAGTAGGGAAGATTTGGACTAGGAGAAGTAGGTGTGCCCTGGATCTCACACTCAATGGACATTAATTTGCCTAAAGAGAGGGAATCACGGGGGCAGCTGGGTGGCTCAGTGGATTGAAAGCCAGTCCTAGAGATGGGAGGTCTTAGGTTCAAATATGGCCTCAGACACTTCCTAGCTGTGTGACCCTGGGCAAGTCACTTGACCCCCATTGCCTAGCCCTTACCACTCTTCTGCCTTGGAGCCAATACACAGTATTGACTCCAAGACGGAAGGTAAGGGTTTAAAAAAAAAAAAGAGAGGGAATCAGTAGAGAGTTTGAAGGAAAAGATGGGAGTTGGATACTCATCCATGAGAGTGAAAGATGGTTCATATTTTATCATTTGCTTTTTTTAGCAATTAATAAGTCAGTCTCCTTTTCTGATCTTACCTGATTTCTTTAGAATTTTCATGTGTAAAAACATTTTGAATTTTATTGCAACTTGGTTTTAGAATTTTTGTGTTTTTAAATTTTTTAAATTTTATTATAACTTAGTTATAGAAATTTCATGGGAGTTTTTCTTATCCCATTTCTTGACTCCATGTTATTCTTGAAAATGTGTTTCCCCTCTACTTTGTATCTCATCATTGCCTCTAGGTCATCTTCAACTCTGATTTTTTAAAAAATATTTTATTTGATCATTTCCAAGCATTATTCATTAAAGACATAGATCATTTTCTTTTCCTCCCTCCCCCCCCCCCCCAGCCGACGCATAAATCCACTGGGCATTACATGTTTTCTTGATTTGTCTGATTTTTTTTTAATCATGGTTCAAAATATAAAATTATACAGTGTCAGCTGGAGAGCATTAATGTTAAAGAATGGACTTTGGTACCAGGGAAAACTTGATAGCACTGAAAGCTGTGTCCAACTTCCCAAATGAAATCCAACCTGTTCTCTTCCCATAAAATAGTAAAAAGGCCTAGGAGAAGGCCTCTAGAATGTGGGAGTTTTTTTTTTTGGAGTATTTGTATAGCACAGTCTGAGAAAGCATGGATGATTTGGGTTCTGTACTGACAAAGGGAATACCCAAATTGGTGAGATTACCTATCCATTCAATTGTTGAAGGGAAGGAAGGTGTAGTAAACAGAGGGGAAAAGAGGGAGTAGAAGAAGGATGCCCATTTCCATAATATTCAAAGTTTACAAAACACTTTTCCCCCACAACAACCCTAGGAGGTAACTGGTGTAAGTATTACAATTATTATTGAACAGATGAGCAAAACCTGGACTCATAATTCTAAGCCTAGTGCTCTTTCCACTTGGTCTGAGAGGAACATGATTTATTTGGAATAACCAGAATAGGCAGGAGAGTATTCTCACACATCAAAAGCCAAAGTCTCTCTGGGTAGAGTGGACTTGGATGTTCGAGGAATGGCATTTGGATGGATACTTCTGGACATTCCTAGGGGACTATAAAGCTGAGATGTAAAAACAGAGCCAAATACTTGGTAAATCTAATCTCTCCCTACAGAAAGATGAAGAAGTACAGGGCTTAAATTGAGTAAGCATTCAGTCTCAACTCTGCCACTTATTTTGAGTGGATATCAGAGACAGAGACAGAGAAGAGAGAGACAGAGAGACAGAGACAGAGAAGAGACAGAGACAGACAGACAGAGACAGACAGAGAGAGAGAGAGAGAAGAGAGACAGAGACAGGAGAAGAAGAAGGAGAAGAAGAAGAAGAAGAAGAAGAAGAAGAAGAAGAAGAAGAAGAAGAAGAAGAAGAAGAAGAAGAAGAAGAAGAAGAAGAAGAAGAAGAAGAAGAAGAAGAAGAGAAGAAGGAGAAGAAGGAGAAGAAGGAGAAGGAGGAGGAGGAGGAGGAGGAGGAGGAGGAGGAGAAGGAGAAGAAGAAGAAGAAGAAGAAGAAGAAGAAGAAGAAGAAGAAGAAGAAGAAGAAGAAGAAGAAGAAGAAGAAGAAGAAGAAGAAGAAGAAGAAGAAGAAGAAGAAGAAGAAGAAGAAGAAGAAGAAGGAGGAGGAGGAGGAGAAGGAGGAGAAGGAGGAGAAGGAGGAGAAGGAGGAGAAGGAGGAGAAGGAGGAGGAGGAGGAGGAGGAGGAGGAGGAGGAGAGAGAAGAAGAAGAAGAAGAAGAAGAAGAAGAAGAAGAAGAAGAAGAAGAAGAAGAAGAAGAAGAAGAAGAAGAAGAAGAAGAAGAAGAAGAAGGAAGAAGAAGGAAGAAGAAGGAAGAAAAAGAAGGAAGAAGAAGGAAGAAGAAGAAGAAGGAGGAAGAAAAAGAAGGAAGAAGAAGTAAGAAGAAGAAGAAAGAAGAAGTAAGAAGAAGAAGAAAGAAGAAGAAGAAAGAAGAAGGAAGAAGAAGAAGAAAGAAAGAAGGAAGAAGAAGAAAGAAGAAGAAGAAAGAAGAAGAAAGAAGGAAGAAGGAAGAAGAAGAAAGAAGGAAGAAGAAGAAAGAAGAAGAAGAAGAAGAAGAAGAAGAAGAAGAAGAAGAAGAAGAAGAAGAAGAAAGAAGGAAGAAGAAGAAAGAGGAGGAGGAGGAGGAAGAGGAGGAGGAGGAGGAGGAGGAGGGGAGAGAGAGAGAGAGAGAGAGAGAGAGAGAGAGAGAGAGAGAGAGAGAGAGAGAGAGAGAGAGAGAGAGAGAGAGAGAGAGAGAGAGCTCAAATGACTGAACCCAATACCTTCATCTCTATGTTAAAACCCCTAAGGAGTCAAGGGGAAAAGGCTCCTTGAACTGCCATCCTGAAGAACACAGAGCTTCAGTTGCCAGAGGGACCATGAAACTGTAAAGAAGGCAACAGAGACACAGGGCTCTCAGAATCACTTAAAGTCAAGCCTGGCTGCCTAGCAACTCTGCTTTCTCCCTTTTCTTCCACATTCCTACCACTTGGGCCATGTTGCCTTTTTATGGCATATCTTTCCCTTTCAAAGTGTCCCGTTTTAACCAGGTTTCATCTCTTTTATAGAGATGGGGAGGGGGAAGAGGAGAGCCATGACAATAGTCCCATGGAGTTACCATCAATCTCTGTGAATGAGACCATAGTAATAATAATAATAGCTGACATTTATATATGACTTTAAGATTTACAGAGCTTTATTTATATTATCTTGGACAAGTAACTTTACCTTTGCTGTTCCCTCTGTCCCTTGAATATCTCTTTATTCAGGCCCAGTGGGAAGAAGTCTTAGAGGGCTGAGGCTAAGAAATCCAGATCCCCCTCTTTGAGGATACTGGCTTGACCCTTTGTTTGCTCAGAGCTCAAAGAATGATCCCGGCATTACCCAAAATCCCACCCCCACACCAAAAGCAGAAGCAGAGAGCTCCAGAGGAGCCCTTAAATTCTTTGGCTCCTCTGTAGGGCTGGGCCTGAGAAAAGCCTGTGATTAGGCAGGCAAACACCAGGATGGGGGGTGGGGGTAGAGCCTACCCATCCAGGGAGGTAGGGCTAAGACTAAATATTCCTCCTCCCCTTCATCCCCAGCCTGAACCAAATAGCAAAGTTAAGATGGAACTAGGACTCCTTCAAAATGCTGAAAATTCAGTGTTCCAATGAGAGCATGAAGCATTTACTGGAGCAGAGGTTCAGTCCAGAAGGTCAGTCCTGGCTCAAAGAGGGCCATTTCAAAAAAGTGTCCTTCCCAGAGCTCATAGCCACTGCTGGCATTCCGTCTTGCTCCCTCCTAAATTAACAGAGCCAGAGGAGCTCCAACAAGAGCTGCTGATTTTCCTGCTTGGACCTCTTGAGCCCTGCTGCTGCCTGGCCCTGAGAAGGGAAGGCTACCTTCAGACCATGGCTTTTCTTTTTGCTGAGGAACGGGCTACTGGAGGGCTGATTCACCTGGGAAACAGCAGCTGGGTAACTTGATGCCATCACCCTCCCTG
Source organism: Monodelphis domestica (assembly GCF_027887165.1). NCBI lineage: Eukaryota > Metazoa > Chordata > Mammalia > Didelphimorphia > Didelphidae > Monodelphis > Monodelphis domestica. The sequence continues at coordinate 582,521,996 of NC_077227.1, read as the reverse complement.
AGACATACAAACCCGATGGCTATCTCTGGACACAGTCGAGATGTCACCCCAAAAGCACTGAAAGACATTCATTGGGGTTTTAGAAATGGACTGGTCATGATATCGGGGATCTGGGTCCCACCTAGGCCTTGCTCCTTCACTTCCTGACTCCCCGACTCCCCAGTCTTTCCTTGGGTGAGTCACAGGGACCAGAGGCTTTTTACACCGCCGTCCACATTTCCTTTTCAATCTGGCTCTCCCCAAGGGGCTGTGCTCTCTCTGATTAGGTCTCTACTCCTAGACTCTGTCCCTCCATCGCCTTGTCCTTCACCCTGTTCCCTCCCATCTTCCTAGGGCTGTTAGCTGGAGGAAAAGAGAGAATTCACTAAATCAAAGTGGTTTCCCCAGCAACAGAAGGGGAAGTAGGTTTACTTACTCCAGGTAAATCATGCATGAGCTGGGACTGAGAAATACTGCAAACAAGTTCATGTTACTAAAGGTTTCGCTGAACCTCTCGGCTCCACTCCTGGGCTAGAGTCCCAGGGGATAGAGTTGCAGCTTTCCTGCTTCTCCAGCCTCCCTAAACCGAGCCCCTCCTTTCCCAAGGATTCCTTTCCGTGTCTGGCTTTAATTCCTTTCTAACTGTTCTTTCTTGTTTCCTAAAACAAGCTAAGTCTGTGTCTGAGCAAAAGGACATTTTACCTTCAGCAATGTCATTGGTAGGCTTCCCTTTGCCATCTCTCTCATTTCTGCTTATTGCCGTTCTTCTCATTCCTTCCATGATACCATCTCCATGAAGCCTTCCCAGATCCTCCTCATAGGAAATCATCTTTTCTTCCATAGAAGAAATGCTTGGTTTTTTCTTTCTAGTTGGTAATATAGCAACTTCTATGTGTGCTTGGGTGTCCCTTAACTATCTTTGAATGGTCTAGACCAGCTGTCCCCAAACAATTTGATCTCAAGACCCTTTTACATATGTAAAAATTATTGAGAACTCCCCAGAGTTTTTGTTTACCTAAGTCATATCAATCAATATTTACCATATTAAATTATTAAATTAAAATTAATTAATTAAAATTAAAACAGATATCTCTTTTATTTATTAACTTGTTTAAAAAACAATAATAAACTTATTAGACATTAACATAAATCATACATTTTATGAAGTATAACCATATTTTTAAAACAAAAAATTCAGTGAGTAGAGTGATATTGTTTTACATATTTTTGTAAATCTCTTCAAAATCTGACTTAAGAGAAAACAGCTGTATTCTTCTATCTGCTTCTGTATTCACTCTGTTATATGTTATTTTGGTTGAAGCGTATGAAGAAAATTTGACCTCACACAGATGTATACTTGGAAAAAGGAAGAGTATTTTAATAGGCAAAGAAATTCCTAGTATTATTTTGAAAATGGTTTTAATCTTGAGGAACCTTGCAGATCCCCAAGAACCTGAGAACCATACTTAAAGAACTTCTATTCTAGGCAACTTTCTAAGACCGTAAGTTGGAGAAGATGGAGAAGATGGAGATGAAGAAGATCTGCACTGATAGAGGAATGTTTCTTACCTGAAAGTTCCCTATACTAATAAAATCCAAGATCTAATCCCTCCCCTATGTATGTGTCATTTCCCCCCTGGGAGAGTGTAAACTCCTTGAAATGGCATCTTATCACCTTTGTGTCTCCTCTAGGACCTCATTCAGTGGTCTATACACAACATGCATTTAATAAGCCTGTATTGTTGAAGCCCTGGGGAGGTTAGACTGGTAAATATTTAACAACCAGCTTTCCAAAATGCAAACTCAAATATTTTTTAGTTTAATCTACATTATTAACATTTTCTCTGTCCTGTTCTTCAGTCTAAAAAAACTAGCAAAACAATAAATAAAGCCCTGATATATAGGTTGCAATTTCCAAGATACAAATGCTCACTGAAAATTCAACAATCAGCTCTCCCCAATATGAGCTGCCTCAAGACCCCCATACATCATAAGCCCCAGCACTAGGGAATCAAAGAAACTTAAGAGCCTAGCCTTGCTTTCTTAGAGTTGTTACTAAAACAGAAAATAATAGTTTGGGGAAAAAATACAGAGCTTGGCGTACGTAGTAGGTGCTTAATAAATGCTTCTTCCCTTACCCTTCCCTAAACTATTATAGAATATGAACTGTTACTGTTAATAGAGGATGCCTGAGAATGTTGGCAAAAGGACAGAGAGCTGCTAATTATACCCTGGATTCTTTAGGAAGCAGCAGGAGCTAGGATTAGAGGTGTTGTAAGGGAAACCTAGGTATGTGGAAGACCAGGCATGTTAATGAGATCTTTAAAGGCTCAGAGACCTAGCAAGTTTGTGCTAGTGAATCAGGGTGTATTGGGGAGAAGAGAGGATCAGGCTTATGGAGCAGAGAGAGAATGAGTCAACATTTGGAGAGAAAGACAGAGACACACCGAGAGGGGAAAGGAGAGAAGAAAGAGAGGGAGGGGAAATGGGGAGTGGGGGGAAGTGATAGAGAAAGGAAGGGGAGAGGGACAAGAAGAGAGAGAAAAACAGAGACAGAGGGGGAGAGAGGGAGGGAAGGAGGGAGACAGAGAGAAATATAAGAGACAGACAGAGACAAGAGGAGAGAGGGAGGGGAGGAAGAAGAGAGGGAGAGAAAGAGAGAAAAGGAGCGGGAGAGAGACAGAGAAAGGATGAGAGAGAGAAAAAGGCAGAGAGACACAGACAGAGACTGAGAGAGAGGAGGAGAGAGGGGAAGAAGGAGAGAGGGTGATAAAGAGAGAAAAGGGAGTGGGAGAGAGACAGAGAGAAAGAGAGAGAGAAAGGATGAGAGAGAAAAAGACAAGAGACAGAAAGAGTCGGAATGAAGTAAAACTAAGGTCTTCAAGTTACTCATGAGCCTGTTTATAGGTGCATGCTACTGGGAGATGAGCCGTGATCAGTTCAAACAATTCAATTCTACAAATATTTATTACTGCCAGCCACTGAACTGGGCACCGGTGACACAAAAATGAAACCCTCAAGAAACTTGCATTCTACTGGGAGATTACAAATGGACACAGACAAGTACAAAGTGCATGCAGAATTATTTCAAATGGAAGAGAGTGTTAGTAACTAGGGGAATCAGGAAAGGCCTCCACAAGGATGGATAAAGGAGCTAGTGCATTCTAGACATGGAGGAAAGCTTGGGCAAAGGCATGGTGATAGGAAATGGAATTTCTTGTATTGCAAACAGCTAGTGGATACATGTGACTAGAATAGAGTGTGCATGAGGGGAAGTAATATGAAGCCAGCCTAGAGGGAACAGGATTTTGAAGAGCCTTAAAATTCCAAGATAAGAATTCTAGTTCCTGCGGGATTATCTATTTTTCAGTCAGAGCAATAAATACATACTGAAGATGTATTGAAAAGAAGAGTTACATGGTCAGAGTTATATTTCAAGATTATTTTGATCACTGCATGTAAGATGGAATGAAAAAAGGAGGAGAGGGAAGCAGAAAGGCCAGTTAGGATGAGGATGGGTCCATGTTACAGGTGCTTTTGTAGATGCTTGTCCTCCTAGTAATGTAATCCTTGTCGCTCATCATTCTGAAAAGGACCAATGACATCACAAAGGTGGTGTCTTGACTTGCTCACGAAACAGATCTAAGGAAGCCAGAGTTGTACAAAGCCATCAGCCTCATTCTCTCTCCTAGAGTTATTGAAGTCCATTGGCAAGACAAAAGTCGGGGTAAGTAGCAATGGCCTGGGATGCAGTGGCTGATCCTGGTTTCTTTGATGTCTGACCAAGCTCTAGGTGCTCCACAGCACCTGCTTCAGCCTCCTTCATGGACATTGGAACAAACTGTTCTTATCTGCCAAGAGAAGTCTTCACATGCTTGGGGTAGGTCACAGTACCAATAATGAATGGTGAGCCAAGATTAGAAAGCCTGATAAGTTTTACATTGAATGAATATACAAATGGCAAGTTTCTAAGTACTCTTTATCCTTGCAAATTCAAATGGAAGGAAGGAGTACCCAAACAGGGCATAGAAGGACCTAGAGAATGGAGTATTATGAAATCATCCTAAATAATATCTCCTGACACCCAAGCCCTTTTACTCTATTGCATAATTCCTAAATTTCCCTCAAAAAATCTGGGAGAATGCCTGAATAGCATAGCAGAAATAGTGGAATCTGGTATTTTATAAAATTTTTAAATATTTTTATATTTTATATAAATTTTTTATATTTTTATATAAATTTTATAAATTTATAAATATTTTATAAATTTGAGTCAATATGAACAGTAAAAAGGCAAGTTGTTTTGATAAATAGATTTGCAAAGATTAAATGACTAAAGACCTAGGGTATAGAGAAACCTAAAGTTAGATTAAATGACTAAAGACCTAGGGTATAGAGAAACCTAAAGTTATCAAACCACCTTAACAGACATTTAAAGTATTACATGATCACTACACGACTAGTCCAGTGTTGATTGCTTTCAACATACCAAAAAAAAAAAGTAAAACTGAGTCACTGCCTGTAGAAAGTTTACAATCAAGTTCCATATCTAGGATTTTTATTTTTCCTGTTTCCAATAAGAAGTAACACCTGAGCTATGTCTTGAAGAAAGTAGGTATCACAAAAAGTAAAAGGGTAATTCTAAACATGGGAGAACATCTTGCACAGACTAAGAAACAGGAAATGGAATTTTGTTTATGGGGAACAGGCAATCTAAATGGAATAGAGTGTATAAAATGGGACTAGTATGAAATCAAAATGAAAAAGTAGGTGAGTGTCAGATGGTAGAAGACACTCAATAACAGGCTGAAGTTTGTGTTTTCTCTAGAAGCAAGGAGTCACTGAAGATGTCAGAGTTAAGGGTATATGATGTGATTAAAGACATGTTTTAGGAATATTAATCTGACATTGGCATGGAAGTTGGGTTAGAAAGAAGAAAAACTGAAAACAAGACCAATTAGAGGTTCTTAATAGTCCAGCTAAAAGATGATAAAAGGCTGAACTAGGATAAAGGATAAATGCCTGAAAGGAACAGAAGCTATGTGAGTAGAGAGAGAGACATATGCAAGAGATGTTGTGGAGACAGAATCAAAGAGATTTGTAACTCATTGGATATGAGAGCTGAGAGACGAAAAAGCCAAAGATAACTATAGGTGGTAATCCTGGGTTACTAGAAGGGTGGTAGTACCTTAAACATAAATGGAGAAATTTTTAGGACAGATGACTAGCAGGGGATGGGGAGGAAAAAATAGAAGGTGAGCTTGAGCTTTCATCATTTCTTCTAGTCAGGATTTTTAACCTTTTATGTCATAGACACCTTTGACAATCTAGTAAAGCCTATGGATGTCTTCGTGGAATAACGTTGTTAAATAATTGAAGGTAAGGTGGGGCAGGTAGGTGTCTCAGTGGATAGAGAGCGAAACCTAGACACTGGAGGACCTGGGTTTAAATCTAACCACAGCTACTTCCTTGCTGTGTGACCCTGGGCAAGTTACTTAATCCCAGTTACCTAGCCCTTACCACTCTTACACTTTGGAACCAATACTAATATCAATCATAAGACAGAAGTTGTGTTTTAAAAAATCATTGTAGGAAGTACTAAATTTCAGTTAGAAGTTAATGAAAATAAAGGTGAATTTTTTCCCATCCAAGTTCATGGACCCTTTGATGTACCCCTATTCTAGTCAAATCATGAGATGTCCCTTGTCACCTCCAACATCAGGGCAATTTGCAGAGGTTGATAGGGGTCATGGGTTTTTAAGGAGGGGACAAGTTCTTGTTAAGAAGTATTTCGTTTCCCATACCTATTGTTGCAATCAGGGAGATGCTAGGCATTTGCCTTGACATCACAGATGTACAAAGATGAAATATGAAAGTCTCCAGAAAGAGTCAGGAAGAAGATGTTAGGCACTAGGAAGAGGCAGTCCAGAGCAGAGATGGCTCATGAGTACAATGAGTTTCATAGAGGATTCCCAAACAGAGAAGTTTTTTAGATTTTCACACTGTGATCTTGGGAAAGTCATTTAACCTCTCAAAAGCCCAGTTAACTCATCTGTAAAACAAGAGAGTTGGAATTGAGATCTGAGGTCCCTTGAAGAGCTGAGTCTTTGATCCTAGGATGTCAGGCTATATAACTGTCAATGAGAATTCTTTGTCACTCAAACTTGGAATCAGCACAATACAGCAGACCATCTTCAAAGGATTTAACAGCAAAATCAGGCAAGGCAGCCCAAAGATCTTCACAACACCTCCTAAAGTAGTTTTTTCTTTTATTCTCCGAGCAAATCTACTCCCCTCTTTGAGACTTGGCTTCCTCATACAGAAAATGAAAGAGATGGACTAGATGAATATAAAAGTCCCTAAAATATGTGAATAAGCTAACTTGTGACAAATATTAGGTATGAAACAAGGATTTGTTCATAGGATCATAGATTTAGAGCTAAATGCGACCTTAGAGGACATCTAGTCTACCCGTCTCATTTTATAGATGAGGAGACTGAGATCCAGAGTTAAATGCCTACAGTCACATAATAATTGGAAGGGCCAGGATTGTAAACCCAGTCTTGAGCCAAAACTTGACCCAATGGGATTTTTCTGCTGTGCTAAATAGGGTCATCCCACTAACAATGATCACGATTTTATCATGAAGAAAAACTTGGCTGATGAAAACCTGGACAAACCAATTGGACTTAAGATTCAATTCAAATCAATGCAACAATCCTTTATTAAGAGTTTACTATGTGTCAAGCACTAAGGAGACAAAGACAATAATAATAATAATAACTAACATTTATATAGTGACTGCAATGTACCAGGCACCATGCTAAGCATTTTGTAATTATTATCTCATTTCAGCCTCACAAAAACCCTAAGAGGTAGGTGCTATTATTATCCCTATTTTATAGTTGAGGAAACTAAGGCAAACAAATTAAGTGACTTGCCCAAGGTCATATAACTAGTAAGTTCTGATGTTGAATTTGAATTCAGGTCTTCCTGAGTCCAGTTCCAGCATTCTATCTCCTATATCAATGTAAAAATTAAAATTGATACACAATAATTTCAATATTATATTATATAAGATTTGTTAATAATCACTAGAAGAAACAAACAAACAAAAAAAAAACACGTGCCCATGGCTAATTTACCTGCTCAAACAGCCTGTTCCATCAATGCCCCAACCCAGAAAGGAAAGAACTAGACACGGAACTCCACCCAATTTATCTCCTGTCTACATCAGCACATAACGACAGGAAGTGAGTAGGCTCCTCAGAATCATAGTTTTGCTGGGAAATGTAGTTTTTAGGGTAATAGATTCAAATTTCACACCACCTAGACAGACATATATTAGTCCCCACCCTTAAGAAGCTTAGATGTTGATTATTTCTGGGTGTTGTACAGAATTGAAATTTGGGAGGTTGAATACATTTGTTTATATGTACTTTATTGTACCAAAGGAGATTGCCCCCTAATTGGTTTTGTTCTTGATTCCCTTTGGTTTCCTTATCCCCAAGTTGTTGTATTTTCCCTGTGTAAAATTGTATGTACCTTAGTTAATTATGTTTAATATGACCCACTGGGGAGACTGATCTCCCAAAGGATCACAGGGGAGAATGTGCAGGTGGAAAAAAGCCACACCTGAGCTACATTCCCAGCATCCTTTTAAATTACATCCTCATTTTACATAAAGATGCTTGGGAGATAAATTTAACTGAGACCCACACTACAGGGCTCTTCTTTGGGAACTTGTGCTTTTGGTAAAGTATTGCAGGTGTGAGTCTCTGGCTCTCTTTGCTCTGCTCACTTGACTGAAAAAAAACTTTTTCTTTTTCTTCTCTTTTGATTATTATTAAAATCCTACAGTATCTATCATACTTTATAACACAAGACTTCTTCTGCCTTACTAGATCTGTGATTTTACCCATTTTGATGAGGGAACTACCTCTACCAATGGCAGATTGGCACCTATTCTGCAATGTACAATCTTGGAGAATTGCTTGGTTCCCCGAAAGGTCAAATCACTGGCTGAGGGTCACCCAGTGAGTCAGAGGCACAATTTGAACCCAAGTCTTCCTGAAACTACTTTCTCCAAGTGTTAACCCTTTCGTTTCTGGAACTTCTGCCCCAAGTAGCCCACCTCCCTCATAATGGGGGACTCTCCTATTCAATCACTATTTCCATGGGGCCATCTTCTCTATGTCTTTTCCATGACAAAAATATCCTCATCATCCTTGCTCTCCTTCTACTCCTCCTGATCAACTCTTCCATTGCTCCTGGGAGGGGGTGCATCATTCTACTCCTTTATGAACCTCCTCCCATCCCTACAATTATCCCTATATGTGTTGTCTCTCCCTATAAGAATAGGAGCTTCTTCTCGACAGGGACCATCTTTGTTTTTCTATTTGTATCCTCAGCACATGGCACAAAGTAAATCCACAATAAATGTATTTCATTCACTCATTTGTTTCACACGCCACTCTGCATTTCGCCCATTGGGATAATGAAGATTGTTAATAGTAATTCTTTTACCAGACCAGGTATTTCATCTGCATTCCTCTACCAGGACAAGTCACTTGTGACTTGGTATTTTAGGGAGTTGCATAGGACTCAGAGAGGTTAAGTTACTTGCTTAGGGTCTCATGGCCAGTATGTGTCAGAGGTAAGATTCAAACCCAGCTTTTCATAAGTCTGATGCTAGCTCTCTATTCAGTATATAACACTGCTTCACATGAATAATAATGACTGACTGCTATATAAAAAACATAGCATTTTTAAAAAACCCTGATTTCCCATCTTGGAATCAATACTGTGTATTGGTTCCAAAGCAGAAGAGGGTAAGTACTAAGCAATGGGGGTTAAGTGACTTGCCCAGGGTCACACAGTTGGGAAGTGTCTGAGATCAGATTTGATCCCAGGACCTCCTTCCAGTCACTAGTCCTGGTTCTCAATCCACTGAGCCATCTAGCTGTCTGCATTTATAGAGCATTTTAAGGTCTACAGAATATTTTACAAGCGTTTTCTTAGCCCTCAAATGTGTAAGGATACTCATGGCATAATAAACTCAAGGAAAGGGATGAGCAGGAGAATAAGTAACCTCCACGATGTCATTAGTCAATTGAGCAAACATTCTGCTTGCTGGGTTAAATTAACAATGGAGAGGAACTTGTATAAATTGTGTGATGTCGCGCTTCCATCTCCTCCCTCCCCCATGACTGCTTTCCTTTGATCGGCAAGCCAAGTTCCAGATCCTGCTGGTGAGAGTAGGGTCACAAAGGAGGGCAAATAGGAGGAGTGGGCCCCTGAAACTAAATCCTAGCTCCTGCTGGAGGAAAAGGAAAGGGTCGTAGGTCACAGTAAACCCATGGTATTGTACCTTGAGGGATATGTTTGCAATGGAATTTGATGCATTGGAAAAAAACCAAAAAATTTGGAGTCAGAACATCTAAATTAGAAACCTGGCTTGTCTCTTCGCTGTGTGACCTTGGAGAAGTCACTGTGACTGGCCCTCAATTGCCTCATCTTTAAAGGAAGGTAGTCAGGCTAGATGATCTCTAAGGTCCCTTCTAGCTCTAACTTATATGATCCTATAATTGAGAAACCCTCTACCTAATAAAAATAAATAATTTTTATTTATATGATATATAGAGAGAAATAAATAACAATAATGGATAAAAACATATTATATATATATATATGTGTGTGTGTGTGTGTGTGTGTGTGTGATATATAATAAAAATAGACAACTCAAGTCAGATAAAGCAGATGTGAAAAATAAAGCAAGACATTTATTTCAGTGACCTGAAACTCTCATGTGCTTTGACATTACATCAGAAGATAATCTATCTAGAATTTATTGTAGTGGAAAGAGTATCGGATTCTGAGTTTGAATCCAGGCTTTGCCCCTTCGTGGTTTGTGTCCTTAGACAAGTCATATAGGCTTCTTTTCTTCTCTATAAAATAACAATATTGGACCAGGTGACCAATAGGTCCCTCCCTGCTCTAAACTCTGGGCAGCTACAGTTCTTCCACCTGGATCTTATCTGACCTCTCCATCTATGATCCCCAGCCCAGCTATAGACTATTGTCACATACTTGGCCAGTATGGCCTGTTCTCTTTTAATGAGTTGACAACAGATTTGTCTGAGTTATAAATGTATGCTGATATTGTACCTTAGATTTTCAAAGTACAGCATTGTTCCTTTCAAAGCAAGTTCATATCTATTATCTCATTTTATATAATTTATGCTTTTACATCTATTCTCTCACTTTATCCTCCCAACAGCACTGTGAGGGAGCCAAGTGCATGCAGGTTTCAGTGACATTTTACAGAGAAGAAAACAAGAGCAGAATGGCTCTGCCACCTGCCCAAGGTCACTCAGCTAGTCTGTCCACTGCTCTCCTAGTGTCTGTCTGCCTCCATCTAGCCTAGGGACAAACAGATGACCTCCTTCCTTCCAGCTGGCTCTGAATAACCAAAGTGATCTAAATCATTTAAACCCCCAAGCTGGACTTCTTTTGCCTGAATTACTCAGATAGGTAAAGGGGAAAAGCAGAAATCTTACTGTCTCTGTGCCTTTTCCCCCTGCCTGGAATCCACTCCCTCCTCACTTCTGCCTCGTAGAATCCTTCTCTCCCTTTAAGATGTAGCAGAAACACCACCTCCTACAGGAAGCCTTTCCTGATTCTCCCACCCCTTCTCCCTGACTATTGTTCTCTTTTCCCCAAAGATTTATATGTGTGTGTGTGATATTTAGTCTCTATTTTACATATATTATTATATAAATACTATATAATAGTTCTGTGGGGCAACTAGGTGACTCAGGGGCTAGAGTGCCAGGTCTAAAGTCAGGAAGTCTTCCTGAGTTCAAATCCAGCCTCAATTATCATAGGCAAGTCTCTTTACCCTGTTTGCCTCAATTCCTCATCTGAAGAAAGAAAGAAAGAAAGAAAGAAAGAAAGAAAGAAAGAAAGAAAGAAAGAAAGAAAGAAAGAAAGAAAGAAAGAAAGAAAGAAAGAAAAGAAAGAAAGAAAGAAAGAAAGAAAGAAAGAAAGAAAGAAAGAAAGAAAGAAAGGAAGAAAGGAAGAAAGGAAGAAAGGAAGAAAGGAAGAAAGAAAGAAAGAAAGAAAGAAAGAAAGAAAGAAAGAAAGAAAGAAAGAAAGAAAGAAAGAAAGAAAGAAAGAAAGAAAGAAAGAAAGAAGAAAGAGAAGGAAAGAAGGAAGAAGAAGGAAGGAAGGAAGGAAGGAAGGAAGGAAGGAAGGAAGGAAGGAAGGAAGGAAGGAAGGAAGGAAGGAAGGAAGGAAGGAAGGAAGGAAGGAAGGAAGGAAAAAGCTTATAAACCACTCCAGTATCTTTGACAAAAAAACAACAACAACAACAACAACAACCAAATGGGGGTCACAAAGAGGCAGACATGACTGAAATGACTGAACAATGGCAAAAAATAGTGATATAAAATGCTCTCTCCCTCACTACCATGGAAGTATTTCCATGGTATTTTGTGTTTATTTGCTTTATAGTTTTTCTGTATATACTTCTGATATTTAATTGTTGTCTCTCCTCATTAGAATGTAGACTCCATGAAAATATTCATAGCTGCGCTCTTTGTGGTGGCAAAAAACTTGAAAAATGAGGGGATGCCCTTCAATTGGGGAATGGCTGAACAAATTGTGGTATCTGATGGTGATGGAATACTATTGCACTCAAAGGAATAATGAACTGGAGGAATTCCATGGGAACTGGAACAACCTCCAGGAATTGATGCAGAGTGAAAGTAGCAGAACCAGAGCATTGTACACAGAGACTGATACACTGTGGTACAATCGAATGTAATGGACTTCTCTACTAGCACCAATACAATGACCCAGGACAATTCTGAGGGACTCATGAGAAAGAACACTATCCACATCCAGAGGAAGAACTGTGGGAGTAGAAACACAGAAGAAAAACAATTGCTTGATCACATGGGCCAATGGGGATATGATTGGGGATGTAGACTCTAAACAATTACACTAGTATAAAATATTAATAATAGGGAATAGGTCTTGATCAGTGATACATGTAAAACCCAGGAGAATTGCTTGTTGGCTACAGGAGGGGGATGGGAGGAAGGGTGGGAAAGAACATGAATCATGTAACCATGGAAAAATATTTTTAATTAATTAATTAATTAAACTTTTTTAAAAAAGAATATAAACTCCATGGGCAGCTAGTTGGCACAGTAGAGCGAGAGCCAATTCTGGAGTCTGGAGGACCCAAGTTCCAATCTGACCTCAGACACTTCTGACTGTATGACCCTGAGCAAGTCCCAGTTGTCTAGCCTTACCACTCTTGGAATCAAAGCTAAGTATCAGTTCTAAGACAGAAGGTTAGTGCTTAAAAAATGAATTTAAGTTCCTTGGGGGTAGGAATGGTATCATCCTTTGTATTTGTTTCTCTACTGTCCCGGGTGCGACCTAGCCTACTGCACCTGTGCCACCCTTAGACCTAGCACAGAACCTGGCATAGAATAAAAGCTTAAGGTTGGTCCTTGGAGGAGATCCAAGAAATTAGACCAGCACTGGACCTGTCCTTGAATCCCTTCCATTCAAAATCACCCTTCCCCCGTGTCCTGAGTCACCTAAACACAGCCCTGTGCCACCCCGGCCCCCCCAGACCAGTTAGGGGTTATTTAGCAGACTATGTTTATGGTGTGCTAATCCAAAACAGCCACAGGGAGGGCCCTAGTGGGGTCCATAAGCCCTGTCTGCAACCTCAGGTCCGATTAGCAAAGAAGCCCAGGGAGAGACGGGAGAGGTTTGGCTCCCTGCCATGTCTTGGTTCAAAATTGGAATAGTCTATGGCAGAGAGGAGCTCACACCTAGTTCTAAGGAGATGGCATTCTCCCTCAAATGAGCAGTTCTATTTCTGGCCCTTCGGCGTCTAGTGCTCTGTTCTCTTTTTGGTTCAGGGACACATTTGGAAACACCAGCCTGGGAGCTCCAGGGCAGTGCTACCTCGGAGGGCATGGCCAGTTTGGCCTGTGGTTCATGGTTTCTTCTGGCCTTTTTTTCCCTTTTTCTTTAGGCATTTCAAGGGAAATGAGGAAGGAGAAGCAAGATCATGCTTCACCTCACCTCCTAGAAACTCTATATAATATTAATTCACAGCCAGCCCAGTGATAAATTACTTCTACCATCTTAGAAAGCAATATGTAACTATAACATAAAGTTATAAGAAACATTTGTGTCCTCGTGACCCAGAAAATCCATGTTGACATCTGTGCCCCAAGGACTCCCTTAATGGGAAAATATCTGGACAAAAATACTCATAGCAGAACTACTTGGAATAGCAAAAATTTGAAGCCAATGATGTGCCAACAACTGGGAAATGGCTAAGTCCACGGTGACATACAAACACTGAAGAAGATTACTGCGCTGTGGGGAATAATGATGAAGGCTGTATACAACAGTATGGGAAGGCAAACAAGTGCCCCAGAATGGAAAAACTAAAAAGAACAACATAATGAATAATAATGATGAGGATAGCTAACATTTATATAGTGCTTACTACGTACTGTACTATGTCCCGGAGCTAAGCACCTTACAGTTGTCTTCTTTGATCACCCAACAATCCTGGGAGACAGGAACTATTATTATATCCACTTTTCCATTGAGGAAATTGAGGTAGACAAAAGCTAAATGACCTGTCCAGGGTCTCACAGCTGATGATTAAGGCTAAATTTAAACTCAGTTCTTCCTCTTGTAACCATGGAAAAATATTCCAAATTAATTGATTAAATAAAAAATTTCCAATAAAATTAAATAAACTCTGTTCTTCCTGTCCCCAGGCCCAGCACTCCATCTACTACACTGCCCAACTGAAAATTCTGTATTTGGAGGAGACATCAAATAGAAGCAAAACCCACAGTAAATACCATAGAGTACATGGTACTGACTTGCTTGAGTTAATGTGTGTAGTCTTTGAATATTTTAGCAGCCTTTAAATAATAGAAGGGTATATCTGTATCACTCCTAACCACTTTTTGTCTTGTTTTTGTGTAATTGAGTTTGGCCTTTTCTTTCTTCTTGATTTGATTCCCCTTGGCATTTTGTTTTGCTGCCTCTTTGTTCTTGTTATTTTAACTAGGAGCTAGGTGGCAGGGCCTGGAGTCAAGAAACCCCAAGTTCAAATCCTGCCTTCACTTAAATCACTTAACCTCTGTCTGTCTCAGTTTCCTGATCTGTCCAATGGAGATAAAATAGCATCTACCTCCAAGAGTTGTTTTGAGAATCAAAAGAGGTAATGTTTTCTAAGCACTTCATAAATTATAAAGTGCTATATAAATAAATGCTAGCTATTGTTATGATGGATAAATTGACTATTTAGCTCTTATAGTTGGTTGCTTTCTGGTATCCATGAGAGGCAACATAATGTGTTAAATGGAACACTTGGAAGCATGAATGACCTAGGTTCTTCCTATCTGTATAACCACAGGTAACTCATTTAAATCTCTCAGAATCTTGGACAACTCTGTAAGATTTATCTTTTATTGCTCAGTCAAGATTCCATTTGCATTTTTCTTGGCAAAGATACTTGAGCAGTTTACCTGTTCCTTTTCCAGCTCAAGATGAGGAAACGGAGGCAAACAGGGTTAAAAGTGATTTTTTGCCCAGGGTCACACAGCTAGGAAATGTCTGAGTCTAGATTTGAACTCGGGGAGATGAGTCTTCCTGGCTTTAGGCCCAGTGCTCTATCCACTCTGGTACCTTGCTGTCCCAAGATTTGTCTAGTGCTCTACAAAGTCATTCAGAGCTATGGCCTGCTGTCAGGGCAGACTGGTTACTGACTCTCTTGGCTTGGGTGCATAGATGGGTCTCTATCCCTCTCCAGTGCCATATGGGAGCACCTCTGTTCAGCAGGGCAGAGTGTGGTCTTTGGGATATCTACCATGTGAATGGAAACTTTTATACCTCTAGTTGACCAGGAAGCCACACCACATATCCACGAACTTCAAGGGAAGCACAGCTTGAGCAGAGACTAATCAAGATCCAATTTTATAATCCTTTAGGGAAAATCTAACTTAATTCAAATTGGAAAGATGGGAGGAGAGAAATCTGGTAGATTTGTGAAGGAATTTCCAGCCCCAAAGAAATCATTGATCTTTGACGATTGGTGGAGACTATCATAAAAGAAATTAGAACAAAAGCAATCGTTTATTTTTTAAATCGTAATTATAATCAAAAAGAGGAGAAAAAAAGAAAGAAAAAATCTGCCTGTTGGGAATTTGCCTATTCTGCTTATCTAACATTATTCCATTTTATGGAGGTGTTGAATTTTATTCTCCTGAGTCCCTCCTCAGTCAAAACTCTTCTCAGATTCAAGTTCTCTTGCCTTTAAAATATCCAGGACCTCCAGACCTTCCCATTGTCCAGATATTCTCTTCTTTCTAAAAAAGGCTATGACAAATGCTCTCAGGTTACATCCCCCAACTTAAAGGACTTGGAACTAGAAGGAATCTTTCTCCATCTAATCCAGCCTTCTCATTTTATAGATTATAGATAATCCAGAATAATTATATGACTTGCCCAGGGTCACACAACTAGGAAATAGTTGAGGCTAGATTTGAACCTAGGATCTCCCATCTCTAGGCCTGGATTTCTTTCCACTGAAGCACCTAGCTTCCCCTAGTAAGCCATATTTCAAACTAGTATGACATAGCAAATAGAATTTTGGGCAAGAAAATCTGGGTTCCAATCCTATTCCCAGATCCTTAAGAGTTGTATGACCATGGGCAAGTCACTAAAATTCCCTAAGCCTCAGTTTCTCTCCCTATGAGAGCTGGAGTATCATAGGATACCTAAGAGATTCCAATAGGATGTTCAGGTTGGCATCTCTCCAAGTGGCATCCTGCCCACTGTTGGCACAGCTACTGTTCCGGTAGTCTGAAGAAGGAAGTCTTCACTGCCTTCAGGTTGAGCTGCTAGGCATCTGAGAGAATAGCAGCCTAATGGCATGCAAATTTGAATTAGCTCCCATAAAGATATATTATGCATGGAATTTCTAATAGATTTCATTTGGAAACCCACCATCCATCACCCAAGCAGAGCTTTGTGTCTGAGTCAGCAATTTCCTATATGCTCCTGCCTGATCTCAGATTCCTCTCCCACTCTTGAGGAACTCAGTTAATATTGAGTCTAAGCTGGTAGAATCTGCCTCCACAGTCTTGAAGGCTATTCCAATCTTCACTAGCAGAGGGTGATCTTTAGTGTGGCTAGCGGAGGGGCAACCTCTGCAATCAGATCTGCCTCCAGATTTCTGAAGCTCCATCCTGGAGCAACCATAAAGATGCCTCCAAGCCCACTTCAGGAGAAGGAAAGGAGAAAAGGGAAGAGAAAAAGCATTTGTATAGCACATACTATGTACTAAGCTCTTTACCAATATTATCTCATTCAACTCAGAGGATCCCATAGGATATTTGATCCAGGAGAGGTGATTCATAGCATAATTGGAGATGTAAGGCTCTGGACAGGAAAGCCCTTGGCCATTTGTGCAAATACCCATCATAGCCCTCTCAAGTAGGCAATAATTCCCAAGATCTTGAAGTGAAAGGTAGATTTAGAATGAGTTTGAATCCAATACTGCTGCTAACTTACTTGTGTGATCTTGGGTAAGTCATTTTACCTGGATCTCCATTTCAGTCATTTGGCCAGTGAGTCTTACTACATTCATGGTCTCTGTCCTCAAGGAGCTCACCTTCTAATAAGGAAGACAACACGCACTCATATACATACATCTGGTGTACACATCAGATATATATATATATATATATATATATTATATATAATGTAAATAAAAAGCAATCTCTGAACTTTCCAGTACTAGCACTGGAGTGGGCTGGAGTGGGTGGGAAGAGTCAGGGTGGAGACAGGCCAGTAGAGATCTCCTGAAGAAGGTAGGATTGAAGCTGAGTCTTGAAAGAAGCTAGGCAAGTTAAAGACCAAGATGAGAAGGAAGAGTGTTCAGGCATGGGGACAGTCACTGAAAAAACAAGAACTTCTCTCTACTAGAAATCTCTTGAGGACCCTTCCAATTCTAAATCTTATGATCCCTTTGGGAGTGAGGCACCTTTGGGAGAGGAAATGGAGAATATTTGGTAAATAACTCTATTGTCCTCATAAAAGTAACCTCTTCATTTTGTTCTTTATGTGTACATGCATGGCAAACTCTAGAATTGATTGCCTTTCTTCATGAAAAAGGGGTGAGAGAAGAACTAAAAGCCCAGGGATATGAGGCCTGAAAAAGGTTGGAAATCTGGAGGCACCTTTGGGAGAGGAAAACAAGTTTCCCAGAAAGATAGGGGTACCAACCTGGAGCACATGTGCCTCCAAGGGGAGCATGAGATGCTGGACAAGGGGGTATGGAGAATATTTGATAAATAACTGCATTATCCTAATGAAATTAACCTCTTCATTTTATTCTTTATGTGTATATGCAAGGCAAACTAGAATTGATTTCCTTTCATCATGAGGAGGGGGTGAGAGAAGGACTAAAAGCCCCAGGGATATGGGGATGAAAAACATTCAGAAAGCCCTGCAGTAAGGGAACTGTAGCATGGACTCATAGAGTGGTAGTTTCCTCTGAAACTCAGTTGGCACGCTTGCCCTTTCCCGGTCGAGCAGCAAGGACATTAGAATCTCCGTCCTAAGACACCATTCCAGGCTACAGAAGTTGTGAATGACATACAAGCAGGGCCTTGACATATGAATGACATACAATACAAGGTCTTGATCACAACTGGCCTGAGAGTAGCCCTAGGTGCACCATTTGATCTTGGAGTGGGGAATGGTCACTGGAGAAGCTGTACTTGGGGAAGAGCCAAAAGGAATGCAGAATGGTCTTGGACAGAGGAACGAGTACGTCCTCATTACTTGACCTATCTTCCATCATACCATTCTGAGGAAAGGCATTCAAAACAGTAGGACATTAAAATCCTGGAAATAAAGGTCAGTTAGACACTGCCAAGAAATCCCATCAAGTAATCCCCAGCATGGAGTAAATGAAAGAGAAAATAAATAATAAGTAAAGGAGAGCCTTGTTTTCCAGTTTTGAGGGAGTGGGGTAGTAATACTGATGCCAAAAATAAAAGAAAGAAAAATGCACAATATGCACTTTTGAAATGCATTCACCAACTCATTTCATTTAAAAATGAAGCATTTTTTAAAATGCAAAGAAAAGAACAGAATGACGTTCAGGAGACACAGACAAGCAGTACAACTTTGGAACTATTATTGTAAATGTGTTATTATATGTTTAAGATGTAAGCTGTACTTAATAGAGATTTGCTGTTTCCTAGACATTCCTCTTTTTCTGTTCTTTGTATATGGAAAGTTTCATGTTTGTGGCCTTTATCAAGGTCATAATAATAAGAAAAATTTCAATAGCCCCGAGTTTGAGGCATCTATGAGAAAATATCAAATTAGCAAACATTTAGCAAGGGTCACACTATGTGTGAAGAACCCTTCTGTATCCTTAAGGAGGAGACAATAATATTAATTATTTACTTATCCCTTTACATCTATTATCTCATTTGAGCACCACACCAATCAGGTGAAGAAAGTCAAACCAAGTCTAGTTGACAAGGATTATTATTGTTGTTGTTGTTGTTGTTAAAGTCTTTAATAGATAATATATTTATATTATTAGCACCTACTTGGACAAAGATATGCTGGGCACTGGAGAAGATAACAGAATAATTCCTTAAACTTAAGTCAGGGAGGAGATATAATATAAATATAAATAATCTAATTTAAAACCCTTTTCTTCTCTCTTAGTGTCAATTCTAAGACAGAAGAGTAGCAAGAACAAGGCAATTGACTTGCCCAAGGTCAAACAGGAATTATCTAAGCTCAAATTTGAACCCAGGTCCTCTCAAAATCCAGGCCTGGCACTCCATCTACTGTACTACTTAGTTGCCCCAACAAGCATTTGCCTACTACGTGCCAGACACTATGCCTAGCATTGAGGTTCCATAGAGTATAGGGAGTAGCACTGATCCTTCAATGAAGCCAGTGAAACTAAGAGGAGGTTGATGGAGGTGATGTGAGAGTGCACTCTGGGCATGGGGGGCAACAAGGGAGATGAGCTATAGTGGATGAGGAATAGCAAGAAAGTTTGGCTACAAAAAAAATGCAAAAATGGAAGTTAAGTCTGGTAAGACTGTAAATTGGGGCATGGTTGTGAAGGGTTTTAAAAACTAATTCGATGGGGCAGCTGGGTGACTCAGTGGATGGAGAGCCAGACCCAGAGATAGGAGGTCAAATGTGGCCTCAGATACTTCCTAGCTGTGTGAACCTGAGCAAGTCCATTAAACCCAATTGCCTAGCCCATTTTATGGGCTCTTCTGCCTTGGAACTGATACTTAGTATTGATTGTAAGACAGAAGGCAACAGTTTAAAAGAAAAACAAGCTAAATTGAGGAGCAAATATTTGATCCTTGAGACAATAGGGAGCTATTAGAGTGTATTGAGTAAGGGAGTGGCCAGATTTGCACTTTATAAAAATCACTTTGATTGGAGAGGGAAACTGAGGCACTTGCCCAGAGTCACTTAGTGAGTTTCTGAGGCTGGATTAGAACTCAGGTGTTCTGACTCCAGATTCTATACATTGTGCCACCTGGCTGCCTATAACAGATACCCTTATAAGTGCTGAATGAATAAATAAATGAATGAATGAATGTAAAATGAGTGGCTATTATAGTAAATGCTAGAGCAAGTCCTTAAAGGAGCTGGTGATAGGAGATTCCATGTATATGATATGTCCTGAACAGAGAGAGGCATGGAGGGGTACATTTCTCCCATCTGGAAAGTCTTCCTTAGAGTCCTCTCAAGCTCTTCCCATCCTTTGAAATCAATTTGAATCTCACCTTCTCTCTGGGCAGCCCTGGCCACAGTGATATCTCACTCCTCTGAAATTCTCTCAGATTTAAAATCAGGGCTCTTCACAGGCCCTTAGCCATGGCCTTTGAAAGGTCTCTTGAACACTTGTATTCTTTATTTTGATTTCACATTTCTTTTCTCCCAACCAGACCATAAAATGATGAAAGGCAGGGATTGATCATCCAATTCACCTCTAGCAATCACCAGACCCACCCATTAGAGGTACACAACAGGTGTTCATTGATTATTCTCCATACCTATTCTCATATTCAGTGATGTCATTTGGGGTCCCATACCCAGTATCTGGGGGCTCTCTCATCATACATCATAGAAGGGGAGGCTGAGGCTTCAAATTCTCCCATGGTTCGTACTATACCATTGCTGTGAGTTTTCATTCTGACTGGGATAGAGCATGCTATATTTAAAATCACAGAATCTTAAAGTTGAAGGGACCACAAAAGTCAACTAGTTTAAGCTCTACCTAGATTGGAATCCCCTTTACTAGTCAAGTGGTCTTCAGTCTTCTCTTTGTTTAAACCCTTACCTTCCTTCTTAGAATCAATACTATATATTGGTTCCAAGGCAAAAGAGTGGTAAGGGCTAGGCAATGGGGGTTAAGTGACCTACCCAAGTCATGTAGATAGAAAGTGTCTGAGACCAAATTTGAACTGAGGACCTCCCATCTCTAGATCTGGCTCTCAATCCATTGAGCCACTTCAGTCTTCTCTTGAAGACTTCCAGTAACGGGAAACTCATTATCTCATTAGACAGCCTATTACATTTTCCGACAACTAATTGTTAGAAAGTTCTTTCCCTATATTAGCTGAAGCTTGCTTTTTTACAACACCCATGACTTGCTTCTAGAGCAAAACAAACAAATTTAACATTTGATATCCCTTTAAATACTTGACAATTCATATTTCCCTAACTATTCTCTTTTCCAGGATAAATATTCCCACTTCCATCAGCTTATCCCAGTCCTCATGTGATGTGGTCTTCAGTCTCTTTACCAATCTAGTCAACATACTTCAGCCTCTTCATGTCCTTTCTACAATGTAGCATCCAGAATTGAAGCCAGTTCCCCAGATGTGGTCTGACCACAGCAGAATACAACAGGACTATGACCTTGTCCTCCCCTCACCCCTGTAATACCTCATTCCGGACACTATGTTCCTTCTAACATAGCCCAAGATTACATTAGCTCTTTTTGGCTGCCATTTCAATCTGTTCATTCATTTCATTCAACATTCATTCATTTACCCATTCAACAAATATTTATTAACTTCCTAACATGTTCAGAGTGCTGTGGCCTTATGTTGAGCTTGCTACCTGCTAAGACTCACAGATTTTAAGAGGCTTCAACCTTAATAATAACTACTTCTAGCTAGGGGGGGGAGGAAAAGAAAATGATCTTTGTCTTTAATGAATAATGCTTGGAAATGATCAAATAAAATATTATTTTAAAAAAATAACTACTTCTAGCCCTTGGTATGATTTGCAAATAATCTGGAGCCAAAGATGAAATTTAGGAAGGATAAATGTAAAGTCTTAACTCATTAGATCAAAAAATCAATTTCAAAAGTACACAGTGGGGAAGACATTATTTGACAATAGTTTCTCTGAAAAAAAGATCTTAGGATTTTCAAGGACTACAATCTCAAAATGAGTTAGCAAAGTGATATGCTAGTCAAAAGGAAAAATAGCACAACCTTAAGCTGCATTAAGAGAGGCAAGACTTCTAGGGGGGAAAGGGTGGTACATCTCTGTCCTGTGGCCACCTGTACGGTATGGCATTCAGTTCTAGGGGTCGCAGTCTAAGGTGGAAAACTGAGGAGAGTCTAGAAGAGAGTAATCAGTGTGGTAAAGGACCACGAATCCTTGTCATATAAAGGGTAGTTGAAGAAACTGGATATATTTAGCCTAAAAATGAAAATATAAGGGGGAACATGATGACTGTGCTCAAGTCTTTGAAAAACAGTCATGTGGAAGAGAGATTAGACTCGTTCTGTTTGGTCCCAGAGGGAACAAAAAAGGTGAATTTACAATTCAAGTCTAAAAGAACTTCCTAATAATTAGAGCTGTCAAAAGTGGAATCAACTGACTTGAGAGGTCATAAAATCATAACTTAGAGCTGGAAGAGATCTTAAATGGAATCTAATCCAACCCTCTCATTTTACACATGAGAAAACTTACATCCAGAGAGCTGTGATTTGCCACGGGTCACACAGGTTAGAAGTAGCAAAGCAAGGATTTGGACCCAGGTCCTCTGACAGACAACTAGGTGGTAGAGTGAACCCTGGGCTGGGAACCTGAAAGACTCATCTTGTGAGTTCAAATCCAGTCTCTGGCACTTATTAGCTGTGTAACCCTGAGCAAGTTACTTAGTCCTGTTTGCCTTAGTTTCCTCATATGTAAAATGATCTGGAGAAGGAAATGGCAAACCACTCCAATATCTTCATCAAGAAAATTCCAAATGGGGTCATGAAGAGTTGGACACGAATGAAGCTGAAGCTCTGACTTTAAGATTAGCAATCTCTGGACTATACCACCAGATAGTTGTCATCTTCAAGGGAAGTCTTCAAGCATGTCATCCGTACTTAATGTGAACCTGTTTGTTCTCAAGTCTCAGTTTATCACTTACATTAATTTGGCCTGTCTACACACACACACACACACACACACACACACACACACACACACACACACTGGAGCATGTGATCATCAGTTGGGTACGTGAATGAGGATTCTTTGTCAGGAATGGGTTGGACTTCATGGTTACTGAGATTCCCTTCAAATTTTGTGGTTCTTTCAAAGAGCAGATATCATAAGGCTGGGGAAGGAGAGAAAGAGGCTTAAAAGGGAGACATTCCCATCCACTCAATAGAATTTTTTACCCAAACAAGTAAGAAACCAGTGGCTATAGATAAAAGCAGCTCTGCGAGGGCCCTGCTAATATATTTATAGATAAATTCTAATATTCAGCCTTCAGCCGTGCTGTCTCTCCAATGCTGAGCACTTTTTTTAACTTGACCTCTCTGTGACCAATAAGGGAAAACCATAGGCTAATTATTATTAGTCATTTTATTAGTCATTAGTCAAATTAATAGTCACTTCTTTCCCTCTTAATCAGAGGATCATAGGATTTAGGACTTAGAGATGACCTTAGAGATCATCAGGTCTAGTTCTTTCATTTTATAGATGGATAAACTGAGGCCAGAAAGGTGAAGTATTTTGTCAAGGTAACAGGGGTGTAAATATTAAAATTTAGGGAATATAGGGAGACTGAGGCAGGTAGAAATTAGTTTTTCTCTGCAAGGAGTATTATATTTTTTAGAGGTTTATTGAAGATTAAGGATTAAAGAAAATACAGGATAAGAGACACGTGTCCAGGCCATGGAGAGGCCTAGACACAACCTCACCTACATTATGAAAAAAGGCCCCACCTGCCCCAAAACCGAAGTCCAAGAGCCCTCAAAAGCCTTTGAATCAGCTTAAATACCTTCTAGATCTCGGCCCAGGTGAGATTACAAGGCATTCTGGGGAAGTGGAGCAAAGGCTTGTGGGGATTGTAGTCCTGTATTCGAGTCTATTTTTTATAGGGGCATATTGAGATTTGAACCCAGATCCCTTGACCTCAAATTCAGTACCCTTTGGCAGGGGGCTCCTCATTTGGGGGGGGGGGGGGCTGCTTTGCTCTGCATCACATAATCTGAAGAATAGAGAGAAGTCCATGAATTGGTACCACTGGTGCTATGGATGCTGCATGCTCTGGAGAAGTTGCCTTGACAACCCATCCTTCCAGTTGCTGGGAAGAAAAAATAGAGAGTATGAGTAGAAATAGAAAAGGTCCTGGGGGCATCCGGCAATAGTCATAGGTTTCTTCCTCCTTGTGATATCGGTTCAAAGCCATGATCCTCATTTTAGGGATCCACCTAGCCTCAGAGAGGAAGAATCAGCGGCCAGGTAATGCCAAAGCTGCGTGGTTTCAGCCACCCTGGCAGGCAACCTCTACATGCTAAATACGGCAGGCTCATTGGAGCTGTCTAGACAGGAAGCGAGGCTGACAGAGGACAAGAACACTCCCCTCTCTAGGCAGGCAGGCGGCAGTGACCCCCACAGCAACCCAGAAAACAGTTCTTAGTAGCTGGGGGGAAGGGAAAGAGCACACGATTCCATTCGCTAGGATGTGAGCCTTTCTGCGGATCCAGAATTGAGCAGCAGCAGAGGGTCAAGAACAGGGAAGGCATAATTATGATTTTCTTACTAATCCTTATGGCAACCCAGCAGTGTCCAGGAAGAACAGAAGCTACAGCCTACAGCCCAGAAACCAAGGAAAGTTCTGAGAGATCAGAGGAGGAAGCAGCAAGCAGCGGGTCTGTCCCCCAACCCCGAGTAGCCTAGTGAAGCCCACAGACGTCTTCTCACAATCATGTTTTTAAATGCGTAAAACAAAATACACAAGATGACTAAGGAAACTGATTATGTTGAAATATAGTTATCCAACTATACACGTGTATGTTGTGGAGAGTCAGAAGAGAAAACAAAATATAATGTACATATAAACAAATTCATGGACCCCCTGAAATCTGCCAGCAGTGTACTTGGAGGTTCCTGGACTCCAAGTTAAGACCCCCTGGCCTAGCTTCAGTATATAAAGGAAAAAGAATTCTCAAATCCCAAATGAATCGGTCAACAATGACTAAAAAAGAATGTAGCAGATTGTGCTTACTGCTGCCATTCAATGTATAATCATTAATCACATATTAGAAAGTTCCCTTCTGGGGCAGCTGGATAGCTCAGTGGATGAAGAGCCAGGCCTGGGGGGGGGGGGTGTCCTGGGTTCAAATTTGGCCTCAGACACTTCCTAGCTGGGTGACCCTGGGCAAGTCACTTGACCCCCATTGCCTAGCCTTTACCATTCTTCTGCCTTGGAACCAATACATAGTATTGATTCTAAGATGGAAGGTAAGGGTTAAAAAAAAAAAGAAAGTTCCCTTCTGGATCATTATCCTGGGAGGAGAGGGAGAAAGAAGAACAAGATAAGGGACAAACAAGGCAATAACCATAATAATAAGAGACCAGGAACCAGACCTGGGTCTAAGAATAAATAGTATGAGCCTGAGTAGTGAGCTATAAAGAACGTTAAATCTGAAATGCTAAGAAGACCTAAGCTTGATTCCACCTCTGCCACTTACTGATTGTGTGACACTGTTATTTAAGCTTACTGAGCCTCAGTTTCCTCATCTGAAATGTGGTGATATATATATATATATATATATATATATATTTCTACTAACTACTCCCCTCCATATTGTGAAGGAAGAGCTTGGTAAACTTCCAAGACTGGAGGTATGAGCTGTTGCCATTATGATGATGAGGCAAAATTCAAGGGACCAGAATTTTCTCTGACAGCTCCTAATCTGTCCTAGATTATTCTTTATTCAAGCACATCGTGCCCCATTCCAGATTAGTCATTTTGATCCCCTGGACAGGTAGCACAAACTACATCGGACTGAAGGCCAACACCAGAGAAAGAAAGAAAGAAGAACGAGTCAGAGAGCCCCACCTATAGTGTCTCAGGTGTACTGTACACCTGTAGTGTACTGCCTTCATCTTCACTGCACCATGGGTAGCTTTCATGGGAGCTCTGACTCTTGGAGTTCACCCCACTCATGTACAGTCATGCTGAGTGAAGGGCAGCCCATACTCCAGAGGTGCTGGCCCAAGTATTCTGAGGATGAGCTAGGGGGTTAAAGAGTGCCATTGTGAATAGGAGCAATGGTTTATTTTATTGGGAAGAGAGAGAGAGATGCCTCCAGTTCTTGAAGGAGGTAAACACAGAAGTGATAATGTCCCTAGACCCTGTAATATACTGACAATAACCCAGCAATGGCCCAGAGTGAGTAGGCTATCACCACCAGGGGAGAAGTAAAGGACAGGATGGTGGCCACCATCTTGGGTGGAAAAATATGAGACAGTCACATTATGGAAGTAGTAGATGGCTGTGTGGGACCAGCTAAGGGCTGTGATGTACAAGGATGGCTGGCCAAAGCACTTCTAGGAGTCTAAGTAAAACCTCTCTAAATTTTAACACCCTAAGACAAAGCCCCAGTCATCCTACTCTTGTTATGTCTCTTTTTATCTTGCTCCTCTGAGGAACTTTAGGTCCTTCTTTTGTAACCTTTCTTTTCCAAAGGGAGCCAAAAAGCAGCCTTTTTGTATGTCATACCAATAAAGACAGACCAAAACACTTTCCCTTTTACCAGGTATTACCTGAGTACATCATTAAAATGCCTCTGCTAAAAACCAGAAGGCAGTGTGGTATAGTGGGAATAGTATAGGCTATTAAGTCAAGGGGTCCAGGATTGAAATCCTGCCTCTGATGCCTATGTGACATCAAATAAACCGCTCAACTTCCCAGGATAGTTTTTTTCCCTCTACAAATTAAAAGGGTTGGATTGCATGATGACCTTTGAAGTCTCTTCTAGCTCTGGAGCTAAGACTCTCCTCTATGTTTTATCATAGTAGAGAGGTGACACTCTCATCTATGCTAGAGGAACAGAAACTGCTCTATCCCTGAGTGATCCCTTTTGACATAAATTGGATTTAAGTGAGGCACTTTCGCAAAGTCATCAGCCTCACTCTTGCTTCCAGTCATCCAAGTCCAGTGACAAGACAAAGTCAAGATGCCTGGTGATAGCTTGGAATGTAGTGGATGACCTTGACCACGTTCTAAGCATTCCACTGTTTCTGCCACTTTCAAGTCCATTGGAACAAATTGCTCTCATCTACCCTTTCTGTCAGAGGAAGTCTTCACTTGCCTGCCTGAGTAGATACCCTTCTAAACTTACTGATGGGTCTGAGAACTGTCAGTTACCCTCAACCTGATTTAACCTGCCTGCCAAAATGGCGACCGCTCCTTGGAACCACAAGTGCGAGCTGGGTGGCAAGTGGATACCAAAGAAGGAAAACAGTCCTGAAAAGAGCTCAGTAAGCCTTCACACCAGAGGTACTAGTCTTCCCTAAACACCACAAAGGTTTTGAGTACAAGACTGGTAAAAGACTGTGTCTGAGTGATTCACACCAAACAGGCTACCAAATTTGAGCAGCTTGTGACCAGAAATCTGGCTACTAGAAATATCAATAAAATTGTTGGCCACAGCAATTCTTTGGGGTTTTTTTTATTGAGGGTAATAAAGTAGCAGCCTTTCCATAGTGACCTGCACTATCCATATTTATTTAATTTACTTTTTTCTCTATTTTTTATTGGTTTCAATTACATGTAGAAACAATTTTTGACAATTGTTTTGACATTTTAGAATTCAAGTTTTCTTCCTCTCTCCCTTCCCCCTCCCCAAGGTGGTAGATAGTCTGATAGGGGTTATAACCATACTTTCATGTTGTAGTAGAAGTCACACATCACGTATACAATAGAAATCTCATGACAAAAATATAGTAGATGGCATGCTTTGATGTGGTCAGAGAAATTCTTGAAGACGGACTCCTAAAGCATGAAGGGATTATGATCTGCAGCCAAGATCAACAGGAGTAACCACAGTGTGTTCCAGATTGGGGCTAGAAACCGGCAAATATTGGGTATGTGCTAAAATGCAAAATTGATGTACCCTGTCATGGACTAGATTGAACAGAACAGGAAGAGTTCTTAAAGCTGCTGAAGGTGAGATATCAGGGACTCAGTGCTCAATAAATTTTTCTTCAGAAGGTACAAAAGCTTTCTAGAGGAGGAAGCTGGGTAGCTCAGTGGATGGAGAGCCAGGCCTAGAGACAGGAGGTCCTGGGTTCAAATCTGGCCTCAGACACTTCCCAGCTGTGTGACCCTGGACAAGTCACTTGACCCCCATTGCCTAGCCCTTACCACTCTTCTGCCTTGGAACCAATACACAGTATTGATTCCAAAATGGAAGGTAAGGGTTTAAAAAAAAGGCTTCTAGAAATGGATCACCAAGGAGGATGTGGAAGGGAAGAAAACTGCCTACCCTTAATAAAACCCACCATCTTTGCATCCTCGAAGTCCAAAACATTACTTTGTAGTTCTCAGTAATGAAATGAAGTTCATTTGAATTAAATCATATACATACAATTAGGATGGCATGACAAAAAGAAATAAATTTTAGTGTTTTACAAGAAAGATATACTTAACTTTTTACAATAGCTGTGTTCCTAAAAAGTTATATGCAGAACAAGTATTTGTAAACAGAGTCATCTTTTAAATGCTCTAGGGGAGCTCAGTGTTTATTATTGTTATTATTGCCTTCTCAGAGTGACCCTACAACTGAGAAGTAACAATTTTCCTGACTAGGTAGACCTGAACTTGGGATTTCCATGGATATTCCTCCTCCCACTTTCCACTTAGCTTTACCTTCAACTACAAAGTGTCCTTGATTAGCTAAGTGGCACGATAGATAGAGTTGTAGGCCTAGAGTCAGGAAGATTCATCTTTCAAAATTCAAATCTGGCCTATGAACTACTGACTTTGTGACTGTGAATGCTATTATGCTTTTTCCTCATCTATAAAATGAGCTGGAGAAGGAAATGGCAAACCCCTCTAGAATCTTTGCCAAGAAAATTTCAAATGGGATCACAAAGAGTCAAATATGACTGAAAAACAATGGAACGACACAAACTGTACTTAATGCTCAGACTGTCACAGAAAGGCAGTTTTGGTATGGTGGGAAAGAATCCTGGACCTGAATCCAAAGGATGTGGCTGAGTTTATGTCCTGCCTCTATCACCCAAGAGCTATTTGAGTTTATTCTCTGATCTCAATTTCCTCTTCAATAAAATATAGAGGTGCTACCTATCTCACAGGGCTGTTGTGATGGAAACACTGTTGTAAACCCTCAGGCACTGCAGAAATAGGAGTAATGAATGATCTATATGTTCCCATCCAGATTTCCTCAAAAGGATGAAAGATCCAGAAGGTCAGGAACCCAAATAATGCTTTTGCACATAAAGAAGACCTAAGTAAATGTTTACTGAATTAAATTGAATCCAATCTGCCCAGTCACCCAGACTCAAAACTTCAGGATCATCCTAGACTCTTTGTGCCCATTCTGCATACAAAATCTGTTGCCAAATAATAATTTACTAATAACAGCTAGAATCTATATTTATTCTACTATGTGCCATACACTGTGCTAAGCAAATAGTAATCTCTTAATAAATGATCATTGACTGACAGTCTGAAGGAGGGTGAGGAAGACCCATTCTCTTGCTCACTGTCCCTTTCCCTTCCAAGCCATGTCTTTGCAAGTTTGGGGGAGGGAAACATACATCCCTTTAGTCATAGCAATGATAACTGATCCCTTGAATTCTCTCACCCATCCCCTGTGAGAGAAGAATGCCAGACCCAAGGTTAGAAGAAAATAGGGAAAAGAAGAAGGAAGAAGAAGAAAGAAGAAAGAAGAAAGGATAAGAAGAAGAAAGAAGAAAGGATAAGAAGAAGAAAGAAGAAGAAGAAGAAGAAGAAGAAGAAGAAGAAGAAGAAAGAAGAAGAAAGAAGAAGAAAGAAGAAGAAGAAGAAGAAAGAAGAAGAAAGAAGAAGAAAGAAGAAGAAAGAAGAAGAAAGAAGAAGAAGAAGAAGAAGAAGAAGAAGAAGAAGAAGAAGAAGAAGAAGAAGAAGAAGAAGAAGAAGAAGAAGAAGAAGAAGAAGAAGAAGAAGAAGAAGAAGAAGAAGAAGAAGAAGAAGAAGAAGAAGAAGAAGAAGAAGAAGAAGAAGAAGAAGAAGAAGAAGAAGAAGAAGAAGAAGAAGAAGAAGAAGAAGAAGAAGAAGAAGAAGAAGAAGAAGAAGAAGAAGAAGAAGAAGAAGAAGAAGAAGAAGAAGAAGAAGAAGAAGAAGAAGAAGAAGAAGAAGAAGAAGAAGAAGAAGAAGAAGAAGAAGAAGAAGAAGAAGAAGAAGAAGAAGAAGAAGAAGAAGAAAGAAGAAGAAGAAGAAGAAAGAAGAAGAGCTGGCCTGGGACTTGGGAACATCTATTGAGAAATAAAATGGCCCCAGAGGTTTTCTTGTCTACTCACTTCAGAAGACCTGGACTCAGGTCCCAGCTCTGCCACACTAACCAGCTGTATGGCCTTGGACTAGTCACTTCTGTTCTCTTATCCTCTTTTTCTCATCTGTCAAATAAAGCTTTGAACTTAATAATATCTAATGTTCTTTCCAGACCTGACAAATAACCAGAATGCTAGAACTCAAGGCAGGGCTGAAAGGGGGGATTGGAGGGCCCCTGGTGGTATTTGAAAATTGCTCTTCACCTTGGGTTGTCCTTGACCAGAGGCTTTAAGCCTCCACTGTGATATCCATGTACATTGGCTTAAGACCAATAACTATAAGTCAGAGAGCGTAGAGAGTAGACTTTTCTGAATTAGGATGTGCACTTATGGGGGCAGCTGGATGACTCAGTGCATTGAGAGCCAGATCTAGAGATGGGAGGTCCTGGGTTCAAATTTGGCCTCAGATACTTCCCAGCTGTGTGACTCCGGGCAAGTCACTTACCCTCCATTGCCTACTCTTTGTCCTTTTGTCTCAGAATTGTTCCTAGGGCTATAAGAAATGATAAGCAAGATGACTTCAGAAAAAAAAAACAAAAAACTGAAAGATCTGCAAGAACTGATGGCTGAGGGTAGCCAAGTGTTCACAGCTGATCATTACGAAGGAACAGTAATATTGTATGATGATCAACTGTGAAAACTTGGCTACTCTCAGCAATGCAATGATCCTGAAAGACATGACAGGAATGCTACCTACCTCCAGAGAAAAACCTGTTGGTGTTGGATGGATGAGGATCAAGGCATACTATCTTTCACATCAGTGTATTTATGATTTTATTTTGGGGTTTTGGTTGTGTATGAGTGAGCTCTTACAACAATGACCAATATGGAAGTGTGTTTTGTATAATAATAAAAATGAAAATTTAAATAAAAAGAGAATTGTTACTAGGACAGAAGGTAAGAGTTAAAAAAAAAGATGTACACATAAAAAACTCACACTAAAAGGTCTCCTTCATTGCATTTTCATTTGAGTCACATCCTGCCTCTGGTCTACACCCTAAGCTGCTGCTTGTCTTCTCCTTTGTCTTGGCTGTGGATGGAAGGATGTACTAGAGATGCCCTAGTGTTAACACCAAAACCAGGGAACCCAGGGGAATCCAAGAGAATCAGGAAATGCCTGGCACAAAGGATGGTGCTTCCTAACCAGAAGCGACAACATCCAGAAAGGGAATTCAAAGAGAACGGTAATGTCTATTGCCAATGAATGTAAGGCTGTTAATAGTCCTGTTGCCCTAGGCAGAATTGGCTTATTAAGGGAGAGAGACTGTTACAAGAAAACCTTTGGTGCATTAGGAGAAACAGGACTGTGGGTATACCCAGGGCGATCTTTCTTCATGTGGGCATTTTTGCATGCTTTCCTGGTGTCCTGCACTTCTGGGAAGGGAGTAAGAGTTGCAGAAAAAGAACTGAAGTGTCAGATTCTCTCCCAGCAACACCACTCCCAGTTATACCAAGTAATGTGGCTGTGTTTGCTACCAGTCCTGGATTACTGGATTAATCTACCATTACAGACAAAAATGTGATGACCCATATCAGGGAGGTACTAGTTAGTGTTTGAATATTGGCTTTTTAACATTGTACACAGAAACAGCAGCATTATATGATGATCAACTGTGAATGACAGCTTTCCTCGGCAATACAATGATCCAAGACAATTCCAAAGGATTTATGAGGAAAAATGCTCTCTACCTTCAGTAAAAGACCTGATAGAGTCTGACCTCATATTAAAGCACATTTTTTAAACTTTCTTTTTCTTGAGGGTCTTTTGGTCTGTTTTCTTTTGCAACGTGGCTAATATAGAAATGTTTTGCATGGCTACATGTATAATCTATATCAAATTGTTTGCCTTCTTAAGGAGGGAGGAGAAGAGGAAGGGAGGGAGATGATTTGGAAACAAATATTTTTAAAAACAAATGTTAAAATTGTTTTACATGTAACTGAAAAAGAAATAAAATTTAAAATTAAATGTTATTTGTACAACCCAGTGGAATTGCTTGTCAGTTCTGGGAGGGAGGGAGGGAAGGGGGGGAAGAGAATAAATCATGTAAACATGTAAAAGATATTTTAAAATTTAAAATAAATAAATAAAAATTAAATGTTAAAGGGGTAGCAAGGTGGCTCAGTAGATAGAGAGCCAAATCCAGAGCCTGGGGGTACTGGCTTCAACTCTGACTTGGGACACTTCTTAGCTGTGTGACCCTGAGCAAGTCACTTAATCCCACTTGTCTATCCCTTACAACTCTTCTGCCTTGGAACTGATACTTAGTATTGATTCTAAGACAGAAGGGAAGTTTTTTTTTTATTAAATGTTAAAAAAAATGAATTTAAAAAAATATCACTCCAGAAAAGTATATGGCATGTTTTTAAGTTTAATCTGCATTACTAACATTTTATCATCACTATCTTGTCTAAAAAAATCAACAAAACAATAAAGCAAGCCCTAATCTTATAGTATTTGCCAATTTTCCAAGATGTAAATGCTCCCCTTGAAAAATTTAACAATTGGCTTTCCAAGCCAGAGTGTGTTGGCTCCAACATATCTCTGCCTGTAAGACAAAAATAATTCAGGTTGCACATCTATAAAAATGAATGTAAAATGAATATAAAAATGATCTGAAGATCTCCCTCATTCCCCTACCCAGGAGTGGGTGTGGGAGCCCAGACCTATATACCTATTTGTAACCAGTAGGCATAATTTCAGCCTTCAAGCCTCACAGAGATGGAAGGAAGAAGAGACATACCCAAGATCACAGATGACAAGCAACAATTCCAGGACTGGCATTTATATTCCTAGTTCAGAAATGTATTATTTTTTTTCTATTAATTCCCTAATGCTTTGTCAGTTACCTGATTTTTAGTTGCTAGTAATCAACTGGGGGTGAGTGGAGGGTGGAAGGAAGGGAGCTGTTGAGTAGCATGATAGGGCTATCACCATGTTCAAAGAAAGATACGTTTGGGGAAGACTGGGAGTTTCCTATCACTCCCAAGAAATTGATCTGTATTCCCTGCCCAAGTGATCTATTTACAACCAGGATATAAATTACAGGTATCTCTTCCCTCCCAGGAAAAGGAAATATCAATCCAAGAATTTTCACTTGTCCAGTAGCTTGATCTTCCAATGGTTAGCTTCAGGTCTCCAGACTGCTTATAGGAACTCTGGGTTGCATAGACTACCTGAAATAAGAAATTTAAATGCCTTCCCAATCATAAATAGCCAAAAGTAGAACAGGCTGACTTGGGAGCTATGGGTTCCTCATCACCAGATGTCTTTAGCAATCCCTAATAGAAGGAATTCCTATTCAGATATAGGTTGAACTAGAAAAGCTCTGAGGTCCCTTACCAGCCTTGAGATGCTGCAGTTCTTTGTGACTCCAGACCCTCCACAATTAGAAATTGCCTATAGGCATAGTTTTCAGACTGTTTCCTAGGATGCTCTGTCATACTCCACCCATGATGATGTTACAACCTCTGGAATTCAACACCAGATGACCCTGGGTGCCAACAGTTTCCACCAGCCATCAGCTTTGTCCTATGAGGTTGGCCACTGCAGCAACCCCCAGGAACAGCTCCCCACCTAGCCCTGGAGGTCTTGGGCTCAGCAGACTGACTGCTGCTTTGACAGTACACAGCATAGTGTGACTGTCTGGCCCAATTGTGTCAGTAGACAATGGAGTACCATGTGACAGGTCTTAATGAGTCCCTTCTGGATCCCACAATAGCTAAGTGGCAAAGACTAGTTGAATAGCTGTCTTTCTTCTCAGCCCTCGATGGGAGCAGTTCTACTCCCTCCTCTCTCATTCTTCTCCCTGGGTGTCTCTCCTCATTCCTTTTTTCTCTTGCCATCTTTCCATTTACTTTCATTCTCCCTCTTTCCAACAGTCTCTCCCACATATTATTCTCACTCTCTATCTTCCCTTCCTACCAATGACTGATCAAAAACAGAAATTTGCTTTTGCCAAACTGAGAACCACTCCCTGAACTCACTCTCATATTTAGCAGCTATTCAACAGCAATCCAGATCCTCTCCAAAAGTGGCTAGTTTTTAGTCATCTTTTCCCTACCACTGAAGGAGGAGGTTTCTATATGAGTCCCTGTTTCTAGCCTTATTTCATACTACCCAACTGCCCCTCCTCTTCACCACCCACCATGCATTTCATGCAAACAGTTCCACATCTGGAATATAGTCAGGAAAGAGCCTTGCAAACCTTGAAGCATGGTATGAGTCAACAATTATTTTTATCATTATTCCTAAAAAGTTAGGTGCCATCTCATTTTATGAACCTTTAGGGTTTCTTCCCACAGAAAGAAACCTTCCTTAGTCCCTCAATAGAAAGTGATCTCTTCTTCCTCAAGTTGTCTAAGGACATGTTATTAATGGTCCTTTAATTGCCATATCCAAAAGCCTTTTCTCCATCATCATTCTCCTTGACTTCTCTGCAGCCTTTGACACTGGTAATCATTCTCTCTTCCCTAGTATCATCTTCTCTATATATTTTCTGGATACCACTCTTTCCTGGTTCTCTTCCTTCTTATTGGACCAATCCTTCTTGGTTTCCTTTGCTGGATCCTCTTCAAGATCAGGAGATATTCCTCAGAGGTTTGTCCTAGACCTTCTCCTCTTCTCTCTCTATCATACTTCACTGTGTAATCTAAATAGCAATTAATTATTACTTCTGTACTGATGTTTCTCAAATCTAACTCTCCTGTCCCAACCCCTCTGCTGACCTCAAATCTCACATTTCTAACTGCCTTTCAGACATCTCAAATTGGATGTCCAGAAGACATCTTAAACTTAGTCGATTCAAAACAGAATTCATTATCCGCCCCTGCCACCAAACCCTTCTTTCCTCCTCCTACCTTCCCTATTACCAGAGAGGGCAACACCATTCTTTCTATTCATCAGACTCTCAAGCTAGAAGTCATCCTGGACTCCTCACTATCTCCCTCCTTACCCCCATTGCCAATCTGTTGCCAAGGCCTGGCAATTTCACCTTTGCAACATCTCTTGTGGATACCACCCTTCTCTCCTCTGACAGTACCACCCCTCTAGTAGAGGCCTTCATCACTTCATGGGTGGGCTTGAATATCTCCCCACTCCGTTCAATCTTCCCTTCAGCCACTAAATTGATTTTCCTATACCATATCATGGGACCCTACCCTGCTCAATAAATTCCAATGACTTTTTATTGCCTCCAAAATCAAACACAAAATGCCAGTCTTCTCACACCTTACTCTCTTCCATGAAGCAACACACACCTACTGGCTCATCCATAAACAAGACATTCCATCTCTCCGTTCTCAGCATTTTCTCTGGCTATCCCCCAGGCCTGGAATGCTCTCCCTCTTCTTCTCTGTCTACTGCCTTTCCTAGCTTTCTTTAAATCCCAACCAAATTGACCTTACCCGATATAGAAAGCCTTCCCCTAACCACTCTTAACTGTAGATCCTTCTCTCTGTTAATTACTTCTGGTAATCTTGTATAAGCTAGTTTGTGTATGTTTATTTGTATGTTGTCTCTTCAATTAAACTGTAAGTTCCTTGAGGGCAAGGACTGTATTTCTTTTTATATCCTGAGACCTTAGCACATAGTAGGTTTAAAAAAAAAATGTTTACTGAAAAAATTAAAATCCCCAATTTGTCACCAAAAAATTTTAACAGTTTTATATATACAGATCCTTTAAAAATAAAAATTAATAAAATTTAATTGGATACCTTTTTCTTTAAAAAACATTAATTGCTAGCTTGATTGATTAAATGGCTAGGAAGAGCCTTCAATATTCCATGTTCCCTCATACAGTTCAGCTCTCTCATTTTACAAATGAGAAAACCAAGGTTAAGAGACTTGCCCAAGTTAAGTCTTCTAGCTCCAAATCCAGGATTCTTATCAATTTACTAAGAAGCCAGTGCCACTAGACAGAAAAGTAAATGGCAGGGAGTAAGGTATAAGAAGACTGGAAAGGTAAGTTATGAAAGGCTTTGAATACCAAACAAAGCATTTTGTAGTTGATCTTAGAGGCTACAGAAAGCCACTATAGTTCTTTGAGTGACAGGATTGAGCCTGAGCTTTAGGAAAATCACTTTGGTGTCTGAGTGAAGGATGAGTTGAATCAGAGAGTGGCTTGAGGCAGATAGACCCACCAGCAGCTAGTATAAGCATCAAAGTGTGAGGTGATGAGGACCTGCCCCAGGGTGGTAGCAGTGTCAGTGGAGAAGGGGGCATCAGCAGCACCATTGAGACAGGATAAATTCGAAAATCATCAGCATAGAGATGATAATTAAATCTATGGGAGCTGATGAGATCACCAAGTGAAGCAGGATAGAGGAAGAAGAGAAGGGAACCTAGGACAGAATCCCATGGGATCTAGATGGTTAGAGAGAGTGATGTAGTTGTGTCCTGCAAAGGAGTAATCTGATAAGTAGGGGGGTAACCAGGGCAGAGTGGTGTCCTGAAAGCCTAGATAATATCAAGGAAGAGAGAGTGATCCATAGTGTCAAAAGCTGCAGAAAGTTCAAGGAGAATGAGGATTGAGAAAAGACCACTGGATTTGGCAATTAAGAGAGCACTGCTAACTTTATCCATTGCTCAACAAACCTTGAAGCATCATAGTATAGCTCAAAGAGTACTGGATTTGAATCAGCAGCTATCTGTCCATGTGAACTCAAGCAAGTCACCTTATTGGCTTCCCATTTCCTCATAATATGTTGTAATTATATTTGACAATGCCTCAACCCCTGGGTTGTTGTGAGGAAAGCACTTTAAATGGTAAAAAGCTATGTAAATGGGAGAGATTATCACTTGCATTGATATACATTAAATGCTTTATGAATCTTAGAGCTCTATATAAATGTAAACTATTATCTATTAAGTTCTCTTTACATAATGTTGCACTAGTTCCAGAAGAAAATATAATAAATGAGCCAATGAATGAAAAAAGCATTTATTAAATGTATTTATTTTATTCCAGGCACTGTGCTAAGCACTGAGAATAAAAACAGCAAAATGAGACAAGCCCTGCCCTCGAAGAGTTTATATTTATTCTAATAAACAGAAATAAATAGTGGACTATTTTGATAGGAGAAATCACAGGAATGGTGAGTTAATACATGACACAGTTGATGGACTTACCCCTCCTAAAAGCTATCTTTTAGGAAGCTATTGGCCAATATGAAAGTAAAGGAAAATAATAAATGTTAGAGAGGATGTGGCAAAATTGGGACACTAATGCATTGCTGGTGCAGTTGTGAACTGATCCAACCATTATAGAGGGCAATTTGAAATTATGCCCAAAGGGCTATAAAAGAATGTATACCTCTTGGTCCAGTAATACCACTACTGGCTCTGTATCCCAAAGAGATTAAAAAAAAAATTGGGGGAAAGAACCTGTTGTTACAAAAATATTTTAGCTGCTCTTTGTGTGCTAGCAAAGAATTGGAAATTAAAGAGATGTCCCTCAATTGAGAAATGGGTGAACAAATTATGGCATATGATGGTGGTAGAATACTATTTTGCTGTAAGGAATGATGGACGGGATAGTTTCAGAAAGAACTGGAAAGGCCTATATGAACTGATGCAGAGTGAAATAAGCAGAACCAGGAGAACATTACACACAGTAATTGAAATGTGGGATGATCAAATATGATAGATTTTGCTACTAACAGTAATACAATGATCCAGGACAATTCTGAGGACTTATGGGGGAAAAATTATATCTCCCTCCAGAGAAAGAATTGCAGGAGAAGAAATGCAGATAAAAACATATGATTTATCAACTGCTTACTTGGGTATATGTTTTCAGGTTTGGGTTTTATCAGATTAGTTGCTTACAAAAAAATTAATAATATGGAAATACAAAATAAATAAATACATTTTTAAAACTAAAATAAAAGCTACCTAAGGGGACAGCTAAGTTGGCTCAGTGGATTGAGAGCCAGGCCTAGAAATAGAAGGTCCTGGATTCAATTGTGTGGATTCAGATACCACCTAGCTGTACAACCCTGGACAAGTCCCTAAACCACCATTGCCCAGCTCTTACCATTCTTCAGCCTTGGAACCAATCCACAATACTGATTCTAAGATGAAAGGCAAGGATGTTAAAAAGAAACTATCTAAAAGCTAATACTTGTTTGATTCCTACTATGCTGATAATAAGAGAAAAAATTGAGAGAGGGAGGTTGGGTTGGGGAAAAGGAGGTGGTATTCTTGTAGGGCTTATGGCAAGATGACCAAAGTCAATAGTTGGACAGAGTGTGAACATGATCTGATCTAGAGCCAGCTAGACCTAGTGAGTTTGGCACTCACTGATCAAGATCAAGACAGCTCATCTCCAGGCTCAAAGAAAATTAAGGGGTCTCCACTTTCATGGAACTTGTCACCAAATAGGAGAAAAGCAACATTTACAAATAATACCTTAATATTTCTAGGCTTCATGATATCACTGAGTGGTGTATATTCCAACCATATTCCAATAAGGGATATGCCAACCCCTTAAAGCTTTAGTAGATGGTCTTCATGAATTTGCTATGTTCAAAATATTCATACCCTGGAGACCTGCTCTTTAGCAATGAGCCTTTCTGACCTCTGCTGGGATGGACATCAGATAGCAGACAGCTTGTCAGCTACCCCACCTCAAAGCCTTTTTTTTTTTAAACAAATAAAACAAAACAACTTTGATTTTATTTTGAGTTAACAAACATTTTTTTTCTCACTCCTCTCTCTCCTGTTGTTGTTCAGTCATCTTAGTCATGTCCAACTCTTCATGACCCCCATATGGAATTCTCTTGGCAAAGATCCTGGAGTGCTTTGCCATTTCCTTCTTCAGCTCATTTGACAGATGAGGAAACTGAGGCAAACAGGGTTAAGTGACTTGTCCACAGGATCACACAACTAGTAAATGATGCCAGATTTGAACTCATGAAAATGAAATTTTCTTATCCCAAACCCAGAGCTCTATCCACTGAATGATCTAATTGCCCTCTATTTCCCATGGGGGTGGGGGGTGGAGAAAAGGAAACCTTTGTGAGGAATTTGCATAGTCAAGCAAAACAATTCCTACCATGACCATGTCCAGAATATATACCTCATTCTGCATTTTTAATTCATCACCTCTCTGTCAGGAGAAGGGTAGATGCTTCAAATGGGTCCTTTGGAATCATGGATGGTCACTGCATTGGTCAGTCTTTCAGTTATTTATCTTTGAATGCTGCTGTTCTTGAATAAATTGTTCTCCTAGCTCTGTTCACTTCATTCTGTATCAGTTCATACAAGCCTTCTGGGGTTTCTTGAATCTATCCCTTTCATCATCTCATAGTGCACAATAGTATATATTTAGCAGCAGCATCACTAACATTTAGGTAAGCAATTATTATGCACCAAGTACTGTGCTAAGTAATTTACAATTATTATTTCATTTGATTCTCACAATGATCATGAGAGGTGCTATTGTCTTCTCCACTTTGCAGATGAGTAAACTGAGGCAAACAGAGATTAAAATGACTCAAACAGTGTCACACAGATAGTAAATATCTGAGGCAGCATTTGAATTCAGGTCTTCCTGACTGTAGACCTGATGCTCTATCCACTTAATCACTTAGCTGCCCTATATATATATATATATATATATATATATATATATATATATATATATCATACTGTATTCAGAACAATAGCCTTAGTTTCCAGTTCTTTGCCTTCACAAAAAGGACAATAAATATTTTTAATCAAAGCCATTTCAGCTCAGAATGATCCTGCTACAGTTTGTGAATCAAGGTCACCTCCACACCAGGATGTGAGACAGGGCCTTCCCTCAAAGAGCTTACATTTATTCTATTCTAGGGATACAGAGAAGAGAGTGATGGCCAGAGACTTTGGGTCTGGGAAAGTATAGGAGAGAAGGAGAAAAGTATACGGAGTCAATAGAAGTTAGCAGACAAATCTGAAACTAATTAAAATATAAGAGGGCAAAAGTACAAAATCCTTCAAGGTCAGATGGGGGGAGTTTTATGTAAGAATTCCTTAAGGAAGGAAAAGCTAAGGTGAATGTGGAATAAGGAATAAGGACCACGCTTCCAGAGCTCAGAAATTAACTAGTCCAACTCTTTTATCTTATGATGAGGAAAATGGTACTGGTTGACTAATCTAAGGCTACCTTATGACCAGAGATGGAATTTATGAATCAAAGGCAGAATTATCTTTCCACTCAAATACAGTCTTCCATGTTAAAAGAGACCTTATAAAAGATTTTAAAGGATCTCTTAAAGAGAGACTGTCATAATGTATTCAGAACTTCCTGGCTCTCCAGGAGTGTGACCAGTGCCTCAAGTTCCCCATCTGTCAAATGGGGATGAGAATACTACTTACAGTCCTACTTCACAGGGTTGGTTTGAGAAAAGAGCTTTTTAGTTTACAAAGCACTGCATAAATGTGAGCTGTTATTAATTAGGTTTGGCAGTGACTGTCTG
Organism: Monodelphis domestica; assembly: GCF_027887165.1. NCBI lineage: Eukaryota > Metazoa > Chordata > Mammalia > Didelphimorphia > Didelphidae > Monodelphis > Monodelphis domestica. Next base: position 582,481,583 of record NC_077227.1, on the reverse strand, counting down.
AGAGGAGGGAAGTGAGAGAAAGGGCAGGAACGGGTATACAGAACATTGTAGACACTCAATAAATCTGGGGCTTGGTAATATTACTTTAAAACCTGGCTCTGGGACATGAGTGGGGGAAGGGGAAACAGGAATACAGAAACAAAAAGAAGATACTAGCCAAAAAGGTCCTTCAGCGAAGAGTTTGGGAATTACCAATCTGTTTATTTCTTTCTCCTTCTTCCTCCTCTCTTTTTTCCTTTTGGGGCTAGTGAGAGAAGCTCATATCCTCTCTGTCTCTCTGTCTCTCTCTGTCTCTGTGTATCTCTCTACCTCTTCCTCTAGCTATTTTCCTTTCTCTTTCTATCTCTTTCATCCTCTTTCCCCTTATTAGAAATACATACATAAGTAAGAGAGGTAAGCAGATGGATGAGTGGAGAGAGCATTGAGCTTGGGATCAATAAGTCTAATCTCCATGAGTTTGAATATGACTCAGAAGCTAGCCAAGAGACCCTGAGCAAGTCACTTAACCCTGTTTGCCTCTGTTTCTTCATTTATTTAAAAAAAAAAAGGAATAGCAAATCATTCTAGTACCTTTTCCAGGAAAACCCCAAATGGGGTCACAAAGAGTCTAACATAACTGAACAATAAAAGTCCATTCTTCCAGAGAACTAACCCTCTTGGCTCTTCTAGTCCAGGCCAACCCAGCTCTGCCAAGTCTAGCAGATGAGGGAAGGGCTAATATCTACATAACTCCAGGAGCATAATCATAGATCAGTAAAGCAAGAAGGCTAAGGTGAACTTTGATCTTTTTCTGAATTGTTCTTTTAATTAAGTGATTGATTGATTGAGAATATTTTCCTTAAATAATTCATATTCTTTCCCTTCCCTCTTCCCTCCCCCCTCCCTGAGCTGACAAGCAATTCCATTGGGTTATACATGTATCATTGTTCCCAATCAATTTCCATATTATTCATATTTGCAATAGAATGATCATTAAAAGTAAAAAATCCCCAATCATATATGGGAGGGGGCAGGGAAGAGGGGAGGGAAAGAACATGATTTTTATAATCCTGGAAAAATGTTCTAAATTAATCAATTTACTGTGTGACCGACCCTGGGCAAGTCACTTGACCCCCATTGCCTAGCCCTTACCACTCTTCTGCCTTGGAGCCAATACACAGTATTGACTCCAAGACAGAAGGTAAGGGTTTCTTTAAAAAAAAATTTTTTTAATTAATTAATTAATCAATGTAATAAAATTTTAAAAAATAAAGATTTGGGTGGGGAATCCCCAATCATATCCCCATCAAACCATTATTTTTCTTCTGTGTTTCTGTTCCCATAGTTCTTTCTCTGGATGTGGATAGTGTTCTTTCTCATAAGTTCCTCAGAATTGTCCTGGGTCATTGCGTTGCTGCTAGTAGAGAAGTACATTACATTCGATTGTGCCACAGTGTATCAATCTCTGTGTACAATGTTCTCCTGGTTCTGCTCCTCTCACTCTGAATCAATTCCTGGAGGTTGTTCCAGTTGACATGGAATCCCTCCAGTTCATTATTCCTTTCAGCACAATAGTAATACATCAGCATCAGATGCCACCATTTCAGTCATTCCCTAATCCTCATTTTCTAATTTTTTGCCACTACAAAGAGCATGGCTATAAATATTTTTGTATATGTGTTTTTCTTTATTAGCTCTTTGGGGTACAAACCCAGCAATGGTATGACTGGGTCAAAGGGTAAGGAGTCTTTTTAAGTCCTTTGTACATAGTTCCAAATTGCCCTCCAGAATGGCTGGACCAATTCACAACTTCACCAGCAGTGCATTAGTGTCCCAATTTTGCCACATCCCCTCCAAAACTTATCACTTTCCTTTACTGCCATATTGGTCTGTCTGCTAGGTGTGAGGTGATACCTCAGAGTCGTTTTGATTTGCATTTCTCTAATCAGGAGGGATTTAGAACCCTTTTTCCATGTGTTTATTGATAGTTTTGATTTCTTTATCTGAAAACTGTCTATTCATCTCTTGATCATTTGTCAATTGAGGAATGGCTTGATTTTTGTACAATTGACTTAGCTTCTTATAAATTTGAGAAATTAGACCTTTGTCAGTTCTTTATTGTTCTAATCTTTGTCTCCTGAGAAACAGAGAATTTCAGAGCTAGAATGTGACTTTAGAGATCACATAAAACTGTTGAGAGATTATTGGTCTGGAGTTAGAGGGACCTTTAGAGCCATTTGAGTCCAATAACCTCTTCATTTTATGGAAGAAAGTGAAGCTCAGGGGTTTGTTTATGGTTAACACAGTTAGTAATTAGAGACAGAATTTAAATGTTCTCTTTTTATATGGATTCCAAATAAAAGACCACCTAAAACAAAAACAAGAACAGAATCCTATCCAAGTCTACTACACCAGGTTTCTTGAAGACAGGAACTATCTTAGGGAAACTTTGTACTTCCTTTAGTGCCTAACCCAAGTGTGCTGGTGAGCAAAACAGAAGCTTTCTTTCTCCTGAAATAGATAGCATTTTTCATCATGTTGTTCAAAATTATCTTGTATCATTGTATTGATCAGAACAGATAAGTCATTCAGTTGGTCATTGCACAATATTGCTGTTACTAAGTAAAATATTCTCCTGGTTCTGCTCTCTTCACTTTGCATCAGTTCATATAAGTCTTCCCAGATTTCACTGAAGTCATCCTCTTCATAATTTCTTATGCTATGATAGTCCTCTGTCACAATCATATGCCATAATTTGTTCAGCCATTCCCCAATTGATGGGCAACCCTTCTTCTTCCAATTCTTCACACCACAAAAAGAACTAGTATAAATATTTTTGTATATATGAGTCCTCTTCCTTTTCCTTTGGTCTCTTTGAGAGACAGACCTAGTAGTTGTATTTCTAGGTCAAAAGCTATGTGTGGTTTTATAGCTTTTTGGGGCATAGTTCCAAATTGCTCCCAGAATGGTTGGATTAGTTGAGTGTCCCAGTTTTTTCACATCCCCTCACTTTATCTTTTCCCTTTTCTGTCATATCAGCCAAGAGATTAGATGATATCTAATGTTCCTCTTCAGCTCTTTGAGTGTTAATAATAATAATGATAGCTCCCACATCTACAATACACCTTCCCACAAAGTGCTTTTCTAACAACAATCCTGTCACAGCATTACCCCCATTTTTCAGATGAGTAAATAGTCTTGGATAAATGAAAGAACTTGACTGAGGTCTCTGGGCTTGTGGATAACCTTCCATTATACCATGTACTTTTAAATAGTATCAGCTACCTCTCATAACAAAAGTAACAAACATTTAGATAAACACTGCCACTCTTCCCTTACAAAGCACTTCGAGCAATTGCAAGTATTATTTTCCTCAATTTACAGATAAGGAAGACTAAGGCTCAGAGTGCCAAATCACAGAGAACCAAATCTTGAACCCGTGTCTCCTAAGTCCATGGTTTTCTGGCATGCTGCCTTGGAACGTTGGGGCAGATATAACCAAAAGAAGAATGCTTTAACTTGTGAGAAAAGCAGAGCCCTGTAGTCTGAATCAAACCATTTATTTATTGTCCTGATGTATTTCATAGCAATTCCCTGCCTGTCATCAATACTCTGTTTCTGCTGCCACTGACACACACGATAATCTGATCTGGAAGAAAAAAAGGGAGTGGAGTATCTGTAGAAACAAACATCATCAAATATCCTGGCTCCCTTCCCAGGGCTTCAATAAAAATGCAGGAAGGAAGAAGGCACAGAGCTGAGCTCACGTCAGCAAGTCTGGGCTGAGTCTCCATTAAATCATTAAGAGAGTACTTTCAAACCTCGTTTCTGATCTCCAGGATGCCAGTGAAAGAGGGGAGAGGGGGAGGGTACCCTTCAAATGCAAGGAAAGTATTAGTGGCAAACCAGGGCATGGAATATGTACTGAATACTCGTGTTCCCAAATTGTTCTCCACCCGCCCCCGCCTCTCCATTCAGGCTTTTTACTATGGGTTTGAGTAGGCACTTTAAGGGAAATTCATTTGCTTTCAAAACCTTGACTCTGGAGTTATGGTAATAAGTATAGCCAGAGGTATGGCAACCTGTAAGGCATATTACACCCCTGGGGAGGGAGAGGGGTTGTTGAGCCCCTTTCTGAAGGTAAGGAAGCAGAGCCAAGCAAGTAAGCTGTTGGTGGGGTTAAGTGGGCATATAGAGATACAGAAGGAAAAGATTAGAATTCACTGGCTCCCCAAACCTGATCCTTTCTTCAGTCAGAGGACCATATCCCACTGCTCGCATCTCTTCCCCCGGGCAGTTTGAATGACAGACAGGGAGACCAAATGAGTGAAGGGAAGCCGGAGAATGAAAAATAAACCGGCAGCAGACCCAGTGGAAAAGCACATTAGATTTGCAAGATTCTTTCCATCTTAATTCTCAGTGGCCCGGTTAGTAACAGAGATATGGTTTCTTAAAATACACTTTTGGTCCTGGTTGATGGAGTCTCCTTCAGGTTCTTTCTTTCAAAGAAATAAAAAGGGCCAGGGGAGAGCTATTTTTCTATTCTAATGCATACTATAACCACAGTAAGGAATAATACAAATCCACTATTCCCTCTAACAGAGAAATAGTCAAACTTGAACATGATGGGGAGAGACCAGGTGTTTGAGTTAGATCTGCTTCTGTCATAAACCCAGTGACACCCCAAAGGAAAGGGGAGTCCAGGTCCTCAGAGTGTCAAATTTCAACCTTCTCCTTCCACCACCCCTCAAGACACAAATTCATCCAATCCCTTGGGCTAGGTCTTTGTTACCAAAATGATTCAATGTGATTGATTGGATTTGTTTAGAAAGGGGGGAGGAGGAGCTGTTTATTTGTTTTTGTTTTCTATGAACCAAAAGCCAGACTCTGGTGAATCCGGTTTGGTATATGGCTCAATCATTTTTCATATTTTAAGTTTAAATAGGATGGAGAAATGGTATAGGTCACCGTATTAACCTTCCTTAGTACTGCTAGGCATGAATAACCCCCTTTTCCATGACCTCCAAAAGCTGAGAGCAAAATTAAAACCAACCCACTGGTGTTGTTTGGATTTCCTTTATACTTCCTAAGGAATGAGTTTACTTTGGCTAGATAGGGCAGCTAGCAAGGCCAAACAGGTGGCCTGGTGGACCCCAAAGGAAGCTATTGACCTACAGGATCAGACCTTAGTGAAGGAGATCCAGGAACACTTGGGAGCTTTATCCAGGCTGTTTTCAGTGCCTAGCACAGTGCTCTGGGTACACACGAATGTTTATTGAATTGAACTGCTTGCTCTCCATGTGGCCTAAGAAATCTGTCTCAGCTGCTGCCTTCATAAGGAAGAGCCTGCAGAGTCCCTTCAGCTAAGTAAGGAGAAGCAGAGGCAGCCTGCTCTTTATTAGCCGGATCCCCATCATCTGAGGTTCACCTCTGTCTCCTTTTTCCGTGGGAGAGAGACTGGCATAGAGGTGCCCACTGACACAGGGATTGGCATGCTTCCAAATTTCCTATTGAGAATTATGGTTCACTCAGCCAAGCAGAACTTGACCAGGCTCCAGGAAATGCTGAGAGGCAATTCACTTTCATTCAACGAATAGGTGTCAAGTGTCTACAGAATGGGCAAGTCACCGCCCCAGGGGCTAAAGGGAATGCAGAGAGGAGAAAAGCAAAGCCCCTGCCCTCGAGGGGCTTTCAATCTATTCTGAGGTTATTTGGAGGAAAGTGTTTTATAAACCTTAAAGTACTAGGTAGAAGTTTTGTTGTTGTTGTTGTTGTTTTTACAGTAGAGAATTTTTTTTTATTTTATAGTTTTTTATTTTACAGTAGAGTAGGAGATAAGGCAAATACACAAATAATTACTATTCAAAGCAAAATGAGAGAGATGATTCTCACCTCCTAGCTCCCTGCCCCAACCCCATATTCTGCTCTAATTAGTCTATATCTGGAGTATTTGGTCCAACTTTTGGTGCCACCTTTTTAGAAAATATCCTGAAAAACTGGAATATGTTCAAAGAAAGGGAACCAGAATGGTGGGGGAACTGTAGACCATTCAATATGGGGGGGTAGGGGGGGAGAAATGAAATACCTGGAGTTATTTGGCCTAGAAAAGTGAAAACTTAGCTGGAACTAGCAACTGACTTCAAGTATTTGAAAGATTACCCCTCTTAGAACCATAAGTCTCACTTGCAGCAGCCCGCCTCTGCTCTGGACATGCCTCTTTCTTTTCTGGAAACTTCCATACCTCATCTTGGCATTCCCCGTTTAGTTCTCAGGTCACTCTAACATCGTCCTGCCGGTATCCACAGAGGAAGGATACCAAGCAGATGGTCTTAAGCAAGCTCCTATTCTATCCCTCAAAAACTTATAACATTTAGTTCTGAGTAAGAATACATGTAAAATTCAGTGGAATTGCTTGTCAACTGGGGGGGGGGGGAGAGGAAGGGAGGAAGATAACATGGATCATATAACCATGGAGAAGAATTTTAAAAGAAATTTGAAAAAAGTAATGGTTAAGAAGAGAGTAGAAAGGGGAAAAAACTCATAACCTTTAGCATCTCCATCAAGCTGCCCTGTGGTGAAAATGATGGGAGCCCCAGACATCCTCCACATAGTCTAGGAAGCATGATAACCTCAAGTGTGCCAAGTGCAAGAGCAGTTTCACCAAAGGAACACTGATGGCTTGCTGTTTCTTCTTTACATCCCATGTGCTAGTGAATTCCCTGGTTGTAGTCTTTCCTTGTTGCCTATATCCCCTTCTAAGACTAAAGTTTCACTTTGCATGAGTTACAGCATTATTATGACTACATTTTGAGAAGCTGGAAGTCACATAACTATTGTATGGACTGGGACAGACTTTCATGGGAAACAGATAGCTCATGAAATTGTATATAAAGGAGTTATGCTCTACATTTGTGAATTTCACAGACCATATCCCAGATCTTTGAAGTTCTGACATGTATATGATGGAAGGAAGTGGAAAAAAGAGAACAAGTGGCTAAGATGGATGCCCTCGTTAATTTTCCCTTATGTTTAACCATCAATGGATGGTAACGGAAGGATTACTTCTCTCTATTCCTGGAATTAAGGAGTTGGGGACAGGGAGTTGACCTTAAGGAAGCCCATCCTGGTCCCCAAGATCCTTTAAAAAAGGAAAATTTCTTCCTTTCTGATTCTGAGGTCTCTCTTCTCTCTGCTATTCCAGATGCTCTGTCTGCATCTGATTGATTTCAAACCTACTAGGATTCACTCTGGCAGAGTCAGTACCATGGAGATAGTATCTTCTTGTCATGGTTATAAAAGAAGAGAACTCCCATCTCCAGGATTTCAGAGTTCAGCCTGAGTAGGAATAACTGGGAGCAGGCAGGGCTCAGTTCTAGAGCTGTCCAAGTTGGGGGGTTTGTTACAAAATGGTGGAAATGTATAGAGAGCCTTGGTGTCAGGTGTGGATGGGGATAGGCAACTGGGTTTACCCTATGATGGATTGTTCTTAGGTCTCTGGTAGCAGGTGGGCTGCAAAGCCTTTTGCCTCAGGCAGGCCCCTGCAGTTCAGGAGAGGACAGCCTGTTACCATCTGGCGGCCATTTGGTAGCCACTCAGCCAGTAGAGTTAGCATTTCTCAGCCCAGCTTTAATGTGTTGAGGGTTTCTTGTTTTGCTTTGTATATTTTTAAATAAAGGAACCACTCCTACACTTTCTCATGCCAACAGCAGAAGTTTGAATGAACCCTTAGAGCCATCTGGGAGTGGGGAAAGGAAGCAATGAGATAGATGGAGTGTCATAAGCTTTGTGTCCCACTTACTTTGCTCACAAACTGGGCAGGGGTGCATAGGGGAGGGGAATACAGAATAACAGAAAGAATCCTGAGCTTGAAAAAGAAGAGCTGGATCTGGGTCCCTGCCCTGACATTTAACTAGCTGGCTGACACTGGATAAATCATCTAACTCCCCCAATCCTCAGTTTTCCATCTGTGAACTGGGGCTCATACTTACACCACCCTAGTTCCCAGAGTTGTTGTAAGGAAAGGTCTTTGTAAAACCTTCAAACCCTAGAAAAATATGAGCTAGGATTACTCCTCATTAAGCTGAATATAGAGCTACTCCTTACCAAAATACACCATATTCTCTGTCATAAAGAGGGGAAAGAAAGAAACCAATATACTGAATATTATGAGATTACAATCCTTAACCTCATTTATGGAAAGTCTCAGTTTTGGGGATTCAGAGTTTCAAAATAATGGATGGGGAAGACATCCTTCAACATGATGGAATGTGATTTTTCTTCCCTCTCAACTCCCATATATAGTAATTTGTTTGAAAAAGGTCTGAGGAGCAGGAAGACACAAGGAGGCAGCAATATGGCAACCATGCAAATGAATGCTACCATATGCTATTGTAATAAAATTCTAGTAACTTAGAATAAAGAGGTCCTTCTATCCTCTGCCCTAATTGGACAACATCTAGATGTTCAGTCCTGGGTGCCATATTTTAGGAAGGACATTAATAAGTTAGAGAACATGCAAGGAAGGCATCTGGAATGATGAAGACACTAGAGTCTATACCAGCATTGGTGAAGTATTGGCACATGTGCCCAGCCAGCACGAAGGGAGCTGCTCCATTCCCCATCTTTCCAGCACCAAAGGACAATTTTTGCATGCCCTGACCCTCTGTCCAGCCACCCAAAATGAGCACTTCCTCCCTCCACTCTCTGTAGTAATGTGGGGTGCTCACAGGCAGCTTGAAGTTGCAGTTTGAACATGAGAACTTGAAAATCTTTGCCAATGCTGGTCTATACAAGGAAATGAGGATGTGTACAGAGTAGAGAAGGTTCAGGGTAGATACTATAGTTGCATTCAGGAATCTAAATGGCCACATGGAATAAGAATTTCTGTTTGAACCAAGAGGACAGAATTGGGAACTATAGGTGGAGTGTAAAGAAGCAAATTTAGGCTTGATGTCAGGAAAACATTCCTAACAATTAAAATTCCAAAATTGGAAAGGGGAAATTTCTGGAGGCTAGTGGGTTCTCCTTTTACCCTATAACAGAAATCATCTGTTGAATGTATTTTAGTGGGGATTCTTATTCATGTATGAGATGGGCTAGATGATTAAAGTATTTTCTAATTCTGAAATATGATGACTCTATGGCAATAATAACTTAGTATAAAGAATCAGTGATAAGACTCTCCAAGTTTATCCTTGAACAGTCTGTTTTCAGGTCTATATTCAAGCCTTTCCAGCTTGGTGGAACTTCTTGGAACTTATTTTCTACTGGCATAAAGGAATTAGAAGCTGGGTTCTCAACCTGGAATCTGTGCACCTGACTTTGGTTTCCTTCATATTTAATTTTATACATTTAAAAACATTATTCTGATAAGGGATCCATTGACTTTACCAGACTACCAAAAATGTCCATGACACTAAAAAAAGATTAAGAATCCTGGTCCAGAGTCATATACATGATTCAAGATAAATGTTCTCAAATCTTAGAACTGATCCTAACTATCTTTCCCCTTTTTCCTTTGCATTGAGCAAATAAATTGAATTAATGAGTCTGTACAAGTTGCCTACTACTTACTAGACCCCTAGAATTCAAAGAGAAATACAAATATAGGCTTCTCACTGAACTTAAAATTCATTAGAGAAAAAGATTAAAATACAAATAACTATGCTATAAGGAAAAAGTGAGAGAAGTACAAGAGAGCTCTCCAAAAAAAAAATGTAATGAGAAATTTCAAGGGGGGGATCACTTTTAGCCATTTGGGGGATGAAGTGGAGTCATGGAAGACTTCATAGAGAAGATGGCAGTTGCCTTAGATATTGAAAGAATGAGAAAGACTTCAATAGACAAAAATGGAGGAGGGAGTGCAAGACAGTGGGAGAAAATGCATGGATTTGGAAGAGAATAGGATGACAAGGAAGAAAAGGAATCTACCTTTGCTAGAACTTCATATAAACACCAGAAGGAGAATGGTATAAGAAAAGGTTAGAAATATAGGTGGGAGAGGGCAACTGGGTGGCTCAGTGGTTTGAGAGCCAGGCCTAGAGATGGCCTCAGACACTTCCCAGCTGTGTGACCTTGGGCAAATCCTTCAACCTCCATTGCCTAGCCCTTACCACTCTTCTGCTTTGTAACCAATATACAGTATTGATTCTAAAATGGAAGATAAGGGTAATTATAGATAGATAAATTGATAAATAAATAAAAGAAATGTTGGTAGGAGGCAAATTATGAATGACACCAAAAGCCAGCTTCAGATGCTTGTATTATTACATAGGGAATGAAAATGCGTTGAAGGTTAATTTGATTTTTACTTTTAATCCACTAAAACTGTAATTTGGTATAGGGAGCTCTCCTGATGAGAAAATTCACTCTATCAATACATATTTGCAGCTCCTGTTCAATAGATAGTTGCTTTGTAGCCCTAAGTAGTTAGTGCCTTGCCCAAGGTCTGTGTATCATAGGGTCACTTGAACCAAGATCTTTCTAACCCAAAGGCTAACTTTCTTTCTTTTCTTTTCTTTTTTGACATTGAATTGAAACTTTTTATTTAATTAATTGATTTAGAATATTTTTCCATGGTTAGAGTCTACATCCCCAATCATAGCCATGTGATCAAGCAGTTGTTTTTCTTCAGTGTTTCTGCTCCCCCAGTTCTTCCTCTGATGTGGATAGTATTCTTTCTCCTAAATTCCTCAGGATTATCCTGGATCATTGCATTGCTACTAGTAGAGAAGTCCATTACATTCAATTGTACCACAGTTTATCAGTCTCTGTGTACAATGTTGTCCTGGTTCTGCTCCTCTCACTCTGAATCAATTCCTGGAGGTTGTTCCAGTTGACATGGAATCCCTCCAGTTCATTATTCCTTTGAGCACAATAGTATTCCATCACCAACATAAACCATTTGTTCAGCCATTCCCCAATTGAAGGGCATCCCCTCATTTTCCAATTTGTTGCCACCACAAAGAGTGCAGCTATGAATATTTTTGTACAAGTCTTTTTTCTTATCTCTTTGGAGTATAAACCCAGCAGTGGTATGGCTGGATCAGAGGACAGACAGTCTTTTAGCGCCCTTTGAGCATAGTTCCAAATTGCCAAAGGCTAACTTTCTATCACTACCCACTGATGACTTTTGAGTGATATGTTCAGAACTATGAATAAAAGATTACCTTGACTGAGATGTGAAGAATGGATTGGAGGAGAAGAGACTGGAAGTAGGAAAACCAAATAGCCTGGGGGAGGGGGGGAAAAATAGAACCTAAATTAGGATAATTGCAATAGGGAATGTTAATGAGATGATGTCTCTGAAAAATATTATAGAATAACCAAGACGGCAACTGATTGGCTGTTGAGGCTGAGAGAGAAGGAAGTCTCCAGCTTCCAATGTCAGAGCCTTTCACCACCATTCTTTTCCCATCCCTTCCCTTTTCTCCATACTGTTCGAGGTGAATGGCCTCCAACTGGTTATCAGGTCCTACAGTGTGAGACGCTTTTGTCTCTTAACCACCCCCAGACATCAAAGTAGCAGGGTAAGAAGTCTACAGATTCTTTCTGACCCTCCTAGTTCTTTGTTATCTCTAAGGAAAGATTACATTTCTATGTGGGCAGGCAACATGCCAGGAGTCCTTAGCACTGGAGGCTGGCAGCCCTCTTCCAGGAGCCTGTTAGTACAGAGAGACAGAGCACAGATAGTTCTATAGAATATCTATCTACCTGCCACCAGGTTCCTTACTCCCTCCAGGGACTGAACTGTAGGCCTGGATTTCAGAAAAGGAAGGGGAGAGATACTGAGCCAGGCTGAGCTGGGTGGAAATGAAAATAAAAATATTTTCCATCTTTTAAAAATATACACTAAATTTTTTTCCTTTTTTGTTTCCTGATACAAAACCACCAATCCTTTTTCAATTATGGTATTTGGCTACAAATCATGGCATGCTACAATCTTCAAAATTATGGTTGACCCAAAAGGCAATGAAGGGATCCATAGTGAGTGATAATAGGCTATAGCACATTATCAGGGATGATTCGTACCAAAAAAATTGATATACAATAAGAGTTAGCAACCAGTAAATATAATTGGGAAAGGAATAGGGCAGCCATATAGTATAAATGGAGGGTTACAGATAAGTCAATTCTGGTGCTACATTAATATCTAGGGAATGTTAGAAGATCAGGGAAAATGTCTCCAGTACTTTGGGTAAATTCTCAAGGATTTATGGGAGAACATTGGTACAAATTATAGTAGAGATGGACTGGGATCTAACCTATTGGAAGGTATTATCACATCAGTTAAGTAAGTAATGAGTAAATTGATTAATTAATTTTTAAAGGATTTGTTATATATTTACCACAAATGAAACACTAGAGATACAAATAGAAAAGGCAGACAATCCATTATCTTGAGGAGCTCACATTTATATCACAGTTTCATTTAAGAACCAACATAATTTTTATTATAAGCTTGATAATCATTTCAACAAAGCAACCTCGGCTGCCTCCTGACTCTACAACTATAGGCCCCTTCTCTAATTGGCCTATTTTTTCCAGAACCTCTTTTTGATGGGGGTGAGCCCCAGACCAGCCAAGCCTGATTCTCTAGTTTCATCCATGCCCCTTCAAGGGTTATTCCTCCCCCTTTTTCAAGTCTTCTTTTATTTGTTGTCTTCTCTTGAGGGCAGGCTCTTTCTCTTTACTTATATTTGTATCCTCAGATAGCATATTACCTGACACATTGTGTGACACACAGCAAGTGATTAATAAATGCTTGTTGACTTCAAGAACTGAAAAGGCCAGACTAAGGAACGAAATCATACACAAAATGTTGAATTGCAAACTATTCAGAACTGACTAAAAGAAAATATATGCTCAAAAACTTTCTGATTTCATCAGCATGAGAGACTAACAGTAAGCATGAGCAGGAGGTTTCAAATGTAGATCTTTGTGACTTCAAATATAATCTTTTATCACATTCTTTGAAGAAAACTCTTTTGAATTTGTTTATCCCATGTTCTAGTTCTTGAATTTCACAATTTCTGCCATTAATTCCTGACCTCAATGAGGATTATGCATGTTGTTTCCCCCATTAGACTGTGAGTACCTTGAAGTCAGGGACTATATTTTGCCTTTCTCTGTATATGGACACAGTTTCTGATACATGATAGGCCCTTAATGAATGGTTGTTGAGGGACAGCCAAGTGGTTCAGTAGCTGGAGTGCTGAGCCTGAAGATTGGAGGTCCTGGTTCAAATCTGGCCTTAAACACTTCCCAGCTGTGTGATCTTGAGCAAGTCACTTAAACCCAACTTCCTAGCCCTTATTGCTCTTCTGCCTTGAAATCAATACTTAGTATCAACTCTAAGAGAAAAGGTAAGAGTTTCTAAAAAAATAAAACAAAATAAATAGTTTTTGACTGATATATAATAAATGATAGACGGATAGGATGGGTGGAAGGTATACTTTTTCAAACAGAACTAGAAAAAAAGTAGATGCCATCAGTTAGGGGATGGCTGAATAAATTCTGGTTATTAATATAATGGAATATTATTGTGTCATATTATAGACTCAGATAAACCTGAAAGACTTGAATGAACTGACACCAAGTAAAAGGAGAACCAGAACAGTTTATACAATGATCACAATAATGTAAAAGAAAACAACTTTGAAAGACTCCAGATTAGTGCAGTGATTAGTCAGGAATTCAGAAAATTGATAATAAATCATGCTTCCCACCTTTTGGCAGAAGGACTAGAGTCAAGCAGCCCACATTTATTAAGAGTGTACTATGTTGGGGGGGGGGGAGGTGCATCTGGGTAGCTCAGTGGATTGAGAGCCAGCCCTAAAGATGGAAGGTCCTGGGTTCAAATATGACCTCAGACACTTCTCAGCTGTGTGACCCTGGGCAAGTCACTTAACCTTCATTGCCTAGCCCTTACTACTCTTCTGCCTTGGAACCAATGCACAGTATTGACTCCAAGACAGAAGGTAAGGGTTTGTTTTTTTTTTTTTTTAAGAGTATAGTATGTGCCAAGCATTGTGCTAAGCACTGGAGATAAAAATGCCAGTAAAAGAAAGACATTCCCTGCTCTCAAGGAGCTTACATTTAATGAAGAAGATACCTTATAAAAAGAGCCAAAATGGGGTAGAGAGGAAGTTACCTGTGGGGCATGGTGACAAAAGGTGGGAGAGTCAGAAGCATGGGTGGGAGGAGAATGAACTACATCCAGTAGAGCCTCCTGTCATTGGGGAATATGTTCTGAGATCTACCATGGATAGCTCAGACCATGATACAAGTGAACACTCACTAAGCCAATATTATGTGATTTTCTTATACATACTTATGTATAATAAAATTTAATTGATAAATTAACACACAGCAAGATATCAACATTAAATACAGTAATAATAAAATACATTGTACATTATAATACTGTAGCTGTACAGTAGTCTCCCCTTATCTTCTGGGATAAGTTCCAAGACTCCCAGGGGAGGCTTAAAATCCCACATAGTACCTAACCCAATACCCACAATTCTCTCTTTAACTTTTAACTCCTGTGTTAACTTTACTGTATGGTACTGTGCTCTCTCTCCATTTCTGTCCCTTAGCTCACTTGGTGCTCCTTGACCTACTCCCTCCCCAACAAAAAGAAACTTTTAAAAAATCTCTCCAAGTAAAAGTAGAAAAACTGATGTGCAGAAAATCCCCCTCCCTCAGCAGATCACTGGTACCTCCATAGACCTCCTACATAGAGGAGACCTTTGCCACTACCACCATTCCCCCCATCCAGACCTAGGGGAACTAAAACCAAGAAAAGTGAAGCTCCATAAGGAGGGACTTCTATATGGCCTATTATTTCACAAACAGAGAGCCTGGAAGGAATTCATCAATGAAGAAGAGGAGGGATGTTTACACTGAGGGCGAACCTCTTAGAGAGCAAGTGCCCAAACTATGGCCCTCACTCCTTATGTGAGCCCCCTGCCCTACCCCAGACAGGGAGGGAAAAAGTACTCCCATTGGGTTTCTGGGCAATGGGGCCAGTGATGGGAGAAATATCCTCAGGCGCACCTAGAGAGGGAGAAGGGAGCAGCCCCCTCTGGCATGCTCCGGCACACATGCCATAGGTTCACCAATACAGTTCTAGGATGAAAAGAATCTAGACAATCAGGGAAATTCCAGAATAAGGAGGTTGGTCATAGTGGCAAAGCCCAGATACTCAGACTAGAGGTACAAAAAGTGACATGTATTTACAGATAAGCCAATGCATTTGGTTTATTTCAAATTATTATTATTGTTATTATTATTATAACCCTTATTTTCCATCTTGGAATCAATACTGTGTATTGGTTCTAAGGCAGAAGAGTGGTAAGGGCTAAGCAATGGGGGTCAAATGATTTGCCCAGGGTTACACAGCTAGGAAGTGTCTGAGGTCATATTTGAACCCAGGACTTCTGGCTCTGGGCCTGGCTCTCAATCCACTAAGCCACCCAGCTGCCCCCTAATTCAAATGATTATTACTACCTATTGTTACTTATATAGCATTTTAAAATTTATAAAGAGTTATGTAAATATTATTTCATTTGATCCTCACAATAACCCTGAGAAGTAACTGCCCATTTTACAGATGAGACAGAGGTAAAATAACTTACCCAGAGTCTCATAGCTCCTAAGTGTTTGAGACCAGGTTTGAGCTCAGGTCTTCCTGACTCCAGGCCCAATGCTCTATCTGCTGCCTTAATTAGCTGCCTCAATTATACTTACTAACTACAAGAAAGAACATCAGTGTGGTGGTGAAGGAAGTAGAGTTAGTAGATAATAAGAGTGACTTTAAAAAAAGAATACAAAGAAAAGAAATGAATCAATGAAACTTTTTTTAATTCAAAGAGAACAGAGGAACATTCATAAGGGGACCCAGACAAGCAAGGCAGTTTTGTTGCTATGGTATTAAATTTAAGAAGTATTTTTTAAAATTATAAGCAACAGTTTACATTTTCATGTTCAATTTTCTTTTTGTTTATTGAAATATTTGGGATTTTTAAAGTTCATAATAAATAATATGATATAATAATAAAAATATTTTTAGAATAATTAATTTGGAGTTTCCAAAAATGCATTACCACCCTCAACAAGTTTCACTTTCAAGTTAATCTTTTTTCTATTCTTTCTTTTTTATTGAAATATTTATTTCTTAACATTTGTGAAGTTTATAATAATAAAAAAAAAAGTTAGAAACTTGGAGTTGACCAAAAAAGCAACCCCCACCTCTAATATTTCAGTGAATCCCACTTTCAATTTAATTCAATTCAGTTCAATTCAATCTGATTCAATTCAGGAAGCACATTAAATGCCTACTGTGTGCTATGTGTTCAAGATAAAAAACAAAATAATCCTTGTCCTTAAGAATATGGTATTCTAATGGAATTATAAGGTAATGAAGGAAAGCAAAACTTTGCAAATACAGGACTGTGCAAAAGGAAAAGGCAAGGGTTTGCAAGAGGGTCTGAATAGCACACACAGAACTAAAAGAGCTGCTCTGGAATTTGGAGGAAGGGATAAAACCAGACACCTTGGGACTAAACTGTGAAACCATCAAGACTATAAACCCATCCATCCATCATATTTACTCATTATTTCAGAAGGGAAATAGCATGGACATTGAAAACTAAATTTAGCACACATATATAATTATGTATGGATACATAGATCTATATACACACAAACTTAACACATATAACTTAAAAGAGGAGAGGACACACATTTAATATGAAGGACAATGTATTAACAATAACACTAGAATTCCAGAGGGTATGATGGACGGGTAAAGTATGATAAGGATAAGATCATTAAACTAGTTAATTAGAGTAATGTCATGGATACAATTCATCTATTTTTAGCAAAATTATTAATAAACTCTCTTATACTACTATACTTATACTAATACTTACTCTATAATATGCCTATATTTTTATTACTCTTCTTCAGGGATGCAGACTAGCTGATATAATAATCAGATGGATTCAGAATTGGACTCAAAAGTAATTATTAATGGCTCACTGAAAATGTGATGTGACAGCTAGGTAACACAGTGGATAGAGCACCAGGCCTGGAGTCTGGAGGATCTAGGTTCAAATCTGACCTCAGACACTTGCTAAATATGTGACCCTGAGCAAGTGATTTACCCCATTTACCTAGTCCTGGCTCTTCTCTCAACTTTGTTACTAAGACAGAAAAAATAAGGGTTTAAAAAGAAAAGAAAATGTGGCCAGGAGTCTCTAGTGGAGTACCCCAAGGATCTATGTTTGATGGAAAGACTTAAAGGCATAAACGGAATGCTCTTTGAATTGAAAATGAAACAAAGCTGGGAAAGATAGGATGATCTGTGGGTTTTATTGGTCCCCTGGCTAGGTGATCCTTCCACAACAAAGAGTAAAGAGACTTTTCTTTGCAAATCGAATATATATATTTTAGTCTCTTTCCAGGTTTAAGACACTTCAAAGATGGCTCCAGATATGAAGAAAAAAATAACATTTCACTAGTCTCTAAAACCCTGTGAAATACATTCCTTTCTGATATTGATGGAAAAGTTAGAAAAAGCAACATGCTCATACCCAACAAAAAGAAGTGGGCGGAAGTTAATCATCTGAGTTCATTCAGCATTCATTGCTTATTGAATGAATGAAGAAATTAGGATGAAAAATAATAATTTGTTGAAAAATGAAAAATGAAAAAAATAAATTGTGATACAAGCAAGGTCAATAAAGAGCCTATGAGATATGAATCTCAGCATTCAGGTTCCTCCTCTGATACACAGTCTATATGTCTCTAGGTAAATGTAACCTTTCAGTATCTCCTAGGCAACTCTCTTAAGACTAAATTACAGAGCAATTGATTTGCATTTGGTAAAGGGACTTTCCACATCACGGTTCCCCAAACCAATGAAACCATAAGTGTCCAAAATACTACCCTTGCTCACATTTCAATGGCTCCTTTCCCTCACCAATTTAGGGAAGAAGATAGAGCAGACATTATTTCCCCTGTTTTATAGATGAGAAGACTAATATTTCATTATTTCATCAGTGTGGGCGATTTCTTCAGACTCAGAACACAGATTGCAATTCTTTGACTTTGTAGAAAGTTTTGGAGAGTTAATATGGCTGAACAATTCATAACTCTGCACCCACTTTAGTGATGAACCTCTCTGAATTTAGCAATTGGCTAGAGTAGGTTAGTAGTCCCCTAGATAACAATTCTATATTCTAACATGGAGACCGAATTCAATATCTTTCTTGCTTTGCAAGACCTGCAAGAGTTTACTGTGCAAACCAGGATGGGCAGATCAGACTAGGACTCTAAGTATACTAATCCTCATAGAAATGAAATTACTTGGCTAATAATCACACTGCAAGTAAACAAAAGGGCTAATATTTAAATGCAGCTCTCTCAACTTCACATGTAGGGTTTTTCCCACTATACCATATTTCCTCCTGGAGCAAATGGAAAAGGAATTAGATTTTCGTCCTAAATTTGTCACTGCTTTCATGATCAGAGGAAGATAATTTCTGTTCTTCTAACTTCAATTTCCTCCTCTGTGATTTATTCTGCTCCTTTTCTTCTTTCCCTATCAACTTCCCATTTGGCTTTCATTGGCATCCTTTCATCCTTCTTCAGATTGCTACATGTATGTAAAACACTAATTTGGCATAGTATCTTTTATGGCTATATCTTTAATCTTCAAACTAGATTCTAAGCCCTTTTAGGGCATGAATAACTTCTTTTTTAAAATCTCCAGTAGAGAACAGTGTTTTTATACAGTATATGTCCAAGAAATATATGAAAGGATGCTCATATCTTGTGACTTTCCCCCCCCTCATATCTATTAGTGAAAATGAATTAAGTCTAGTTGACTAATTTGCTATCAATTGATCATGATAATCATGGAGAAAGTATACTTATGGAGGTTCATGAATTATTAAATTAGAAATATACCTCCATTCTTTTAGAGCTTACACCACATCCTGAGATGGTGAGATGGTAGCTCCAAAACCTACATGTGCTACATATAAACTGGGTAAGTTGGTCTAAATAATTTTTGAGCATTCTACTAAGTCCACATTCTATAAGCAAACTAAAAAACAAATTTTATTGATATCCTTTATGTTTTTATATTACAACATTTTCTCATAATATCACTTCCTCTTCCACTCCTTAAGATCCATGCCATACAACTATTTTTTTCATGAAAAAGATGAAAAGGAAAAAAATTTAACATCTGAAAATATATGAATTGTTCTACAACCAGGGATCTATCTCTTCAAAGGAGTGGAACAGAGGATATCTTCTCCTATCTCTTCTTTGGATTCAGTCATTCTCCATTTGAAGGATAGCTACTTTGTTTCTAGTTCTTTGCTACTGCAAAAAGTACTTCTAAAAATATTTTGACATACATGGACACTTTCTTCTTATCAGTGATCTCCTTAGGGCATAAGCCTGATTGTGGAATCTCTGGATCAAAGAGTGAACAGTTTAGTTACTCTCTTTGCATAATTCCACATTGTCTTCCAAAATGGTTGTACTGATTCATAGCTCCACCAACAAAGCATTTCCCACAACCATTCCAACCTTGACTACTGCCATTTTTTGTCCTTTTTTGACAATTTTCTGAGTGTGAGATGAAATCTTAGTATTATTTTGATTTACATTTCTCTTATTTAGAGAATTCTTTCACTGTGGTTGTTAAGTTTGTTCATATCCTTTGACCATTTATCTATTAGAGAATAACTTTTGATCTCTCTCTCTAAATATACACATATATTTATATGCACATGTTCATTATATATAATGTTTGTTGTCTGTATGTAATCTTGGACACCAAATCATTATCTGATAAATTAGCTACAAAGTGTTTTTTTTCTTATTCAACTACTTCCCTTCTTACCCCAGAAGCATTAAATTTTGTTTATGTAAAAGCTTTTCAATTTCATTATCTTTTGTAATTGCCTCTATATTTTGTTTAAGAATACATTGGGGGGGGGGGGGAGAGAAAAGAAAATGATCTTTGTTTCCAATGAATGTTTGGAAATGACCAAATAAAACAATGTTTTTTTAAAAAAAAAGAATACATTGACCCAAAATTGTGAGAGGCATATGATCTGCTTCTCTTGCAATTTTTATAGCACCATCTTTAATATTAAGGTCAAATATCCATTTTTTAAAAATTTACCCAAGAATACATATAAGATGTCATTCTAAACCTAATTTCTACCATACTGCTTTCTGTTTTTTTCCCAGCATTTTTCAAATAAGTTACTTTTCCCAAGCAATTTATTTTGAGGACTTTATTGAACATTGGGTTATTGAGTTCCACTGTTCCCGAATTTCCTTTGCCTGGTCTATTCCACTGAGCTATTTCTGTATTTTTTTTTTTAAACAATACCAAATGGTTTTTAATGGCTGCCTTTTTCTAGTATAATTTGAGGTCTGGAAGTACTATTCTCCCTTCATTGCTACCTTTTTTCATTATGTATTTCTCTTGATCTAGTTCCTTTGTTTCTCCAAATGAATGTTATTATTTTATCAAGTTCTACAAAGCATGTCTTTGCTCCTTTGACTGATTTAGCACTGAAATTGTAAATTGACTTAGGTAGGATTGTGGTTTTCACTATGCAGGCATAATCTAGCCTGAGCACTGAATCATCCTCTTTCTATTTAAACTGATATTTACTTCTTTAAGAAGCACTTTGTAAATGAATCTACACAAGTATTTTGTATACTTTAGTAAATTGGTCCCCAGATACTTTATGCATTTTGTAGTTATAATAATAGTAGTAATTGCTAACATTTATGAGTGCCTTAAGCTTTATTAAGTACTTTACAAATATTATTTCATGTGATCCTCACAAGAACCTTGAGAGATAAGAGCTATTATTATCCCCATTTTGCAGATAGGAAACTGAGACAGAGAAATTGAGTGATTCACATAGCTGGTAAGTGTCTAAGGCTAAACTTAAAGTCAGATCTTCCTGACTCCAGGTTCAGAACTCTTTCTACTGCCACACCTTTGTTGATTTTATTATAGTCATTAGACCTTGCTCTCAAGGAGCTTATAATTTTAAAAGATATAAATAAATAACTAAAGAAAAGATATGAGTTAGAAGTGAAAAGTACAAAAGAAAAGTCTAGGCATTGTGCTATGAGAAATGATCCTTCCCTATAGTAGTAAAGATTATAGGGCAGAGAAGAGAACCTTCAAGAGGCAGGGATGTAGGGGCAGCTAGATGGCTCTGTGGATAGAGTTCCAGGCTGAAAAGTAGAAGGTCTTGTGTTCAAATCTGACCTTGTAGATTTCCTAGCTGTGTGATCCTGAGGAAGTTTATTTAGCCCCCACTGCCACTCCTGACTGCTCTTTTCTGCTTTGGAACCAATACACAGCATTGATTCTAAGACAGAAATTAAGGGGGGGGGGGGGAGAGAGGGAAAAAGAGAGTCAGGGATGTAGATTGGAAAGGGAAATGTGGTCCTGGACAACATAGGGGATTAGTATAAGATATGATACCCAAACTGGAAAGGGGAAGACTAGATCAAGACTAGATCAAGGATGGAATAATCCAGTTTGAGGAAAATGTAGAATACTAAAGATGAGTATGGAAAGGTAGGATTGTAGAATTTGAAGCTAGAAAGAACCTTGTCTAGAGATTGTCTAATGCAAAGGGTACTTGAACTTGGCTTTTTTAATGTAGTAACTACCTCAAGATAACTGGTTTCCCTTGAGATTCTATGTGTTTTATTTTATGCATCTTAAAACATTATTTTGATTGGCAATAGTGACAACTCCTAACTGTAATCCCTGTTATTGGGGGAGGCTGAGGCTGATAGCTTGTGCTGGGTAACTCTGAGTAGGACTAAAAACAGGTGTGTGCTGGTAAAAGTTTAACAATCAGCTCTGCAAATGGAAGTTGAGATTTAATGTTTAATCTGTATTATTAACATTTTCTCCATCATTTAGGCAACCAACAAAACAATAAAGCAAAGCCCTGATTTTATAGCATTTGCCAATGAAAGCCAATCTGTGTTCCATGTCTAAAATAAGGCATAATTATTAGTAAAGAGAGTGTCCATTTTAACTACCAGACTGCCTAAGAAAGTCTAGGGAAAATTTTTTTCAAGGTCCCAAAGATGGAGGAGGTTGAAACTTCCATGCCACCTAGTACTGGGATCAAGATTGCTGGGTGGCCACTATACTTCCAGCTTGGGCAAGGCAGGGAAAACCAACTTGAAAAACACAAACAAACAAAAATGTAGGAAGGGGCCCTTAAATTTCCACTGACTCATAAAGGGGTGCTTGACACACACACACTGACATGAAGATTAGAACTCTTGGTCCTGTCCAATCTCCTCATTTTGGAGATGAAGAATATGAAGTAAAATGACTTGCCTAAGGCTACAAAGGAAGAAAGTAGTAGAACCAGGATTTGAACCAACCATCTCTGACCTGGATTCAGGACTCTCCTCATTACACTAAGGCTGGCAAGTAAGGGGCCAGTTGTGAGCTTCCCTGAATGCCAGACCTAGGAGCTTTAACTTTATTCGTTTTTAGTAGGTAATGGGAAGCCAGTGAAGGTTATTTAGTAAGGACATAAGAGCAGTGAAAGGCAGTTACTTTGGCAGCAATGTGAAGTATGCATTGGGCATTTTATGAGTAATTGTCCAGAGGAGGCAATAAAAGCGGGGACTAGGATGCCGGACAGGGGCAGTGTTTGTTCAGATGAAGAGTGCACGGGGGACCTTTTCCACTGAATTCTCCTGGATAAAGGATTTTTCCAAATGGACTCGGAAACCTTGCAAGGCACTGTCCTATGTGGAATGCCCAGACTTCCTAGCTAAGAGAGAACAACTAGACTAACAGAGAAGCTCAGCTTTGGTTTTCCACTCTGCAGCAGTGGTGAAAGGAACTACAAGGCCCAGCAGGCAGCTGCAGGGGGAGTAGGAGGAGAAGGAGGTGGGGACTAGAGGATCGTCTCAGTGAGTGAGGCAGTGAGTGAGCCTTCCAGGCGCAGAGCCTTAAAAGCGCTCCAGTTGGATACGCGGACGGCCGCCGAAGCTGCAACAACAGCAGCCGGGAGAGTAGACTGGGGTTGAGCAAGAGTCTGGACCTAAGCTCAGCCGCAGAACGCCGAGAAGCCAGGGAAGCGTACCTGGATCTCCTTAAGGCAGATTCCAGAGAGGACACAGAGTCCAGGCTTAGTGGATCGAGAGGACTTCGTCTCTCCCCCAACCCCCAACCCCAAAGAGCTGTTGCAGCTGGAGAAGCAACTGTGACTGAAGACTTTTCCTCCTGTCCTGGGGATACATTGGCAGTGCTAACACATACACTCGGATCTGTACCGCAGCAGTAGCCGCCGCCACCACCGTCGCAGCCTGGGCGCGCTGCAGAGCCGGGGCCCCTGCGGGGAGATGGAGCCCGGGCTGCCGAAGGTGTGAGCCGTCCGCAGCCCAGGCTCTCCGGAGGAGGGGGAACAGGGGATCCGGAGACCCCAGGAGGCGGAGGGGAGCGCCCTCCGCCCTCCCCCCCTCCGGCGGGCACCCGCTTCGACCCCATTGTTCCCGCGGGGGCGCAGTGTAGGGGCCGTTCCCGGGACTTGTGCATCGTCTGCGGGACTCTTGTGGCCCCGTGGGCCGGGTTCTGTCCCTGGGGTGGTCAGACAACTTCGGGGACCCGGACTCCCAACCGCTGAAGCTGCGGCCGACTTTCCTCTGGGGAAAAGCAGCCCAGACAGAGGTAAGAGTGCCTAGGGCCCCTCCAAATACGAGGCCGCCTCTCCTTAGCTCGCGAATCTCCTAGCAGGAGAGATCTCCTTCTCTCCTCCAGTAACATCCTCCTAGCGCTCGTTTAAGGACCTGTAACCCTTTGGAGATTAAGCCGATCGGGGTCTCCCCTCTCCTTATCTCCGACTATCCCCCTTTTGTCTCCCCTCCTCTTCCTTCTCCCGCTCATAGTTGTGCGCCCCTACTCCCTCCGCGCCTCTCTTCCAGCTCGGCTCCTCCCGCCGCCCAACTTCTCGACAAACTAGCGCCCGGGGTTTGGGGAGGCTGCCGGGTGTGCAGCCTTCGAGTCAGGGGAAGGGAAAGGGCAGAGGGCGAAGGCTGCCGACCGCTCGGGGGTCTAAGGACAACAGAAAAATTGTGCCTGAATCTTGAGTGTGCTGCATTCCACTCCACCCCTCGTGGTGACTCACCCCAATACTGCAGCAGGTAGCTTGGGTTCGACCCCTGGATCGGACAGATTTCTAATCCCTTCCTCCCACTCCCAGTAAAGACTCGGCCCGGTGTGTGTGCATGTGTATGGGGGGGGTGGGGGCGGGGAGAGATGGTTGGATAGCTTTTCTTCGTTTAGTTTTTAGGGAGGTAGCGAAAGGTGTCGTCACTAAATGGCAAAGAGTCCGTTTTAGGGGAGGGCGAAGAAGGTATTTCCTTTAGGGGAGGGGGGTTATCTTTTCCTACGTAGTATTCCTTAGGGAAGAAGGGAGGGAAGTTGAGGGAAATTGGAAGGAGCCCAATGGACGAATAAGCCCCTGTGTGGGTTGGGGTAGATAGGGGTGGGAGGAGAGAGGAGGAGCGTTCAACTCTCCTAATCTATCTGGATATGGGAGATGAGATGAGAATGTTTTGTCCAGTGCTGTTCACTTTGCAGCAGTGAACCTCACTCTTCTTTCTGGCAAAGGTCCGCCCTGGATTAATTTGCCCCCTGGCCCCTGTGTGGTTTTCTGGAGAGGCGGGCTGGCTAAAAAAGGGGAGGGGGGGCCGGAAACAGTTTCCAGAGTGACACCTTTGTATAGTTTGGCAATCCGTGTAGGCTTCATCCCCCATCCCCCTTTCCTCTCTCACTCAAATGGGCTTGCGGGGGGGGGGGGGGGTGTCGGGGGTGCGGTTTGAAAACCAGTCTGCTTCTGATGGGACCAAAAGCGATTGGCCCATTTACAAAATGTTGCTGTGGTCGCTCTCTCTCTCTCTCTCTCTCTCTCTCTCTCTCTCTCTCTCTCTCTCTCTCTCTCTCTCTCTCTCTCTCTCTCCCTCCCCCCACTTTTAAATTTTTTTAGTTTTCCAGATGTTGCACCAGTGAACCCCATCTGGTTCCATTTCATCCAGTACAGGCAGCTTTGCAAACACAGCGCCTAGCATTTCTCTGTTGCTTTTTATTCCTCTCTCCACCCCCCACCCCCACCCCCAAATACTAAGATCTTTCACTTTACTCAGAGGCCAGGAGCATTTCCTGAGCCTAAGAGATGGATGGGCGTAGGGAGAGAGAGGAAAGGTTCACTTGGACCCTAGGTTACTGGAGCTTCTTTCCAGCATCTTGGGTGGTAAAAATAATTGGAATAAGAGCTTTGGCGTGGTGGGGGGGAGCGGGTTGCTGGAGAGATATTTGGATAAACCACTCTCGAGTCGTAGCCTTCACCTCCTTAGAGAATGATTACGTCGGGACTCAGAGCTGATGCAGATCGAACTCTTCGAAGCCCTAATATTTCACTTTTGTGCTCTGAATGAAAAGAAAACGGGAAAGGTGTCCTGCCCTGTTAGAGCCTGGGTATGGGGACGAGGGGGAGGGGGTCGGGACAGAGGAGAAGAGTTAGCCTGAACTCTTGGCTGCTGCTTCTCGGGATTGCTGGGAAGACCGATTGCCCCTTTCCCATCGAAGGAGCCCCAGGGGGCAGTCCCCCAGCGGTGGCAGTCATGCGTTGCTTTTTCCACTCTTCCTCTGGAAGGCTGGTATGTGACGGTGGCGGCGGCGGGCGCTGGGGGCGTGTGAATGCAGCCAGGTTGAGGTGTTTGCTCTCGCTGCCCCTAGTTTAGTTGGTCTCTGTATTTTTTAAAGTTTGGACTGCAGCCTCTGGAAACTAGTGACTCTGCCCTAGTATTTAAATAACGGTTACCGGTGGAAAAGCAGAGGGAAGGGTGTGTAAGGATGTGTGTTGAATGTGTGTGTGTGTGTATTGTGTGTCCATTTATTAAACTAGGAAAGCTCCTTATGGTCCAAAGTTTAGTGGGGGAGGGAGAGAGGAGACAAACTTCCCTCCTCCCCTCCCTTCTGTCTCTCTTTCAAATTGAAAACACTTCTCTGGTTTCCTTCTCTGGGCGGTAGTTTTGGAGGTTGTAATGAAATCGCACTTTCTCTAGACATGGTAATTAAGGTGACTGTTTCCTCAGCAGATGTGCCCTGCTCCCTGCACCTCCGGACCCAAGGGTTTTTTTTTTGGTATACCGACTGCGCTGCCGCCTCAGGACAATTGGGCGGGTTGCTGCTCTCCCCTCCTGTTCCCGCCCGTCTCTTCCCCCATCACCCCACCACCGGTTCCTCAGCCTTTTTCCACCCCACCCTCCGAGGGTGATTTTACAACCCCGACGAAGTCCCGTTCTGGGGCTTAATTAGCCTACTGGTCAAGACTTGGGTCTCTCTTTACTTTCGGGGAATGGACCAGAAGCATTTGCTGCGAACTTGCCCTTATGGCCTCCTTAATGACTTGTTTACATATTTCCTCCCAGTTAGGGCTGAAGTTTGTCGGGAGCTGCTCCAGCCCCGCGACTTCTAGCACCCGGTCAGCATTCAGTGTACTGGAGAAGCCGGACGCCACTGCGGGCTTGGATTCTTCTCGGGTTGTTACGCAGCTAGCGGCTAACTAGCTCCTCGAAATATTTGTTACGTTAACTCTTAGTCATAGCTATAGCCGAGTGTTATGTCAGTTTTTTAATAGAGATCGTCCAGATCCCCGGGCCACTCCCCATACACGCTCCCTCGCAGCATGCTTAGGCTTTGGGGATGGGGGGAGGTTGGGGTGGCGGGGGCGTGTGGATATGATACACTTTTTGGAGGGAAATGAGCATTCTCCCTGGATATTTTTCACCTACGTTAAAAAGTTTCACAGTGAGCACTTTGAAGTGCTGCTGCAGCTCTAGAATCACGGAACATATGGAATGTTCGAGCTGGAAGGGACCTTAGGGGTCATCCAGTCCAACCCCCTCGTTTAGCTAGTGAAACGCCTGGAGCAAAGACTCGGTCAGAAGCGTAGAAGAACCCAGGAGTATAGGTTGATGCCATTGTCCTACAGATCCTACAGGAAAAGGATTAGAATACATCCAGGCAGCCCTGCGCCTGGGAGGGAAATTTTCCAGTCCATACAACCACTATCCTTTGTCCCTGGTTGCTAATGAGCCCGGGAGAAAAATGAGGGTAGGGGCTTTAGTGCTCTCCATTTGAGAGGACGGGGATCACTGCCAGAGAGGAGGCATTCATTTGGTCACTTAACTTCTGTATGTGTGTTTTCTTTAATTGTATATTTATTTTCCTGTCTAGTTAAAAAAAAATCAATCTATACTAGAGGTTACTGGCAGCTTATATATATAAACTCCCAGTGTTCTCTTTCTCTCCAATGATTGCATATGCGAATATTTTTACATAATTGTTGTCCTACACAAAGTGCTTCTGCTTTTTCCACTTTGCCTTATTTCCCTTAGGCTTTTCCATATTTCTCATTGTATTTGTCAGTCTTTATGGTGCTGATACTGCTAGGGGTAGTGTTCTATTGAACAAATTCAAAAGGTAACTAGATGTCTCAATGGATAGAAAGCTGGGCTTAAGAGTAAGGAAGATCTGAAATCAGATCAGGCTTCAAACAATTTATTAGCTGAGTGACCCTGGGCAAGTTACTTGACCTCTTTTGGCCTCAGTTTTCTTATCTGCAAATGAGAAAATATTTGAAAAGCGCTTTGCACATAGTATGCACTATGAATGTTAGCTATAGCAATAATCATTATTTTAAATAGGATAGCTAAGTTTTCTAAGTCCTAAAATTTGGAAAGGAATTCAGGGGGTCATCTTTTTAGTCTTGCCTATGTTGTTTAGTCATTTTAGTTGTAGTCAACTCTTGGTGACCCCATTTGGGATTTTCTTGGCAAAGATATTAGAGTGGTTTGCTATTTCTTTCTTCAATTCATCATTAGATGAGAAACTAAGGCAAACAGAATTAAGTGACTTGTCCAGGGACACTCAGCTAGTAATTTCCTGAGACTGGATTTGAACTAAGGTCTTCCTCACTCCAGGACTTTATCCATTATGCCACCTAGTTGTCCAGTCCCACCTTTATCTGAGCAGAAATCCCTGACAAAGTAAAGCTTGAAGTTTGAAGAACCTCACCACCACCATCACCACTTGTTTTTATCCATTTTTTTAACCTACTTTACTAAAGCCATTACTTAAGAGAAAGGATAGTTTGGGGGCACTGATAACTGTTGAGGGTCACAGACCACTGAAGCATAGGATTTGGACTCTAAAGAGCCTTAGAGGGCAGATAGGCTAACCCTCCCATTTTTTCAGATGGGGAAACCGAGGCCAAGAAAGTTAAATAACTTGCTCAAGGTCATAGAGAAAGGTCATATAAACAGCAGAGTCCAGTTTTGAGCTGAAGCCTTCTGACTCCAAAGCTAGTATTTCTCTCACTCCTGTCTGCCTCAGCTCTTTGTCCTTATCTTCTATTCCATCTCCATGGGTCAAGATGGTATGAGAGCTTCCTTAGAAAAGTTATAGCTGGGAGCAGCTGGGTGGCTCAGTGGATTGAAAGTCAGGCCTAGAGACAGGAGGTCCTAGGTTCAAATGTGGCCTCAGATACTTCCCAGCTGTGTGACCCTGGACAAGTCACTGAACCCCCATTGCCTAGCCCTCACCACTCTTGCCTTGGAGCCAATACACAGTATTGACTCTGTAAGGTAAGGGTTTATAAAAAAGAAAAAAGTTACAGCTTTCCTTCTGTATTTCTAATCTTAAACCTATTGCAGCTTGAGGGAAAGGAGGTAGACTAAACTAACTCAAGGGGCTTGTTCTGGAAAGGTTTGAGCTGATGAGATGAGTTAACTTCCTCTTGGGGAACTAATCTTGTATTTCTCTTCCCAAGGGCTGTATATGAGATCCAAATGTAATATAGTGAGTAGTCCTGGGGCTATAGGTATTAAAGGGACTCCATCCCTATCATTTTAGATAAGATTCTAAGGATTCCAAAGAAGATTTAATAGCCAGCTTGCTTTGTTTTTTCAAGATCTCATCTACTCTAGCCATGAATATTTTGGCTCCTTCTCCTTGTGCAAAAATGTAAAATATACTGTATTTGTCTTTTTTTTTGTAAGAACTCTAGCTGTAGCCTAGTACATAGAATCAGAAAAACCATTGGGTTCAAGTTCCACATTTGTTATATATTGTTCTATGTAACCCCAGAACAATTGAACGTTTTACTGTCTCTAAGCTACTCTCATATAATAAATAGGAGACCAAGTATCAGTCTATACTGGTAGAGAGATTTTTGTCCTTAGGATCTCCCTACAATTAATAAAATCACATACTTGTGTTTTGTTTTGTTTTACAGGGGAGGAGGGGAGGAATAACTCTAACCAGGTAGCTATGTGGTAAAGTCTGTGGGCCCAGATTTAGGAAGTCCTCACTTCAAATCACTATTCCAATCCGACCTCAGGCACTTCCTAGCTGTGTGATTGGGCAAGTCGATTAAATGCTTTTGGCCTCAGTTTCCTTATCTGTAAGATGAGGCTAAGAATAACCCCTACCTCCCAGGGTTGTTTTGAGGATCAGAGGAGATAACTGTAAAGCATTTAGCATAGTACCTGGTACATAGTGAGTGTTATAAAAATGTTAGCTATCATCATCATCATCATCATCATCATCATCATCATCATCATCACCTTCCCAGATATAGTCTAAATAGTTTTAGCCCAGATCCTGGCCTTTAGAGAGAGATTACTTCATTTGGCCCTAGGATATGGCAGAGCATCTTGTGTTTCTTTTATTATTGTTCCTATTTTTATATACATATTTTATCCCAAGCCTCATTGTGGTATAGAGGTGACCTTGCATCAAAGACTATTCCAAGGGAGCACAAGTCCTAGCAAGTCCTACAAGCTGGAAAAGCTTCAAAAGGCTTAGTGATGAATTATTGTTCTGTTGTCCATGGGCCAACTTGCCAAATTCAAAGAGACTTAACACCAAAATAATAGTTGCCCAATGATGATTTTTTTTTCTCTGCCATATCCATTAGAAAAGCAGTGAAGTACTGAGAAAGAATGGTTTAGGTCAGGATCTGAATTCAAATTCTGCCTTTGAAGTTTACCACTTGTGGGACTAAGAGGGATTACTTTGGTTAAACCAGATGGCCACTTTAGTCCCTTCTAACTCTCACTTCTGTGAAGTCACTTAAGCTCCCTGGGCCTTATTTGTAAAATGAGGGAGTGCAGCTCAATAGTATCTAATGTTCCTCCTAGCTCTTAACTCATGACTAAATGTGAAGGGGTTGCAATCTGTGTTGGTAGAAAAAATATCCACACTGAGAAAAATAGAGCTCTTTGAAGCATTGATGTAAGTATTTCTTCCCAAGGACATTTGGACCTTGTTTGTACAAAATCTTAAGAAAAATATTAGGATTTCCCTTGGGTTAAACAAAAATTTTGCAAGCTGAACTGCATAATCTCTTTCAAATGTTTGTTAAATGTTCACATCAACCACTCCCTAGACTGAGTTTTTTCCCCTATTCGCTTTTGGGAAAGGTGACCATTTTTCATAAGAACATGGAAACACAGATCTATAGCCAAAAAGGGCCTTCCTTAATAGGCCATCTAATCTACCCTCTTCATTTCACAGATGAGGAAACTGAGGCCCTGCAGGGCAAAGTGAGGTCCCTTCCAGCTGTAGGCTTTTGATTCTCTGACTTTGTCTAAAGACTCATAACCAGTGTCAGAGTCAAATTTGAACTCAGGGCATCTGACTTCAAACGTAGTGCTTCTTTTGCTTTTATTTGTAAGCAAAAAGGTTTATACCTCTGAATCTAGGAGGCCAATCTTTTCATGCCTCTTGTCCTGCAGGACTAAGGAAGTTATGAGAATTTCTATCTTTGTAATTTCTAGCTCCACAGTCTAGAAGAATTATGACAGTGTAAACTTGAGACTTTGGATTGTGCTACTCTGAAACATACTTTATCTCTGGAGAAAGAAAGAAAGAAAGAAAGAAAGAAAGAAAGAAAGAAAGAAAGAAAGAAAGAAAGAAAGAAAGAAAGAAAGAAAGAAAGAAAGAAAGAAAGAAAGAAAGAAAGAAAGAAAGAAAGAAAGAAAGAAAGAAAGAAAGAAAGAAAGAAAGAAAGAAAGAAAGAAAGAAGGAAGGAAGGAAGGAA
The DNA here is from genome assembly GCF_027887165.1 of Monodelphis domestica. Lineage (NCBI taxonomy): Eukaryota > Metazoa > Chordata > Mammalia > Didelphimorphia > Didelphidae > Monodelphis > Monodelphis domestica. Next base: position 582,450,399 of record NC_077227.1, on the reverse strand, counting down.
GGAAGGAAGGAAGGAAGGAAGGAAGGAAGGAAGGAAGGAAGGAAGGAAGGAAGGAAGGAAGAGAAAGAAAGAAAGAAAGAAAGAAAGAAAGAAAGAAAGAAAGAAAGAAAGAAAGAAAGAAAGAAAGAAAGAAAGAAAGAAAGAAAGAAAGAAAGAAAGAAAGAAAGAATTTTAAGCCAGTTCTCATCAGCCATCTTTCCTAAATGTCGTAGTTCATATTTTCTGCCAGTACCCATTGGTAGTCGCAGAACCAACTTCAAGAAAGTCATAGTATTGTGAAGTATTAGATCTGGAAGAACATGATATTATCTGTACGTTTTCTGTTCTAGACAGATATTTGACCTGAGGAAATGGAAGGCCAAAGAGCTAGAGGGATTTTCCCAATTAGTGGCAAAGCCAAAACCAGCACTTAGTGTCCAGATTTCCTGATTCTTTATCTACTGGAGTACCTGAGAATAACCTGAGAGTGGTGTGCCAAAGGAGTCTTCTCCTTTCTCAGATGTTTCCCCAAGATCTTCAACCAGTTCATCTTTCTTTTACTGAGTTGTGACCTTCTTCAACTGGGACAGAATCATAAATTGATATCATAGTGACAGAAGAGTCCTTAATAGATCATCTCTTTCGTCTCCTCCCCTGCTGCTTTTTGAGATAAAACCTCATTCTCTACTCATCATATCTAGATTCTTTGGCCTAATCAAAATCTGACTTAAGAAGTTTGGGGAATGTGGCAAGAATTGTAGAAACTGAAAATAAGGGACCCTTGATCTGTATTGTATGTCCCTTAGGAACAAAGTAGCCTTTTTCACAATGGCTGGGTAAGCCAGTTTTAAGTTGCTTCTTAGGAAAGCATCTTCAAACAATTATGTACTACAGAGAAAGCTTTTATAAGAAACCAGATTTTCCAAAAAGGTTTTTAAGAATTCATTAGAGGGGCAACTGGGTGGCTCAATGGATTGAGAGGCAGGCCTAGAGATGGGAGATCCTAGGTTCAAATTTGGCCTCAGACACTTCCTAGCTGTGTGACCCTGGGCAAGTCACTTAACCCTCATAGGCTAGCCCTTACCACTCTTCTGCCTTAGAACCAATACACAGTATCGATTCTAAGATGGAAGGTAAGGATTTTAAAGGGGAGGGGGAAGAATTCATTAACTAATGCAAAATGGAGAAGATGGTATAAAGGAGATGATGAAAGGTTTTGGGTCCCTTCAAAGAGAAGGAAATATGTTATATAGAATAAGTGTTAGTCGCAGAATTTGGAGGAATCTGCTGATATTTAACACCTGTGTATCCAGGATAAATCATTTAACCTCAATATTCTCATCTATAAAATGGAGATAATGATACTTTTACTACCCACTTCACAAGACTGTTGTGAGACTCAAATGAGATGACATTTAAAGCACTTTGGTAGCCAAAGTGCTTTATGAGTTATTACAAAGGTTACATTATGATAATCTTCATATCTCTCCTTTCATAACAATTAACCCTGGATGTTGGTGGTAGGATATGTGTCTGCCCAACCATGTTATATTTGAAGGTGTTAAAGAGTAATGGAAGCAATGCAAAACAAATCTAATGGATTTAATATATAGCCCTTATGAGGTTAACTTCTCAAATAATTTTCCTAATTTCTAGACCAGCATCCTTCTTTAATAGATAAGGAAATGGAGGACTACAGAGGCCAAGTGATTTCCCTAAGGTCACACAGTTTGTTTCCTCCAGTCTCCATTTTTTAAATCCTTACTTTCTGTCTTAGTAACAACTCTAAGCAAAACATCATCAACAGCAACAACAACAACAACAACAAAAAACAGAATGAAATTTCAACACATTAATCTTGAATCCCCATTCTGGTCTCTGGCGACAGCTTCAAATGGTACACCTTTTTCATCACCACCATAAAACCACCTCAGCACCCATTCCTTTCCCTCAGCAGTCTTTAAACCTGCATGAATCTTCAGGCACACTATCTGAAACAGATCTACCTTCTCAGTAACAGCCATAAGACAAAAGGGCAAGGCAATTGGGGTTAAGTGACTTATCCAGGGTTAAGTGACTTATCCTGGGTCACAAATCAGACCAAATTTGAACCCAGGACCTCCTGAATCCAAGACTGGTGCTTTATCCATTGTGCCACCTTGCTGCTATCTTCTCTCCATTTTTAAAGTTGAACTTGAGGAAAATGAAATTTGGACTCTTTGGGAGACACTCTGCCTTCTTCATCTCAAGGATGGCAGGAGATATTGTGGCAACCTTGTGGTCATTTCTGGACCTATGGGAGAGAGGGGAGTAATATAATTTGAGCTGTGATTTTGCAGTGCGTACTAAATCTCTGGGTCTAGACAGCTTGAGTTTAACATCTAGCCTCTGACACTACTAAATATGTGAGCAGAGGCAGGACACAACCACTTGGGTCCAGGCAGCTCTCTAAGACCATGAATTTTAGAACAGGTGCTGATGTGCATTGGGAAAGGGAGTTCTCTCTTTAAGAAATTGCCTTGAAGCTATGAAATCATAATTTCCAAACAAACAAACAACCTGTGTATGGGGTAAGGTAGCATTCCTGTAGCTGGGGCTGTGGTTTGAAGGTCAGACTTTCTCTTCTACATCTAAAATGGAAGATCAGTAAGAGAACTCCTCCCGAAATGCCTGGAACATGGAGCTTCCACTGGGATCAGGGAATAGAGAATCAGAAGGAAGAGTTCTGCTGAATGATTCTCAGTAGTTTACTACCTGTTGTGAAATGAACTGATGTTGTGAAGAGTGGGGGCAGATGTGTGTGTGTGAGTGTGGGTGAGAGAGAGAGAGAGAGAGAGAGAGAGAGAGAGAGAGAGAGAGAGAGAGAGAGAGAGAGAGAGAGAATATACAAGCGAGCATGCTCACCCACTCCTGTGCTCACTCAAGAGAACAGGCACCCGAAGCCAAGAATTCATGGAGTCTGCTGCCAGCCAGCACTGACTCATTTGCAGGGGGCCCAGCCCGGCTCAGGGGGAGAAGCAAGGTCACTGTATCACAGGAGGGCATATTCCAGGGAAGTGGATTCTCTAAATAATTTAGATGGCTTCTCAGAGCCTTTAGGATGAAAGCCATCTGGTTGTATATAAATGTGTATGTGTTTGTGTGTGTGTTCCTGTGTAGCATAGAGGATTGAGTACCAAACCTGGGCTGGGGAAGACAAGAATTCAAATCCTGATTTAGATACTTAGTTTATGCTACTCTGAGCAAGTCACTTAACCTTTGGCTCTATCAGTTTCCTCATCTGTAAAATGGGAATAACAATAGCCTTTACCAAAGTACATTGCTGTATGTATAACTATGTCTCTACTTTATCTATCTATCTCTCTATATATATCCATATATAACTAGAGATATAAATATATAACTATATCCTGCTGATAGATAGATATAGAAATGGATGGATCGATGAATAGATGGATAGATAGAAAGATAGAATGACAGAACCTACCTAGTACCCATAAGGCCTATTGTTTTCAACATTTAATGGCAATGAGTTTACTTCAGAGAAGTTCAGTTGCTTTTGACTTTCCTATTTGGAAAATCTAGAAGGAAAGTCAGAGAGGTGGTATTTTTGCTTTTTGACCAAGAGCCAACAATGAGCCATCCTTGAGTCATGCCTTTACTTCGCAGGACTCCCCAATTAGGCAGATAGCAGAGGATAGTGGAAAGGGCATTGAGTTTATACTCAGAAGACTTAGGTCAGAGTAGTAGTGGTGAGATTTTGGGGATGTTATTTCCCACCTCTGAGCCTGAGTTGTCTCATTTATAAAATGAGGGAGATGGTCTAGATGGCTTCCAAAGATCCTTCCAGTTCCTATGTGTCTCCCTAGTCATCCTTTGCACTCTCTTTTATTTTTAAGCTCATCCTATAATTCCATGGTAATATCTGTCTAAGAAAGTTGTCTTTTGGGGGCAGCTGGGTAGTTCAGTGAATTGAGAGCCAGGCCTAGAGATGGGAGGTCCTGGGTTCAAATTTGGCCTCAGATATTTCCTAGCTGTATGACCCTGAGCAAGTCATTGCCTAGCACTTACCACTCTTCTACCTTAGAATCAATACACAGTAGTTATTCTAAGGTGGAAGGTAAGGGTTTAATTTTTTTTTTTTTTTAAGAAGTCTTTGGTAGCCAGAAGGGTTTGAGACTCTTCTGTTATATGAGTGCCTGGTAGTTTCTTCCTTATTCATAGGATCGTAAAATCTTAAAACCAAAAGAAATGTTTAGGCCTAGGAGGAATCTAGGAATTCTCATTTTATAAATGAAGAAACCAAGGTCAAGAGTGGTAAACAAGAGTGGTAAAATGACTTCATAGGATCACAGGATTTAGGGCTAGAAGAGATCATGTATGTCTACTTCCTCACTTTAGCAATAGGGAATCAAGGCTTCAAAGGAAAAAAAAATTTAATGACTTGCTTACGGGGCACAATGGATAGAATGCTAGGCCTGCAGTCAGGAGGACATGGTTCAAATCTGGCCTTGGACATTTCGTTAGGCAAATCACTTAATCCTAATTGCTTACTCCTTACTACTCTTCTGACTTAGAACCAAGACTTAGTATTGATCCTGAAACAGAAGGTAAGGGTTTAAAAAAATGGCTTTTCTAAGTTTACACAGATATCTAAATTAGAACCCAGGACTTTTTACTGCCAACTAGTGCTCTTTTCTCTCCACCATGCTTTCTGTATTCATCATCACTAGTGGAGCTGGCTTTCTGAATGAACTTTGATTAGTAGTAGTAATAATAATAATAATAAGTAGTAATAATAATAGTAGTAATAATAATAATACAAATATATTTTATCCTCAATACCCCCAGGAGGTAGGTACTATTATCCCCATTTTTCTTTTTCTATTTAAAAAAAATTTTTTTAACCCTTACCTTCTGTCTTGGAGTCAATACTGTGTATTGGCTACAAGGCAGAAGAGTGGTAAGGGTTAGGCAATGGGGGTTAAGTGACTTGCCCAGGGTCACACAGCTAGGAAGTGTCTGAGGCCAGATTTGAACCTACGACCTCCTGTTATTATCCCTATTTTTCAAATGAGGAAATTGAAATTAAGCAGCTTGCCCAGGGTCACAGAGTATCTAAGGCTAGATTTGAATTCTGTGCTTTCTGACTCCAGGTCTAGTGATATACCTAGCTACTGCTATTCTGTTTTCTCCATTCATCACCACCAATAGAGTTGACTTTCTAAGTAAATTATTGTAATAATAATAATGAAAATAAATAACCTTTGTATTTGACTTTAAGGTTTATAAAGCCCTTTACATATTTATTTGATCGTTATAACAACCCTGGGAAGTAGATCTATTATTATCTTAATTTTACAGAAATTTTTTTCTGTATAGACAATTTACAGAATTTGGCAGATATAGGTTAAGTGACTTGCCCAGAGTCACACAACTAATAAAGGTCCAAGGCTAGATTTGAACTCAGTTCTTCCCCTAGATTCCAGGTCTAGAATTCTATCCACTGCAAAACCTCGTAATTAAGATCATCATTAGGATTCTTGTGATTCTCTAATGTCCCACCCCACCTCCTTCTCCTGAAAAAGTTTGTAAAGCTTTTGACCAAGTGATATTCAGCCAAGATGGGAGATCATCTATGTGGCGCTGAATTTCCTGGAATTCTGGCTTTATAGGCAACTCTCTTGAGGTCTCTTTGGTGCTATATTCAAAACAAAACATCAAATATAATCTATAAATTTTATAAGTAATATATTTAAATGTATATATGCACACATTTATATGTATATAGACAATGTGTACACACACACACACTGTGTGTGACCCTGGGCAAGTCACTTAACCCTGATTGCCTAACCCTTACGCTCTTCTGCCTTAGAATCAATACTTCGATGGTGTCATGTATAGACTCGGGTACATACATACACGTTATTGGGCAGAGAGGTGGCTCAGTGGATAGACTGCCTGACTTGAAATTAAGAAGACCTGAATTGAAATGTGACCTCACTTCCCAGCTGTGTGTCCCTAGACAATTTGCTTAACTCTGCTTACCTCAGTTTCCTCATCTGAACTAGAAAAGCAAATGGCCAACCACTTCAGTATCTTCACCAAGAAAGCCCCAAATGGAGGGGGCAGCTGGGTGGTTCAGTGGATTGAGAGCCAGGCCTAGAGATGGGAGGTCCTAGGTTCAAATCTGGCCTTAGACACTTCCCAGCTGTGTGACCCTGGGCAAGTCACTTGACCCCCATTGCCTAGCCCTTACCACTCTTCTGCCTTGGAGCCAATACATAGTAATGACTCTGAGACGGAGGGTAAGGGTTTAAAAAAAAAAAGGCCCCAAATGGGACACAAAGAGTCAAACATGACTGAAAATGACTAATCAACAATGTATATGTATAGTGCATAGTATACATTCTAGATACATTGTGGATACACTGTGTCTATATATATATATGCACACACATAGTAGATATTATATACACTTATTCTGTAGATACTATATGTATGTATATTTGCACAGTCTCTATAATATGTATCCTTATACTGTATACACTGTGTCTATAGATGTCTGTTCTTATATATACATAGTATCGACATAGCATACATCCGTGTGTGTGTGTGTGTGTGTGTGTGTGTGTGTGTGTATTGTGTTCAGACTGGGTCGGCATGGTGCTTGCTGTACACTATAATCCAAGCCACTGGAAAGGCAGAGGCTGGTGCATCTCCGAAACTCAGGAGTTTTGAGCTGCAGTGGGCTATTCAGAGGCCATGGACTAAGTTCAGGACCCATGTCTCCCATGTCTTGAACCCCTGGGAGCAGGGCGCAAATGTTATGGCCTAAGGAGGGTTAAAAAAAACCCACATTAGAAACAAAGTGGGTCAAAGCCCCCGTGTTTCCATTCCCGGTGGGAATGGGCTACTTCCAGTCAGGGCAAGATAAAAAGACTTTTTAAGGGGGAAAAAATGTCCAATGCCTAAACTCTAGTATCAGGACAGAATAACTACCCGAATCCACCATGTCTTAATAAATTATCCCTTTAAGTGTAGCTTGGAGAAAATGAAACATAGTTTAGGGACACCCCCACCCCGTACTAAGATTTTCTTCTCTACCTGTTGTTCTCTCATCACTTTCTGATCTTCCTTCCCACAGGGATACCTGGAGAAGGCGGGTCAAGCCCAAGGATCGGGTAGAGTCCCCATGGAGGTGTGGAGCCTTGTCACCGATCTATAACTGCAGAACTGGGATGTGGAGCTGGAAGGGCCTCCTTTTCTGGGCTGTGCTGGTCACAGCCACACTCTGCACTGCCAGACCAGCCCCAACCTTGCCTGAACAAGGTAAGGGAAAGAACGACCTGGGGCCAGCCGGGAAAGACCTGTGGGGCTTCTGGTCTCAAATATAATCGATTGCTCAGGAATATGGGATCTCAGCGTTTAACCTCTGGTAATGACCTAAGGAGGGTTGGAGACAGAGATCTTCAGATTTATTAAGGAGAAGCAGTCTCAGGGCTGAGAGCGGGTCTTGTGTTCTTTGGGGGAGAATGGTGTAGCATCGGAGCTATAGTCAATCATGCTCCTGGGGCTGGAGACCTGGGAGAAGTATACAGTGGTGTGTGGATATGGCGGTGTGGTAGGGGCTGTGCCCTTTACAGTCCTGCCCCTGAAGGGGGAAAGTCCTGGTTGGTGTTTTTGAAGTCAGCTTAACTTGTCTAAGAGATGTGCAAACATTTTAAAGTTCTGAATGAGATCAAAGTATCAATGGGAGTCAAGTTCTGATTGTCAGACCTGCAAACGAATGAATGTTATGAATGCTGATGCAGAATTCAGCTCAAATGAGGTGGGACTTTGGTCCAACCCATTCCCTTTCTCTTTTTGTGATGTGGAAGCTTTTTGGAAACATTTGCCTAAAGGAAAGAACTTCATAAAGTGAACAGCAGTTTGGGTTGAATACCTGATGGCCAGCCTGTCAGGGCTACAGATTGCATGCTCACAGACATACTTGCTGACTATTTTGGGACACAGAGAAGCATGAAGTAACTCAGACCAAGAATCTCCATAACCCAATGGGAGTAATGAGCTCTATGGGACTGGTGTCAATCTGCCAGCAATCACTAGAAAGTGGACTTTTAAAAAGAGAGAGAAAAAAAGGATGGGGCAGCTAGGTGGCTCAGTAGATAAAGAACCAGGCTTGGAGATGAGAGGTCCTGAATTCAAATTTGGTCTCAGATACTTCCTAGCTGTGTGACCCTAAACAAGCCACTTAATCCCTATTGCTTAGCCCTTGCTGCTCTTTTGCCTTAGAATCAAATTGTAGTATCAATTTTAAGACAGAAGGAAAGGGTTTTAAAAGAGAATAGTCCAGGGAACTGCTGAGAAATGAAAATTATAGAGATTGTGGGAGCAGATATTAAAGCTAGTGGTTCTCAAGAGGTCTTTTAGAACTAAGATTCAGGTATGTTCACTACTAGTTGGGTCTATTTGTGACCCTCTGGCTGCTTATCATTGCACAGAAAATTAGCAAACAGTTTGAAAGGATTCAATTAGTTCTTGTATGCACATGAACTGATCATTGCTTTTGGACATACCATAGATTTCATGGAATCAGCTGATTAAGGTTTCTGACAAGTGCCCCAATTATGTATATGCTTCTTTTCTTGAATAATGCTCTGAAACATATATAACATATCATTGTCAAGTACATGTATCAGATACCTGTCTATGGTGCTTTGCAAGACTCTGTACAAACCTAGAATTGGAAGCAGCTAGATGGCACAGTGAAGAGAGTACTGGGCTCAGTCAGGAAGACCATGTATTAGATATGTGACCCAGGAAAGTCATTTAACTCTGCCTTGGTTTCCTCATCTATAAAATGAGCTGGAGAATGAAATGCAAACTGCTCCAGTATCTTTTGTCCATAAAACCCCAAATAGGGTCATGAAGAGTCAAATAGAACTGAAAAAACTATACAAAGTCAGACATACGTACTCAGAACCCCAATGCCAAGGGGCTTACAGTCTAAGACAACACTGGAGAAGACAGATATAAATAATATCCACATGGACCAACATCAAATATATCAGTCAAATACAGTATATATACTGTGCATTTAGTGGAAGGTGAATGGAGAGGGAGTCTTAGTAAATTTTATAAGTTTAAGATAGGAGGTTTCATCAAAAAAAAGCCTTCCCTCTTTTTTCTTGAGAGAAATTTATTTGCTTGCTTGAATGATGGTAGAAGAGTGAAATTAATTTGTGTTTGTGTAGTAGGTAAGAGATGAAAAAGGGAGCATAGGGACATTTCAGCATTTTTGTCATTGGAATATTCCTGGTACATTATCCCAAAGGTTGTATCTCCTATTTCCTGTCTCCCTCACTTGATTGTAAGTTCCTCCAGAAAAAGAGCCCTATATGTTATGTAGCAAGCTATATGCACATAGTTGGAAGCTTGATATTTTATTGATTTGAATAGCATGTTTCTTTCAAAAAGGGTCAGAGACTAGAGTTGGAAGATTATCCAAAATGGAGGTCTTTAGTAATGTACTTGGAAGGAGAAGAGGAAGGGCGTCTAGCAAAAACCTTTGAGGCAAAACATACTTTTGGGACATAGTCTCTCCTTCTACAATTAAATTTGAAGTTCACATTGGTGATTGGCTGGGTCATTCAGGTGGTTCCCTATTTTATTTGCTTGAGAGGGTACCCAAAAGCAGAAGGTACTCAAACTCTGTCCCTGGGAAACTAGGGGGCCCAGGATGTACTATCTCCAGTGTTTAGCCCAGTGCCTGACTTGTAGAAGGCACTTATTTAATAAATGCTTATTGACTTACCAAATCTGACCCACCCAGTTTTATGGTTTTCATTCAATAGGCTATCAACTGATGGGAAGAATCACCTACCATGGATCAAAATCTATCCTATGACTAAAAAGATAACACTGTTACAGGTCCAGAATCAAACATTAAGCATCTCCAATGATGTATGCTAGAGCTAATGTCTTGTACGTGAAATTTTTTAAAAATCACCTTAAGAAGTATTAAGGTTGGGGAGCCAGCTAAGTAGTACAGTAGATAGAGCAACAGTCCTGGAGTCAGGAGGGCCTGAGTTCAAATCTGACCTCATATCCTAGTTATGGGACTGAGAGCAGGTCACCTAACCCTGGTTGACTAGCTCTTGCTGCTCGTCTGTCTTAGAAATGATACTAACACAGAAGGTAAAAGTTTAAAAGAGGAAATATTAAGGTGGGGAAGGTCAATCGATTAATAAACATTTATTAAGAGCCTACTATGTGCCAGGCACTGTGTTACACACTCAGAATACAAAGAAAGGTATAAATAATTCCTGTTCTCAATGAGCTTGCAGTCTAATGGAAGAACAAACCAATATAAACACATTATATACAGGATAAATTGCAAAGAAGACCCATGCTATCTTATGGAGGTGATAGTTCCCCTAGTATTCTGCTCTGATCGTTTCTGAGTACAACCCTTTAGGAAGAACAGTGATGAGTTGGAGTACCCAGAGGAGGTTGACCACAATGATGAAAAGGACCAAAGTTCATGCCTTGTACAAATCAATTGAAGGAACTACTGAAGATGCTTCACCTTGAGAAGAAAGTATTTGTAGAAGAAGTGGTACTGTTTTTGAGTATTCAAAGGGCTATCATGTATAGGAAGGATTAGACTTGTCCTTGGACCACAGAGGGTAGACCCAGAAGTAATGGGTAGAACTTCTAGAGAGGCTGATTGAAGTTTGATGTAATTTTAAGGAACTTTTTCTAACAATGAGAGCCATCCAAAAAGTAGAATAGAATGGGCTACGTTAGGAGAGGGCTTTTCCTTATAGTCAGATTTCAAGCAAATGTTGGATGATGACTTGTCTGAGAAATTATAAAAGTGATTCTTTTTCATACATGGGTCAAATAAGGTATGATAGCTTCTGAAGACTAGCCCAAGGTCTTTGATTTTCAGTATCTTGGCCAAGTTCATATAAGATAATTGGTGTTCATTTCCTATTATAATGATTATTACAAATTAAAATACTTGAAGAGTTAAGTAAAGAGATAAGTAAAAGTATTCATAACCATTACCTTAGTGAAACAAACATTAAAAAACTTTGTTCCAATACCAAACCCCAACTATTGGAGGAATACCAATATGGCAATAGCTATCTCCATTTTAGGACTACTTGGAGAGACCTTAATCAGTGTCCGTTATGTTAAAAAAAAATGTTTAAATGATTCCACAGTTCTGGAAAAATTACAAAAGCATTTACAAACAAGATGAAACAACTTTTAGAAAATTATAAACTGTTAATAAAACATAATCAAATAAACATATAAAAGAAAGAATAAAAGTCTTTTAAAACCCTTAGCATTTAACAAAATACAATAGAACCAAATGAAGGCCATTAAGTGAAAAATGGTTTTGTTCTGTATTTACTTCCAAATCTGTCTAAAGTTCTATTACCTCTGTTTTGTTTGTTTGTTTTTACTACATATATTTATTTAAATGAACAGCTAGGTGGCACAATGGATAAAACACTGGGCTTAAAATAAAAAAATTCATCTTCATGAGTCAAATCTGGCCTGGCCTCAGACACTCTTTAGCTATGTGACAATGAGCAAGTCACTTAATCCTTTTTACCTTAGATCTTCATCTGTAACATAAGGTGAAGGAGAAAATGACAAAACCACTCCAGTATCTTTGCCCAAAAAAACCCCAGATGTGGTCATGAAGAAGATATGACTGAAATGATATAACAATAAATGTATTAAAATATTATATATGTCCATTAAAAAAAACCTCATTATGAGGGCAGTTGGGTAGCACAGTGGATTGACAGCCAAGCCTAGAGATGGGAGGTCCTAGGTTCAAATCTGACCTCAGACATTTACTAGCTGTGTGACCCTGGGCAAGTCACTTAACCCCCATTGCCTAGCCCTTACCACTCTTCTACCTTGGAACCAATATACATAGTATTTATTCTAAGATGGAGGGTAAGGATTATTTTTTTTTTAACTCATTATGTAGATACATAGTTGTAGACAATGTATGTAAACCCCCTTGTCAATTTTCTCATATATCTTTCCATGCTTCCTTATATGTTTCATTTATTCAAAACATACCAAATTCAAAAGCAATATTATTGAATCTTTCAAGTGAAAATATGAACTGAAACAATCTCAAACATTACTGGCTTATGTAAATAAAGGGGGAAATGGAAATTGTTGTGAAGCATCTTTTAGAATGAGCTATTGTTCCCAATGTTGTTTCCAATTATAAAACACTTATGACTAGATAGCAAACAATCAAGTTCTTCTGAATAAATAATTTGTATTATTGTTAGACTGAATAAAACGGATCCAAAAATAGATTTGTTTAATTAGTGATATGTTTTTTGGAACCATTAGTCCTAATCAGCTAAAAAAAAGAAAAAGGAAAAAACATTTCTAAAGATTTTATTGCAAAGGTTCTGCTGAAGAGCCTTCCAAAGTGAAGGATTTTGCTATTACGACATTTTTGAGGATGCCTCTTTAAAGAGTTCTAGCCTTCTCTAACTGGACATGTTGGTCCCTGAATAGAAACAGGGATGCAAAAACTCAATTGTTCTACAAGAATAACATAGGAGCAACTAGGCGTCTCAGTGCTAGGCTTTGAAATGGGAGGACCTGGATTCAAATTTGACCTTAGACACTTCCTAGCTCTGTAACCTTCAGACAAGTCACTTGCCACTCTTTTGCCTTAGAACCTATGTTCTAGAACTTAGTTCAATTAATACTAAGTATTCTCTGACTCTCCCTCCAACTTTTAAATATCAAGCTCAAGGGTCAGCTCAAGCCCATGAACTCTTGTCTTCAATTTGCCATCAAATAGATGATTGTGATTGCTCCCACAATTACAAAGGTCTGAGTTTAAGTCATAGAATTGATTAAGAGACAGAACGTAAAGGTTTAAAAAAAAACATGTCTTTTTGGGCAGCTAATTTTGATGATTTTTAAAAATGCGGCTAAGAATTTCAATCACATGAGTGCTCATTTTCCTGGTATAAATTCCTGCCTTCTCATGACTCCTGTCCACATCTAAACATGGCATCCTCCATATCACATCTACCCAAAATATTGAAAAATTTTCTGAAAGTTCATTAATAGTTATTACATAATACATTTTGTTGAGTGGACCCTATGTACTAAGGAGTGTCTATAACTTGCCCTCAAAGAGATTAGGTGGTTCTTAAGGAAATAAGGGTTTAAAGAGGCAGAGTAATATAGTGTCAAGTACACCGAATTTAGTATTAGGAGATCTGGGTTCAAATTTTGGCTCTGCTATTGTGGATGAAGCATTTAACTCCTCCTTAAATGGAAGGCATGTAGAATTGGTTAAGTTCCCTTCCCTGCTGTTATTTTCTGAACGAGTTGTCAATTCCACCAAATTGAGGAGCCATTTGCTTTTACATAGACTCAAACTCAGAGCTTATAGTTGTGGGAGCAGTCTTTAATGCAACATTGAAGATAGAGTGTCCAAGCTTGAGCTGACCCTTGAATTTGACTTTTAAAAGGTAGAAGGAGAGTCAGAATAAAGAGAACCCAGAAAGAAAAGTTCAGAAGGTAGGGCAGATAATCAGATCTAAAGAGAAGGTTTAGCCCAGCAGGAAATCATGCATACCCAAGAAGCAACCCAGAACTATTCCAGTCATTGGTCCTATAAAATGGTAACTGCATTAAGTCCAAAGAAGTTAGGCATGACATGGAAGAGGGGAGGGCTGCCTGGTACCCTAAGGAAAATGGAGAATTTTTCTGACAGTGAATGGGTTCAAATAAAAGCTCATACTCCTTTTTGTGAGACTTAAGAAAACTTGTCCAGTATCTGTTGTCTTGTGTTATCCTAAATACTTACAGGATCAAATTTTAATGTTCCCAAAGGAAAACCTAAATGGGGATTCAAGTCTGAGAGATGATAGAGATTCAGGCCCTCAAAGTCAACTGCTTAGAGGTATCAGGGGTTAGGAACAACTAGGTGGCACAATGGATAGACTGCCAGACCTGGAATTGGGAGAACCTGGGTTCAAATCTGGTCCCAGATGCTTCCTAGCTGTGTGATCCAGGATAAGTCACTCAACCCTCTTTGCCTATCCTTTGTCTTTCTGTCTTAGAGTTGTTACTAGGACAGAAAGTAAGAGCTTTAAAAAGAAGTATCAGAAGCCAGATCCCAGTTGACACCTTAAAGGACTGGATTGAAATATTTCTAATGTCTCTTTCAAAATAAATGTTCTATGATATGAAAAGTATTTGTCCCAAAATCTCAAGACACACACACACACACACACACACACACACACACACACACACACACACACACACACACAAAGTGGGCCCTCAGATCCAAGAGTTGAGAGACTTCCCCTTTAAAAAGGTTCCATTTCAGAGCATTTTGTTGGTATTGGAAGCCCCTCCCCCAGTTTAAAGTGGAGGCTGGCTAGCTAGCAGTTCACAAATGTTCCTGGGGGAGTGGGGAGGGGTGAGAGTTGCCTGTATTCACTTTCTGGCTGTCGCTGGAAAGTTTAATAAGGATTCCAGGAAAGCCTTCCCTCCCTCCTTCTCGCTCTCCCTCTCACCCTCCCTCTCACCTCTTCTCTCCGGAGGGACACTAAGCATGTTTTACCAGAGCCCATGCCCTTCTCTGTTCCAAATTGGGGACCTGAAGGGAGGATTAGTGAGTGGACATTGGAGTACAGGTCTGGGGAGGAAAGAAAGGGAGAAGCGGGAGGGCAGAGCATTTCGGGAAAGAGAGACTGCCTTTCTTTACTCAGAAGCAGACTCTAGGCCTCTGAGGAACCAAAAGAGGGGGAATCCAGAGTTGCTGGCAAGCCAGGGAGCACCAAGATTTCAGGTTTTGCCTTGTTCCTTCTAGGACGATAATACAGGCAACCCCTCAGGACCTCTGTGACCCAGGAGGTAGGGAGAGGATCAGCAAATGAGACTGGCCAGCTCCGGGGATTTTGCTTCATGTATGTCCCAAAACCTGCAACCAATAAAAGAATTTAAGGGGGTTGGGGAGAGGGGGGCGGTGGCTCCTCCCACCCACCCTGATTAGAAGGAATCTGGTGACTGGTTGAAGGAGCTGGGGCAGGGGCAAGGGGGAGGAAAAGTTACAGTTAGACGGAAAAGTTGACCGTTTCCATTCCTGACTGCCATCCCCTTAAACGCTGTGGACCACAAAGCAGGTCTTTGTCTCTGTATTTCAGCATAAACCTGCCATGACAGGGAGAGGCTGTGTTGCCTAGTGCCAAAACCATCACCCTTCAACCCCAAGCTTCTAACAGCCCCTGCTTCCTAAGGCCAAACTTTCCCTTCTTTCCCAGGAATCCTCCTGCCATCACCCCACCAAATTTAAGAAGTGTCTATTGTAGAGAGGTAATTGAACACTAGTGGAATACTAAAGTAAGGGATGAGAGGATGTTAGGAAGCAGAGAGCTATCCTACAACTTGTGGAATGTCCTGATGGCCAAGATTCTCATTCTCTGAGGCTTTCCATCCCGATCTGTACTCAAATCTCAGTACTATGAGCTCCTGTTTTGCAAGTTGTTGCTGATCGGGGTGGGCCCCATAGAATTCAATCCTATGGCACTGTTTTGAAGAGGATTTATGTAGCCCCACTCCCTTGCCCCACCTAGAAGTTTCTGCCTGGGAGTCTGTTTTCTTCCACTTCATATTGGGTGGTGAAAGAAGTTCCAGCCTATGCTACAAAGTCAGTGAACTTACTTGGGGCAAAAGGTGATGTTGAATAATCTACTTGAGAGCAGAAGTAGATTTGGGGCTGGAAAAAGAAATCTGGGAGGATAGGAGTGGGAACTGGAAACTGAGCTGCTGGTTCTCCTCCAACCCAGGTCTCCTTCCCTGGAAGGATCTTGGAAAGGATGGGGTTTTTCTTGTGTCCAAAGAAGAGAGAAGAGGTCAGATCTCGCTAGATCCTAGCAAGTAAGTGAAATGCAAGCCTCTAGTCTCCCTGCTTGTCCACACTGGGGCAGTGCAGCAGAGTCCCTCTAGGGCTGTATTCCTGGCTTTTGCCTCGGCATTGCTGTACCATTCATTAGCTTCACCAATTTTCCACTCCAGCTTTGCCAACCAGCCAGCCAGTTCCTCCAAACTAAGGAGGCGGGGAAGAATTCCTCAGGGCAGTCCTTCAGGGTGGAAAGAAAGAAACAAACTGTTGGAAGGCCTTTTTTTCCTCCCTTCAGAATCAGGGTGAAGGGAAGACTAGTCCATCACCTTCTGCTGTTGGACACACAGACTGAGCTTGGGTGGCTGGAGAAAAAAGCCCTGATTGAAAGAAGGGCCACCATACTCCGGGAAGGCGAGTCAGCAGTTCTTGGAGCTCATAACCCTTGTATAGAGGTCATGGGGTGCAGCCCAACTCAGGCAGAGAGCTTGTTCTTGACCAGGCCGGAAGCATTGAGTGATGGCTTGTGTCTGGTGCATGATGGATCACCTCACCCTAGGGAAGGAGAGGTGAGGAGGTGAGTTTGGGGAGCCATTATCCTGCAAGACTAAGCCCTGGGGTCAGAGAGTGCAGCCAGCAGCTGGGCCCTGTTTTGTTTTTACAATGAAAAATTCTCCTGGGGCCTTTGGAGCTCTAGTTTACCCCCATGGACTCCTCCTCCTTCTCCTCCCTCTCTTAGGGGCCTCAAAATGAGACAAATGTTTCCTCTGTCCCCACAAGCTGTCCCCACAATTCTGTTGGTACCCTGGAAGAGTCCAGCTATTCTATCTCTCCTACTTATGTGGTATTTCCACTGCCTCTATTTCTCCTGACTTTTTGGGAAGATGGAAGGTTCCTAACACATATCACAAAAATCCTCTTCCAAGTGATGGTAAATTAAGAGGAGATGCATGCCTTGTTTAGCAATAACCACTCCTACTTTAAAATGTGATGTTCCTGCCTCCACAATTCCCCTTTCCTGACTTCACCACTACCATTGATTCAGACTTTCTAAATTGTTGGGTCATTCACTCTTTGTTCCCAGAAGAACCATCCCATCCCTCCATCCATAGAGTTTTCTTAGCAAAGATACTAGAGTGGTTTGCCATTTCCTTTTCCAGTGGATTAAGGCAAACAAAAATTAAGTGACTTGTCCAGGGTCACACAGAGAGTAAGTGTCCAAGGCTGGATCCCAACATTTTATCCCCTGAACCCATCTAGCTACTTCTAAGTCATATTTAGATATTGCCACATGAATTAATGCAGTCTTCATTTACAAAGCAGTGCCCCTAAGCAAAAGGTGCCAAGGTTAAGGGGTAAGGGAGTCAACCCACTGTTCCTAGAGTATAAGAAGAGACCTAGCTCTTGTAGAGCTTGAAACTCAATACCCTTTCCTTGTCTAACATGTTGTGGCTCAGCTGTGCCTCCTGGGATCGACTGGTAAGAGGAGGTGACGGTTGGGGCAGCCAGCTCTGCTATCTGAGCAATTGTTTCTGTGTTTTCTTAGGCATTAAATGTGTAGGAATCTGGAGCCCCAGATTGAGTAGTTCATGAAATCCATAAGAAGTGAGATAGTTTCAGTGGTCTGGTGGACAAGGGTAAAAAAAACAGTGTCATACTTAATGAACAAAGTTTAAGTCAAAGTATAACTTTCCAGACTTCTAGGACCAAGGTGCTTCTCTCGCCAGAGAGCTTTTCATTCATTCATTCATTTATTCATTCAACACTTCTCAGATACACAGTAGTGCTTTGGAGAATACAAAGATTCTGGCACTAGTAGTTATTGATCCGAACTCCATTCTGAGCAGTGCTGGGTTTGTCCCAGTGATTTCACCCATGTCCTCTGGCACTAACATCCCAGGGAATCTGCATCGGGGTGTGTATATGTGTGTCTGGGTGAAGGTGAAGGAGGCTATGCAGGGGTGTCCAATTCCTGGTATGACATTCTATTCTTCACAGGATGGGGTTGTGCGGAGGGGACGGGTCTTTGAGTTGCCTTATGGAGAACTTTTCCCTATCTTAATGTAATCGCTAAGAGAACAAAAGCTTCATTGAAGTTGGCTGTTCCACTGTAGCCAGAGACTGAGTTTCTATCCAGGGGGAATTTAGGAGCTGATTCAAGGGTCAGAGGCCCCAAAGCAGTCTTAACACCTGAGCATTCTCTGTATGAATCAATTAAAATCAGTTTAGGAATCATTTTATTAAGCACATACTTTTATTAAGCACTATGCTGGATGCCTGGGAAGATACAAAGGTTTTATGTACATTATATATAGATGTGCGCATAGATATGGAAAATATATTACATATATTTATACATTCCAGAATATCAGGATACCTTTGTTTAAATAAGTTTTTAAATCTCCCAGATTGGAAGCAAAAGAGTCTGACTGGTCTATAAAAAAAGATTTATGTATCAAGTTTAAAGAAAAAAGAAATAAAGAATGGGCCTCTTAGACCCCTTACTAAGCCTGTATCAATGGAGTCACTCCCACTTTTGAGTCAAATATAGATTAAGAGAAAATACGACACTAGTGGAACAGGGATGGGCCACTGGCCACCTATTACGCAGGGTCTCACCAACAATTGGTGTTCAATTAATGTGTAAGTACAACTTAATTTACTCACAGAAAAAAATATCAGGAAAAAGCCAATTATTAGCTTTTTTAAAAGTAATTTAATTTCATTTTAAAAAGAGAAATATGAAATATTCAGTTTTCTTGTTTTGTTTCATTTTAAGGACAAGCACCAAACATAAAATTTGATTCAATAAATGCCACAAAATTTTTTAAAGGGCAGTTTTCTATTATGACAAATAAAGAGAGGTAGGAAGGAATGAAGAAAATGGGGGGAAAGAGAAGGGAGAGACTAGAAGAACAGAAGGAAAAAAGATAAAAGATAAGGAGGACTGGTGGGGGAAGTTTAGCTGACTGGGAGGTGATCTTATTGGAGATAAAATGCTTTTAGAACTTGGGCTGTCGGCTTAAAGTAAGTTACCCCCTATTTTCCAGTTCCCTTTGAAATTCTGATTAGTTACCTAGCAGACTTTCTTTTAATCAAGTTAGCAGGCATTTATTAAGCCCTTGCCATGTGCCAAGCACTGTGCTTATCAATGGGAATTTGAAAAAAAATAAAAACAGTGTTTTGCCCTCAAGGAATTTATAGTTTAATGGGAAGATGACATGCAAGTAATTAGGTACAAACAAGATATATACAGTATAAATATTAAGTAATCTCAGAGAGAAGATAGAACTTGGAGGACCAGGAAAGGTGACTTGTAGAAGATGGAATAGTAGCTTGAAGGAAGTCAGGAGGCAGAGATGAGGAGGGAAGAGAATTCCAGACATGGGGGACAACTAGTTAAGATGCACACAGTTAGGAGGAGTGTCTTGTGTGAAAACAGCAAGGAGGCCAGTCATTGGATTGTTGAGTAAGTAGAAGGGAGTGGGGTGTAAGGAGAGAAAGGGTTGCTGTAGAGTGACCTGGTCAGACCTGAGCTTTAGAGAGATCACTTTGATAGCTGTGTAGAGAATGAAGTGAAGCATATTGGGAAATAGTTGGTATGTTAATTTTCTGTGAGATGCTAAAGATGTTTATGGGCATGTAAAGGTATGATTTAATTTAGCAGTAGGATACAGTTAAAACTAATCAACAAATATTTCTTTTTGTGTCAGGCACTGTGTTAAATTAAGTTTAGGTTTACACAATCAAAAACCCAAACAATCCCTTCCTGTATTCTATTGAGGGGAAACAATATATACAAACACAAGTAAATGCAAAATATATTTAAAAGTAACTGCAAATTGATATCCTGATGAGTGGAAGTCAGGGAAGGGAAATCAGGAAAATAATAATAGTTAGCATTTATAGAGTACTTATAGTTTACAAAGTACTTTATGCATATTATCTCATTTAAGCCAGCAGTACTGTGAGATAGATGTTATTTTTATCATCCCCATTCTTAAAAGAGGAAACTGAGACCAAGAAAGATTAAATGAATTTACCAAGGTTACATAGATAATAAGTGTCTTGAGGCAGATTTGAACTCAGGTTTTTCTGTTTCTGTATACAAATTTCCATTATGCCACATAGCTGACTTGGGTGGGTGGGTGGGGAATGCCCATAAAGATATCCTGAGTTAGGAGTTCAGCATTCAAATTCTATCTTGGATACTTAACTCTCAGGGCCACATTTTCTTTATTTGTAAAATGGGAATAAATTTCAGAACTACAAAATTTATGTTGAAATGAATGCCATCAACCATCTAGTCCCAAAGAGAAAGGAATCCCTCACCTTGTCATATCCAACAAGTTGTTGGTCATCCAACCACTTCTTGAAGACCTCCAAGAAGGAAGATTCCACCACGTCCTAAAACCATTTCACTTTTAGACAACCTGAATTTGCTAGAAAGTTTTTCTTGATTTCAAGCCTAAATTAGTTAATTTGCAACTTTCACTCAGTTCCTAGTTGTGACCTCTCTAGAGCCAAATAGAACAAATCTAATCCCTATCCCCCTTCCATATGGCAGCCCTTCAAATATTTGAACACAGAAATAATCTGTGTTGCCCCTTTCCTCCTCCTCCTCCCACTACCAGTCTTCTCTTCTCCAGGCTAAACATGTCTAGTTCCTTCAACCAATCCTTATAACCCTCTTAGCCTTCAGCATCCTGGAATGTTCTTCTCTGAACATTTTAGAATTTACACTTTATCAGTGTTCTTCCTCAACTGTGCTGTCCAGAAATGAACAGTTTACGTGAGGTCCTACAAAGTTAGGATACAATGGGATGATCATTTCCCTATTTCTGAAATTATCATTACCTTATGGCCCTCCTAATGCAGCCTGTGATCAACTTTTTTGTGTCACACAGCACTGCTGATTCCTATAGAGCTTGCAGTCCACCAACCACCCCCATCTCTGAAGATTATCCCTTACTTTCTGCCTTAGAATTGATACTAGGTATTAGTTTTCATTTTTTAAAAACTCTTATTTTCTGTTTTAGAATAGCAATTCTAATATCAATAATATCAATATTTTATGTTATTAATATATCAACTAATAGTATATATGCTATAATAAATTTTAATAATAAATCAAGAAATTAATCATCTAATATAAGTAATAATAAAATAAATCTCAGTCAAGTCACACATCTTCCTTTAGGAAGTATCTGAAGCCAGATTGAAACCCAAGTCCTCCCAATTCCAAGGCACTCAATCCACTGTGCCATCTAACTACCCCCAACTCCAGATCCTTTTGTAGAACAACTGCCTTTTATCCATACTTCTGTATTAGTGGAATTGATATTTTGAACCTATATGTAAGATTTTGCATTTATCCCTAATGAATTTCATCTTATTAAATTCAACCCAATGCTCTTGCCTGTCTAGATCTTTTTGAAACCTGACTGTCATCCATTGTGTTAAATATCTTTCCTGACTTTGTGTCACCTGTAAATTGATCATCAAACCATCTATGCTTTTATTCAAGTCATTGATAAAAATATTAAACAAGCATGGGTCCAAAGACAGATCCCTAGTATATTTCACTGGAAACTACATACCACATTGACACTGTGGATAGAGCTCCAGACCCAGAGTCAGGAGGCCCTGCATTTGAATTCAGCCTCAGACACTTCTTAGTTGGGTTACCTTGGGCAAGTCACAACCCCAATTACCTCTTACTAGGCTTCTGCCTAGGAGCTGATATATAGTTTCAATTCTAAGACAGAAAGTAAGAGTTTAAAAAATAAAAAGATTGCTACAGTACTAAAAGATTGCATTTAAAACCAGAAATAATCTTGGAACATTTTCCTGTCTAATCCAGTTTTTTAGTCAAGTAAGATCTTTGTGAGAGCCACATATAGTAGCTACTATAAGGGAACATTTAAAAATGACTTCAGGAATAAATGTGTTAACCACTATTCTGTTTTTAACTATTCTTATCAAACTTTCAGAGGTATCATCTAAATGAACTAATAACTCACATTTATGTAGTGCTTTTACAGCTTACAAAGTGCTTTCACATTTCATTTGCTCCTTATAACAACTTTGTAAAGTAGATTAGTCTCATCTTAAAGATGAGGAAAAATGAAGCTTAGAAGATAAGTAATTTTTTTTAAGGTCACATAAATGCCTTGTAAATGGCAGTGTCAGGACTAACCCAAGTTTTCTGACTCATGGGTCAATACATTTTCAAAGAAATTAGTCAATCAAGCAAAAAACATTCAGTTTCTACCACCATTATGCTAAGTGCTGAGGATTCAAGCAAAGGCAAGACAATTCCTACCTCAAGAAGCTCATAGTTTAATGGGAAAGGCAAGAAGCAAATCCTGTGTACAAACAAATTATAATCAGGATAAATGGAAAATAATCAATAGAGAAAAAGTGCTAGAATTGGGGGGGGGGGGGCGGGGAGTTGGATCAGAAAAATGTCATCTTAGGAAGGATGAAATAAAATTTAGCACTACTTTCTTATCTTCTCTGTTTTGCTTTTTTTACATGGAAAAACCTGTTTTATTTGGTGTTAGAAAAATTTTATGGTATTTTTTTTAATTAATAGAATTTATTTCTAGGTATCTCAACTCCTTCTTCCCCTCCCCATACCATAGAAGGCATCATCAAGAAATAGATATGTAGATATAAATTATGTTTTTAATGTTTCCACTTCTCAGTTTATTCTCTAGAGTTGAACATTTCCAAGTTATTCTTCAAATATTAAATCTGTAGCTCTATATAATATTTTCTTGGTTCTACTCATGTCACTCATTATCTCTTGTAGTTCTTCCCAAGTTTGTTTTTTAAGTAACCTCATTATTTCTTTTGGCACAGCAGTATTCCATCATAATCATATTCCACAATTTGTTTAGCCATTACTCAATTAATAGATTTCTAGTTCTTTACTTTCACAGCTGCTGTAAATATTTTGGAATATCTGGTTTTTTTTTCCTTTTTCTAGAACTCCTTTGTAAATAGTCTCAGCAGAAGTATCTCTGGTTCTAAGGACATACACAGTTTTCTAGCTATCTAGGCATAATTCCAAATTGCTCTCCAAAAAATGGTTGGATCAGTTCACAGTTCCACCAACAGTGTATTAATGTCCCCACTTTTCTATATCTCCATCAACATTTGTCTTTTTACCCTTTTATCACTTTAGCGAATCTAATAAGTTGGAGATGATACCTCAGAGATTTTTGGTTTGCATTTTCCTAATCAGTAGTGATTTAGAGCTTTTTTTCTTCTACCTATAATTGTCTTTGATTTCTTCATCTGAAAACTGTTGATATATCTTTTGCCCATTTATCAATTGGGAGATGTTTTTAAATGAGCCCTCTATCCTAAAAACTGAAAAATTTCCCCTCACTTTTCTGTGTTCCTTCTAATCTTAGCAATATTTATTTTATTTGTACAAAACCTTTTCAATTTTAATCTACTCAAAATTATCTATTTCACATCTCACAGTACTCTCCATCTCTTACTTACTCATAAATTCTTCTCCTATTCATAAATCTGATTTGTTCCCTGTTCTTCTAATTTGCTTATATCTCCTTTAATGTCTAGATGATTTATGCATTTTGACCCTATCTTAGTGAATGGTATAAGATATTGGTTTAGACCCAGTTTCTGCCAAACCTTTTTAGTCATCCCAGCAATTTTTATCAAATAGTGATTTCTTATCCCAATAGCCCAGATCTATACTTTTGTCAAATATAAGGTTACTATAATCTTTTATTACTGATTGTTGTACATCTGCTCTGTTCCACTGATCTACCTTTCAATTTATTAGCCAGTACCAAATAGTTTTAATAAGTACCGTTTTATACTACAATTTAAAATCTGATACTGCTAGACTCCCTTCCTTCACCATTTTTATTAATTCTTTTGATATTCTTGATCTTTTGTTCTTCCAAATGAATTTTGTTATAATTTTTTGATTGGGATGTCACTGAATAAGTAAAGTAGTTTAGGTAGGATGGTTATTTTAATTACATTGGCTCTGCCCATAAGAAGCAATTAACATTTCTCCAGTTATTTATATCTGACTTTATTTATGCAAAAAGTATTTTATAATTATGTTAGTATAGTTCCTATACTTGTTTTTTTTTTGGGGGGGGAAGTATTTTAAAGAGAATTTTGCTAGAGGATGGCATGGCTAGAGATAGGCAACCAAAGCAATATCATCTCATATTAGAGATGATAAAATTAAGTTGATAGTGTAATGGTGGAAATTTCACCTTTTTTAAGATTGATGTAATATTGAACAATGGCCGCCAAGGAATTTACTTATGAAATTCCTAAAATGAAACACTCAAGTCAGAATGGAGTTTATGGAGGTTTAATCACAATGGGAGTAAGGAAAGGAAAGGGAGAGAAGGAGAGAAGAGAAAAGGGAAAGGGGCTACTCAACCTCTGACCAAGGCAGAGGGAGTTTTAGGCCCAAAGGGCCAAGGTGGAAAGAATCAGTCCTTAACTCACGTGACCGATCTGAAGGAAAGCTGTCTGCGGGCATCCTCCCTGTCCAAGCTCCTAACACCAACTGGCGTCTAGCTCTCTCCACAGGAAGTGAGCGAATTCCAGAGGCTGTTCTCTACCTCACTTCCTGTGTCTCACAAGTGCCAATGGTTGGCTCTAGCTTGGCTTAGGACAGCCCAGGTGGGCAGTTAGTTATTTCTGATTTGTCATTGACTAGGACATGCCCGTGTAGTGTGGGTGTGCACAATTTTTGGGTGCTATACCAAGATGGAGACTTTTAAAATTCACAATAGATAGTTTCTTACCTGTGTACTAGGAGGAGATTGAAGCAAATTTAGGGATTTCCTTAGTGATGCCTATTGGTTAATAAAATTATAAAGTCATATAAAAGCCATTATACAAAAGATAAGTAGTCAAAGAATGTAAAGAAGAAGCTTCATAAAGAACAAATTCTGGGGCATCTGGGTAGCTCAGTGGATTGAGAGCCAGGCCTAGAGATGGGAGGTCCTAGGTTCAAATCTGGCCTCAGACACTTCCCAGCTGTGTGACCCTGGGCAAGTTACTTGACCCCCATTGCTTAGCCCTTACCACTCTTCTACCTTGCAACCAATACACAGTATTGATACCAAGATGGAAGATAAGTGTTCAAAAAAAAATAAAGAACAAATGCAAGCTATCAATAATCAAATGAAGAATGCTTAGAATTTAATATTAAGAGAAATGCAAAGAAACTAATACATAAAATAAAAAAGAGAAATATGACCTCTGAGAGAAAATTAAAAAGAGAAATTAATATTAAGAGAAATACAGATTAAAACAACTGTATTTCCACTTCATACTCATTAGATTAGCGAAGATAACAAAGAAAATGATAGTTTTGTTGTTGGGAGGAGAGTCATACTGTTTTGGTGAAGAAGTGAATTGGTCTAGCTTATTCTGGAAAATTATTTGAAAGTACTCAAAAAATGACCAAACTGTGCATACATACACTTTGAGCCAATGAAAATTCTACAAGGTCTATACCCATCAAAGAGATCAAAGAGAAAAAAGATTAATGTATACATGAATATTGATAGCAGAGCTCCAGAAACTAACGGGGAGCACCCATCAATTAGGAAATTACTAAATTATGGCACATGGAGTCAATGGAATAGTTTTACACCATAAGAAATAACAAAAGGAATGGATTCAGGGAAACCTGGTAAAACTTGCATGAACTGAGTAGAACAAAGTGGGAGGAACCAGAACAATTTATATGATGATTACAACATAGTAAAGGAAAAATAATTCTTTTTGAATACTTACCTTCTGTCTTAGAATCAATACTGTGTATTGGTTCCAAGGCAGAAAAGCTGTAAGGGTTAGACAATGGGGGTTAAATGACTTGCCTAGGATCATACAGCTAGGAGGTGCCCGAGGTCCAATCTGAACCCAGGACCTCCTGTCTCTAGGTCTGGCTCTCAATCCACTGAGCCACCCAGGTGCCCCTGGAAAAATAATTTTGAAAGACTTAATTCTCTGTTCAATACAATGACCAACTCCAGAGGACCAGTGGTGAAGCATGCTACTCACCCTCTGACGGAAATGTGATAGACTCAAGATGCAAAATGAGAATATGTTTTAAAGAATAAGCAATATATGGAGTTGTTTTGCTTGGATGTTTGTCATAAGATAAATATTTTATTTTTCTTTGAGGGTAGGTAAATTAAAATAGAAGAGAGGGACTATTTGTGATACCAATAAAAAAAAAAGGAGAAAAGAAAGAGGATCATTAAGAATTTTTTTTTTAATTTTAAAAAGCCCTAACAGAACAAAGTTAAAACAAGCAGGACACCTTTGAAATTAACACTTTAAGTACAGTATATACTTTTAAAGAACACTTACCTTCTGTGTTAGAATCAATTCTGGTTAAGGGCTAGACAGCTAGGGTTAAGTGATTTGCCAGAGTCACACAGCTACAAAGTGTCTGAGGTTAAATTTGAACCCATGACCTCCCCTATCCAGTCTGGTTTCTATCCACTGAGCCCCCTAGCTGCCTCTATTGTATCTTTTAAAAAGCAAGGTATATGCAACAAAATTTCAAAGTTTTATATACCGCCCTCTTTTTTTTTTCTTTATAGCCTGACTTATGTCTCCTCCAACAATTGGCTGTCCAGCCTCCATTAAAAAACCTCCAGGGACAGGAAGCTTGCTCTCTCATCATGGTAGCTTATTCTACTTTAGGACAGCTCTGATTATTAGGAAATTATTCCATATTATCAAATAAATCTGCCTTGGGAATTTTCATCCTTTAACCCTCACTCTTGCCTTCTGGGGTCAAATAAAACCAATGTAATCCTGTTTCACATACCTGAAGATGGCTATCATGTTTTCCTAAAAATTTTCCTTCTCAAAGACAATACACTTCTCTACTTCCCTCAGTCCATCCTCACATGATGAACTCTCTTACCATTCTGGTTGTCTATCTCAGGCCCATTAGATTCTAATCTCCATTGGGTTATAAGCTTCTTGAAGGCAGAGACAGTCTTTCTTTTTTATTAATTGCATCTGGGGGCTTTAGCCCAGTTCCTGGCACATTATAGGCACTTAATAAATGAAGAATGAATTGGATTTGCACATTCCAGCTTCTCAGCCTATGTCCTAAAATGTGGTGCCTAGAACTGATATTAATAATCCAGAGATGATCTAAATGAGGCAGAGTTTGAGGAAACCTTGGCTCTGTTTGGTCCCCTTCTGTTGAGCCACCCAGAATTTACATTAGGAAAGTATTGTGACTCCATGTGAATTTACTTTTGGAAGTCCCAACTTCACTTCTGACATTTGCTATCCATATAATGGAGGATGTCACTTAACTCCTTCAAGGTTCTGACAATTCTCTGCACAGCTCTACTAAATGATAAAGACAGCTGGTTACCTCATCCAAGCAAAGTGCAATTCATATGAGTTTATATTAGCATTTTTGGCTGCCACCTCACAATGCTGACTCATATGGAGCTTGCAGGTCACAAAAACTCCTAGGGTATGGACTCATCAATCTAGAATTGGAAGGAAACTCACAAGCCATTTAGTATATAATCCCACTAGTCTAACCCTACCCTCCATTTTACAGTTGTGGAAACTGAGGTCCAATGAGGTTAATCAACCTGTCACAGGTAATATATGGCAAAGTCAGGGTTCAAATCCAGGGGTACAGACATTTAAACTACCATTCTGGATGTCCATCACAGCTCACTCTGATGTTTCCACATGCTATTGTCTAGTTAATGTATCTTTCATTTTTTATTTGTAGGGGCAGCTTAGTAGCACTGAAGAGAGACTGACAGACTTATAATCAGGAAGACTTGAGTTCAAATTCTGCTACAAAGCTTTGTAACCTTTGGCAAGGCACTTAACTCTTTTGATTCTCAGTTTCCTGGTCTGTAAAATGGGGATAATTACTCTTATCTCAGAGAGTTGTTGTCAGGATCAAATGAAATTAGGTATAAAAATTAGATTTTGCAAATCTTAAAGTAATATATAAATGTTAGCAGTTATTCTATGTTTGATTTTTCAAACCCAGGTATAATGTTTTACATTTATTAATATCAAATTCCATTTTATAGATCTTATTAGAATAATTCAACCCATTATTTTAACTCACTGAGCTAATTTTGGATCCTAATTCTGTTACTCATTATATTAGCTATCTCTTCCACCTTTGGGCCATCTGAAAATTGAACAGCATGCTATCTATAACCTTTGTTCATGTTGCTAACAAACTGAACACAGGTAACTTAAGGAAAGTTTGTAATATTAGAAGTTAATTGGTTTTCACTGAAACTGAGACTTAGGTGTAAGCCCCCTTAGGATACCATCACACATCCCTGGAAGTAAAGTCTCAGGTATGAGTCAGGAAGCAGAGTAAGGGTGAACTGAAATTGCTGAAAATGAGTGTTATTTGCCAAGAGGAACCATATTGCTTTCTAATCCCCCAAGAAAATGAGGTTCCAGGTAGATTAAGCTTTCATGGAAATTCTAGAGGAGAGATGAAAATTCAATCCACCCTTCATACTAAAGTAATATTCCTAATACACAGGCCATTTTTATTCCTGTGTTTTAAAACTTTCAAGGCTTTTCCATCACCTTTAGGAGAAAGTAAAAGCCTTTCATCAGATTCCACTTCACTTTTCTAGCCTTATCTCACATTATATTATTCCCTTTTTACATACTCTTAATAGTCCTGTTCTTTCCTTACTCCTTGCATTTATACCTGATTCCCCTCCCCCCATGCCCAGAACACACTTCCAAATAATCAATCAATCAGCATTTATTAAGTGTCTGCTGGGGCAGCTAGGTGACTCAGTAGATAAAGAGCCAGGAATGGAGATGAGAGGTTCTAGAACACTTCCTAACTTTTTGTTCCACTGGGCAAATCACTTAATCCCAGTTGCTTAACTCTTATAGTTCTTCTGCCCTGGAATTGGAACAGTATCAATTCTAAGACAGAAGATAAAGCTTTTAAAAGTACCTACTGTATGCCAGGTACTGTTCTTTATGTCTTACTCTTGGGATCTTTCTCTTCCTTCAGAGTCCCAGCCAGGGGCTCTTCCATCAAACCTTTCCTAATCTTTCCCACTCCTAGCTAAGATTCCCCCTCAAATCTCTCTTCTTGCTTCTTATACATTTATCATAGTAGAAGTAGAATTGTCTGTAGGTCTCCCTTCCTAGATGATAAGATTATGTAATATCTTCCCTTCTTAGTTCATAAAATCCTTGGGAGGAAGAGACTTTCATTTTTTCATCTTTTTATTCCCACTGCTGAGCAGTGTATTTTTGCAGAAAATAAGCCCTAGGTAAGTGCTGGATTGAATTGAATTAAAAATTGTTTCCATCCCACTTAGACCTAACTCCATCACACCATCCCAGATCAGGAGTTTTTGTGGTGAATTGGAAAAGGCAATGGACTTAAAGTCAACAAGACCTGAGTTCAAGCTCCGAGGGATTTACCAGAAAGAACACTATCCACATTCAGAGGAAAAACTGTGGGAGTAGAAACACAGAAGAAAAACAACTGCTTGATTACTTGGGTTGAGGGGGATATGATTGGGGATGTAGACTCTAAAAGATCATCCTAGTGAAAATAGGTTTTGATCAAGGACACACGTAAAACCCAGTGGAATCCCTCCTTGGTTACAGGAAGGGGTGTGGGAGGAGGGGAGGGAAAGAGCATGATTCTTATAACCAAGGAATAATGTTCTAAATTGACTAATGAAATAAATTTTTCAAAAAAAAAAAAAAGACCTGAGTTCAAATCTGTTCTCAAACTCTACTAGCTGTGTGTCTGGGCAAATTATTTAACTCCCCTGTGCCTCAGAGTCCTCATATAAAATGAAGATGATTGCAATACCTACCTCCCAGGGATGTTGTGAGGATAAAATGAGATATTTGTGTACTGCCTTACAAACTGTAAAGATTATTAAAAGGAAGATCCCAATACAATACTTTAACAATCTAAATTTCTTTAAAAACAAAAAACAAATCATGTAATCTTCCTTGTGATGAAATTTCAAGATCAGACTGCAGACTGCTTGGGTCATGGCTGGAAGAGCTGTAAAGAGAAAGGAGATAGGAGTCGGGACTGGTATGGGGTAGGACCCGGACCAGTGCTTCCAGATAGCAGGGGTAGGAGTTGTTCCCTTCCAGCCAAACTTTAGGCTTCCAAGGAACCCCATTAGCCCCTGAGCTTTGGGTGAGGATTCTGATGCTTTGGCAACAGAAATTTCTCCTCTTCTGCCTCTTTGAGCTCGCTTCCTCCCCACAAACCACTTCTCTTAAGGAAAGGGAGGGAGTCAGGTTAGCCAGTTAGTTTAGAAAAGTCGGGCTCCTGGTAGGGGGAGGGCGGTTTGACATTCTTTTCTTTGAAGGAACCTGACCGGGCTTTAGGGTCAAAGAACTGCAGTGAGTAGGAGCAGCAGTATTACCATTCTGTTGATTCATCTCCCATTTTTCCTCCTCCTCCCCCCCCTTAATGATCTTTCCATTACAGAACCCAGACCAGGAAGTTCATGACGGGTCGCAGCTGCAGACACATGGCTGGGAGACCTCAGCTGGGCTAGTAATGGTGGGAGGGTCCTTTCACTACATATCTCTTCCCACCCCCATTTCTCTCTGCCTCCCATGGCACCTCCCCCACCCCGCCCCCAACTTCTCAACTAGTTTATGGAACGTTTCCCCCAGTAAGACCTAAGGGAAGTAAGGGACTTTGCTGTTTCTAATAAGAAGCTCTGATTAAGTTAGTAACCTATTGAATTCATCTTAGAAAGTGGTTTTTTTTTTCACTGTACATGCAGGAGAGGGCAGGCAAGCTGGCCACTCCAGAACTTTTCTCCCAATCCATTCAAGAAATTGGCCTTTGTAAGATGCCTTGTTAAATGCCATGTAGGTGGATAGAGGGCTAAACCTGGAGTCAGGAAGACCTGAATTCAAAATTAGAATTACACACTCCCTACCTGGGCAAGTCACTTACTTTCTGCCTCAGTTTCCTCTGCTGTAAAATGCAGACAATTATAGCACCTACCTCACAGATATGTTATGGCGATCAAATGAAATACCATTCCTAAAGCTTAGCAACTTCTGGGCACATAGTGGGTACTTAATAAATGCCTGTTTCCTTACAATTACATATAAAGTTAATCCTGGTAGAGAAGACAGGTAGCAGAGGTAAAGAGAATTTGGTTCCATTTAAGTCAAGAACTTTCCCCAGAACCTTAGCTTATTGATGAGGCTTTATCATGTTTTTCAATGTCTCTGGAAGTAGCTGGGTTTGAAAACCAATTCCATTCCACAAACATTTATTAAGCATTTACTATTTACATGGCAGAATAAGACCTGAGTTCCAAGACAACGCTCTAAGGCTGCGTTGAAGAGAAGACCTTGAATTGGTAGAGAGAGTTCCTTTATCTGGGAGCTTGTTCATTTATCAACAAAATTACATTTACAGTGCCTAGCCCTATTTGCAAGATCCTGTGCTAGTTGACACAGAGACTAAACAAAATAATCCCACCTCAAGAAACTTGATGGGAAGGACGAGAGATATATACCATGTAAATCTCAGGGTTAATGCCTTAGCAACCATGGAAGTAGGGGAGAGGGGAGGAGTTTGCTGTTTTCCCCAGTATATTACCAACATTCAGAAGCCTAGGAATTGAAAGAATGGGATTATAGTCCTTATGTGCTCATGAACTACCTGTGTGGGCTAGAGTATACCATTTAGCCTTAATGTCCTCATCTGAATAATGGGAATAATAATACCTGTTGTCTGTTTCATTGAGTTGTAAGGATCAAATGAGATCATATGATGTAAAAGACAATGTTATATAACGTAAAGTATTATTATTCTCTTCAAGGCATCTCCAATGTCCTAAGGGACAGCAGCCACAAAGGGATTACTAGTTCCAGAAGTGTTCCCTTTGACTTCTTTTCTAAAGGTGCAAGGGCATCCATTTGATGCCAAAATTGATAGTGACACAGATAGGTTGGTAGGTTTATCAATTGTTCTGAGTCATCCTTCCTGGAACAGTTTTGTCTTCCTGGGATCATAGGAGGCAGAGCCCAAGCCGGCTTTATCTAGCCAAGCCCTCCTCATCTTGGTGAGGTGGCAAGGCTAGGAACAAAGCAGGTTGAGACCTAAATTTGGGGAGTGGGGGGGGGTTTAGGGTAGCATTGTTTTCCAGTTTGTCCTAAGTGAATCTGGGAGAGGATCATTGTGTGGGGGAGAGTCTTTTAAAACTTGCTATTAGGTGGGCACATTCCTCTGCTAATCACTTAATTACAGTCCCTTGCCCACAACTGGAGAGTACCACATTCAGTTGTGGGAAGGGGAGGAGGAAAGGTATGGATGAGGAAGGGGAAAGGCCACCAGCATAGAATATTATTAGAAGCAGGCCTCCAAGGCCACCCCCCCCTCCAATTTACACTGATCCTCTACCCCACCATTCTTCCTCGGTAACTCTCCTCAGCTCTTTTCTACCCATCATACAAGGGTTCCCACTTCTTGTCCTTCCAACCCCAACCACAGTCCCAACTGTTTTCCCAAATGGGGGTCACCTTATCTCTCCTTTCCCTCCCACTGCCATTTCCTCTTCATCTTCCTGGGCTTTTGGTAGACTGCATGCTCTGTGTGAGTCAACTGTGTGATATGGCAGATAAAACAAACCAACCAAAAAAAACCAAATAACTAATTTTATATTAGGCTGAATTAAAAGAGGAGACAAAGTGTATAGAACAGTGAAGGTGACAGTCTCACTGTAGTCAGCCCTGGTCAGAATGCATCTGGAATATTATGTTCACTTCTAGGCACCAAACAGTGGAGGGTAATCAGGATGGGAAGAGGCTTGAGTTCACATCCATTGAGAATTGGTTCAAGGAATTTGGGGTAGATAGCTTGGACTAGGAAGATTTGGGGTTAGGGATGGGGATGAGGAAGGGGGAGGGGCAAAGGACCCCCAAGGGCTGTCTCCATTGTATTTGAAGGGCTATCATATGGGAGAGTTAAAAGGAAGATGAGGAAGGGAGGGGAGCAAGAATTTGTCAGGGAAACTGTGAAGGGTTTGGCTAGTGAGCATCTTCCCAATCCTTGAAATGTTGGGGTTCCTACGATCCCCTACACTCTAGCAGCCAGAGATCCGAACGTTCCCTCTCTCACAGCTGGCTATAGGGAAATCAGAGGAAGAGAAGGGGAGGAGGGAGGGCACCAGGGACCTTAAAGCCCCAAGACCACTTGCTGCCTGGGCCCAGGCCCTGTGCTAAATTACAGTGACGAGGTGAGACGCACAAAAGACAGAAATCTTTTTTTAATAAAAACAAAACAAAACCCCAGACCCTTGACCCCCCCCACCCCCAAGCCCCTGGGCTGCTGAATGGCAAGGGCTTCCTGTCAGGATTAGCAGGGCTGCTGGGCATGTGTGTGCTGCCTTTTCTCTTCAGGAAATACCTTTAGTAAGCCCCAGTGGGGTCGCCATGGCAACGAGAGAGAGGACCTGCTGACAGAGGCCATTCAGCCGCCATTGTTCCCCCAGCCCCTTTGTTGGGAGCTTTATTGCTGGCCCTCTGGCAAACACAGCAGTTTGCACCGTTTTGTCGGGCTGAATGTGGAGTTTTTACATTTTAATGGGATCCTCTGGCAGCCGCCCATTTGCATGCAAAATGCTTCTTCCTCCTTTCCCTCCTTCCATTAAAAAAAAAAAAGAAAAAAAGCCCATCTAACTCCAAATCCCCAAGGCCTGGCGAGGCTAATGAATGTTTCTGAGCTAAGGAGTATCAGCCCCCTTTCCCCAGGTTCTTACCATCCTCTCTTTTCACCCCTTTGCTCCCCATTTCCACAGCATTCCTTTCCTTGATGGAGATGGAGAAATAGTCATGAAATTATGGCTCTCCAAGGCTGCCCATTCCCCCAGACCCTTCTACTCAAGGAAGTTCTCACTAGGGGCTTTGGTGATTTCACCCCATCTGGTCTGGCCTTTGCCAGACCAAAGTAAGTTTTCAGTTCCATTTCAAAGCCAAAATAAAGTAATAAAAAACCTCTACAGAGGGTTCCCGGAGCCCTGCTGTGCTGCTCTGTCTTCCTTTTGAGTTCCTTTCAAAGCCACCCTGAGTTCCTCCCCCACCCACAATTGCCCCCTCATTTAGCTGGAGAGTTTGTGCCAGGATTGTAAACACCCCTAGACCACCAGTCTCCACCCCCCTCCCCACTTAGAAAGGCCTTTCTCCCTCAAGTTTCTTCTTATAACTAGAAATACTCACTCAAGAATAGTTATTAGGAGATGAATGACATCCTCATTCCCACCCTCTTGGTACTGATTGAAGTATGGATTTTTTCTGATCCTGTGTGCCTTTTACTAGCACTCAGCAGCGTCCTGGTCCTCCCAAGGAGTACAGTTACTATCAAAGGAGTAGATTATTACAGAAGTTTGTGCCCACCAAATAGCAGTTATAGCAGAAGTAGTGACAGGAGTCCTTACAACTTTAGAGACAAGATATAGCACACAAATAACTAAAGAACAAAGCATTATGGAATTATTTCAAGGATCCCTGACTTAATTGGTATAGATACTCCCTGGGTGCGTTTGTAGATGGACTTTTTGAGCTGTTGTGGCAGAAAGAGTTAATCACCAGGTGACCAACCCCCTAGGAATCAACTCCTCTGAAGTTATCTTTACTGGTCCTCTCAGAACAGGCACACCCAGCCTTTTACTGGACCCATTACTGGGCTTAGACTCAAAGCCTTTCCAGCTTGGGGGGAACCTGCCTAAGCTTACATACACTATGCAGCCACAGCCTTGGAGACAAGCCTTGTAGAGGAATTCTTTAGTAAAGGAAGATGAAAATAAGTGAATGATTACAGTAAAAATTGATTGGGTTAATATAGAAATAAAAGAGCAAGAAAAGAGATGGGAAATGGAGTTAAGGCTTTGTAAAGTTCCTAGCTATATGTTTACTCACAAGAAACGGAGAGGGGTTCCCAATCCCCCTTAACTCCAGTGATTTCCCTCTGTTGGCTATCTTGAATTTAGCCTGTATATATCTTGTTTGTATATAGTTGTTTGCATGTTGTCTCTCTCATTAGACTTTAAGTTCCCTGAGATCAAGGATTGGCCCTTGTAATCTCCAGCATTTAGCACGGTGCCTAGCAGACAGTAGATGTTAAATAGATGCTTATTGATGACAAGAAAGTTGATTTTTGAAATGTTTTATGTTAGCTATGAATTTTACAAGAAAGTAAGCACCTTGAGGGCAGCAGAAATGATTATTTTTTCCTTTGTGTCCCACCAATGATTCCTAATTTGTTGAGTGAATAGGTTAATTAAAGAAGAGAGAAGGAAAAGATTGCTTTTAAAAAGAGGCATTTTCTAATATTTGGGGGATGATTGTGGAAAAAGGAAATTAGTAAATAGAATGGCTTATTACTGTGGATGGGACTGAGTTAGAGATTATAGATGGGGAAAGGAATCTGGAAAGGTCTAAGGGGGAGATGTGGAAGGCAGCTAGTTTATAAAAAACCTTGAATAATTTGGATTTACATTTACGTTACATTTGATATGAACCACACAACTTATCATAGTTTAAAGTTTAGCCTGATTTAATGGGAAGAATATTGAACTCAGGGTCTGGAGACCTGTGTTAGAGCCCTAACTTAACCACTTACTACCTACAGTTATCTTGACCAAGAAACAGGCTACAAGTATTAAGAGCACTATATTTGTAGGCAGCTTGGGTTCCGATCTTACCTAAAAGTGGCTCTGTATTCATGAGCTAGTAACACACCCTCTGAGGTTCTCAAACTGAGGATACTGGATTAAATGAGCTCTTATAGTCCATCCTCCAGCTCTAAAGCTATGATTTCAAATACTCTCTAAGAGTCTTCTAACCTTAATGTTAGAGGAGTCCGTAATTTACTTAATTACTTTGTTTCAGTTTTCTTATCTCTAAAATGGGAATAACATTTTCTGTACTTGCCCCATAGGGACCAAGTATCTATAAAGCACTTTGTAACAATAAATATATGTCAATATAATAAATAAAATATGTTAATGTTATAATTGGGTAATATGATAGATATCTTCCTTAGTTTTATATATATATATATGTATATATATAAATAGCTTTATCTCCCAAAACTAGACTGTAAACTACTTCAGGGAAGGGGTCCTTGTCTTGTTCTTCCTTCCCTTGCATCTATCCCTGGACCTCAACATATCTTTATTCATTGATTGATATGATAGGAGCTAGCCAAGGAGT
The DNA here is from genome assembly GCF_027887165.1 of Monodelphis domestica. Lineage (NCBI taxonomy): Eukaryota > Metazoa > Chordata > Mammalia > Didelphimorphia > Didelphidae > Monodelphis > Monodelphis domestica. Next base: position 582,414,209 of record NC_077227.1, on the reverse strand, counting down.
CTTTTGAGGAGTTCTGGACAGGTAAATCATGAAAATGGTATTTGAGAATAGTGGGAAATAATGTACAGGATTGATTAAAGGAAAGAGATAGATTAGAATCAGAAATGCTAGTTAAAAGCCTGTTGAAATTATGTAAGCATGGAAAGATGAGGCTCTGGCTGAAAGCATCAGATGAAGAAATAGTCACAGGTAATAGAATTTTAAAAATGAAGACAACTTTGGAGATCATCTCTTTTATTTTATAGAGGAGGATGCTGAGATCCCTTTAATAGGTGAAATTGTTTCCAGGTTCATATTCTAGAATCATAGATTAAAAGGAGATGGAAAATCCAAGCATCTAGGCCTCCACACAAGTAACACTGATGGTGACAGAATATTTGGGAAAGAGATCTGAAAATATTTGTTTGGGAAGTGTTTACATGGAGGTTGTAGTTTAAATCATGAATGAGTGAGCCCCGAAAGAGTGAATGAGAGAGGGACATGGGACTAAACAGAGCTTTGAAAATTACCCATAACTAGAGAGAGGAGGTAGAAAAGGCAAGAACAGTCAGATTTCTAGAAAGAGCTATCAGGGAAGTCATGTTTTAGAAGTTGCATTTCTCTGAAGAGATGTAGTCCACAAATGTCAGTTCATAGGAAGGATTAAGAAGGGTAGAAACTTAAAAAAAAAAATTTTGGACAATAGAAGATCATTATCTTCCTGCAATGATGCTGTAGTGAAGAAGAAAGGAAACTATTTAGAGAATTGGGTGGTGAATAAATAGAGGCAGCTGGAGACTATTTACAGAAGTTTATCTGCAAAAGGTAGAAGAGCAGTTCGGGGAAAGGAAGCCAGATTACAGGAAGATAGTTGTTTCTATTTTCCAAAATTAAAAAAAATTATTCCTTCACTGAAGTTCTAGTTTAGTGCCTCATCACACAATAGAAGTGACCATAAATTCTCAAAGGCTATGTCAGAAGAGTACAGCAAGCTCTGTAGGTCCTACAAAGCTCAAAAGTCTGCAAGTATGAGGGGAGAAGGGAATAAGCATTTATAAAGCTCTTGCCACTGAAGAAACAAAGGCAAAAGAAGTCACTTGCCCAAGGTCACCCAGCTGTCTGAGGTTGGATTTGAACTCAAGTCTTCCTGATTCCAGACCCAGCTGTCTCTTTTGGACCCCATCCTCTCTTCACTTCCACCTAACCTAGCTAAATTCAGAGGCAGACCACCAGGTTGCCTTTGGGGATGATGAATTCTTTTGTCCCAACAACTCCAAAACCTCTCTACTAAATTATGGAGGAGTCATGAGGTAGAGTTACCCACATAAGCAAATCACAGCTCCTTGAAATATCAAAGAGGAAATTTGAGCATTTTGCTGATAGGAAAGAAGGAAGATAAGAAGTTAAATAAGCTAGACCTGGAAAAAGATAAGTGAAGATCTTATGAGGTGAAAAAGAAATGGAATGCACAGCCCAGATGTAGCCATCCCGGTGAGTCAACTTTCCAGAGCAGGAGTGACATCTCTAAGATTGTAGGGAAGGAGGACCAGTTCTGGGGAGAAGGGTGACTAGCTGCTTCTGCCAAATGTTCTTAACCTTCTCAGGGAAATAAAACAGATCATTAGAGGTCATCAGCTGTAAGCTGTAATCGAGGCTCAGAACTTAAGGAGAACGAAGGTTTCAAATACCTGGTTTGGGGAGTGAGCCAAGCAGTCAATAAAGGCAAAATAGTAGCACTGTCAGTCTATGGCTAAAACAGATTGTAACTGGATTGGGACAGGTCTGCTCTCTGCTTTGTAGCCTTTAAAGCCTTTTATTCTCAATGAGTACCAAGCTCAGGAAGTAGCCCAGGCCTGGGAGTCAAGTGACATGGATTCTAGTCCTGCCTGCCACTTACCCACTTAACATATCATTCCCGCCTTATTAAGATGTCATACTGGGAGCAGCTGGGTAGCTCAGTGGATTGAGAGCCAGACCTAGAGACAGCAGGTCCTGGGTTCAAATGTGGCCTCAGACACTTCCTAGCTTTGTGACCCTGAGCAAGTCACTTGACCCCCATTGCTTAGCCCTTACCACTCTTCTGCCTTGGAACCAATACAAGGCATTAATTCTAAGACAGAAGGTAAGGGTTAAAAAAGGGGGGGAAAGACATTATGCTGCCTCCTTACTCCCCCCATTCTGCAATCCAGACAAACTGACCCTTTCTGTGTTCCTTACTTAAGACTAAACACTCCATCTTCTGTCTCCAGGCGCCATTCTTTTAACCATCCCATGTGCCTGGAATGCACTGCCTCCTTCACATAATGCCCTTCTCTTCCTTTAAGATGACCCTCATGCACTTCTGCATGAAGCCTTTCTTTCTCCCCCACATTCTAGTGCCCTCCTTCCCAGACTACTTTGTGTGTGGAAGGCCTTAATAACTTTATACTTTTACTGCATATATTTTTGTATGTACTTGTAGTACTCCCACTTGTGAACAGAGGTCATTTCATTCTTTATACTTATATCCTATGCACTAGAACTGTACCTGATAAATGGTAGGTGCTTAATAATTACTTAATAATTGACTGTGACACCAAGTAAATTATTTAAACTTTCCGTCTCCCAATTATATGAGCATTTAGATATAAAAAAAATAATGGGCAATGCCCCCTAAGAAGGAGCATTTGTTCTTTCCTTTGGGCTCCTTGTGTGTACAAAAAATGAATGTGAAAGTGCTTAGAAAATTGAAATACATTATAATGTAGCAATTGGGACAAGACCCTAAGGCCCCAGTGGGAATGGTGCAAAAGGAATTGGAATCTAGAGCCCAGCAGAGTGCTCTAAATGTGTGTTAATCTGGGATCAATGGTCCTGTTTGTCTAAAGCTGGTGGGTGGGAATCAAGAAATGGAAAGTGTGTGGGCTGAGAGGAGGTTGTGGTCTCTCTCTGAAGAGGTAATAATACTTTTTAATATCCTTCCCTAACCCTCAAAATTGCCACCCAACCTGCCTTTAAGCCATTCCCTCCTTTCTCCCCTGCCTTCCAAATTGGAGAGACTTTGTAAACAAACAAGGTAGGTAGTGGGATCTGAATACAAACTCTTTCTGCCTCAATCACTCCATTAACAAGCATTTATTAAGTGTTTACTTACTTTGTGTCAGGCCCAGTGAGGTGGTACAGACACAGAGAAACAAAAAAACAAAACCATAAAACCAACCCTTGTCCTCCAAAAATGTATGTTAGAGTCTAGCAGAGATAACATCAATGACAGCGAGTTGAACTGCATTTTGAGTGAAAAAGGAGAGATACAACTGTTATTTCCCCAGTTTAATCTTCTATTATCTGATCATAATATCTTTTATATCCTCCTATAATTCAAACACCTATGCCTCCTTTTCCCTTCCAGGAATGGGAAAGTTTCATTTTATTGGTTATTGGTTGTTATAGCCAAGGGGATGATGACTACACCAGAACGAGAAATGAAGAGACCAAAGTTCTAGGTTCTTCTACCAACTAGTTGCCTAATAACAAGACCAAGGCACTTTACCCTCTGAGGCTCAGCTGAAGGGATTAGTCTAGATGATTAAGGCTATTTCCAGCTCTAGAATTATTTTGGGCTACAGCAATTCATGAAGACCATTTATTAAGGCAAGAAGGGGTTACATTCATCATTGGTGGAAGAAGCACTCACAGTGATTCTGAAGTAAGCAGGAGGGAGTGGTGTTCTGGAATATTTCCTAAGTATGTGAAAGCTCTGTGGTTTTATCAGAATGGGGAAACACAATCTATTTATGATTTAGTAGAGAAGTTCTTCACTTTTTTGTGTCATGGACCCTTTAGGCAATAAGATGATGCCTGTGTGATTTGCTTTTCAGAATAATGTTTTAAAATAATTAAAAGAAAAGTCAAATTTCAGTTAGAAGTAAGTGGAAATAACAATATATTGTCTCCCCTTTCAAGTTCACAGACTCCCTAAAAATCTATGGTTCTTTAGGTCCCAGGGTAAGAAGAATACCTGGTTCAGTAGATGTCAGTCTTAGGGAGTTGCCTGAAGCACATAAAGATACAGGGACTTTCCCTGGATCCCAAAGCTAGTATGGAGTACTTGAACCCAGCTCTCTCTAATTCCAAACCTTGCAGTCTTATACTTCAGAATATTATAAGCTTTAAATTTATATAAAAACATGGAAAATTTGTTAATTTGTAAAGTTATATCCCAAATGTTCCATCAAATTGGCTGTATTGGAAACAGGGCTAGTGTGTTAATTTTTCTAAGTTTGTGTATAATAATAATAATGGCAATTATTAGTATTATTATTACTATAGCTAACACATGGAACAAGACTTGCAAAACAATTTACAAATATTGTCTCATTTAATCCTCAGAAAGTTTATGGGAGGTTGGTGTTCTTATTACCTTCTCATTTTTACAGCTGAGTTAACTGAGGCAAACAGAGATTAAGTGACCTATTCCAGGTCATACAACTAACCAGTAAAAATCTGAGACAGGATTTGAATTTGGACTCCAGACCTGGCACGCTATTCACTGGGCCACCTAGCTAATTCTAGTTGTTGTTTTAATTCATGTTCCTTGTTGACATGTTACATGAGAGAAAGTGTGCTTTAATATGAGATGTGTTGGGTTTGGAGTCAAAGGACTTGGGTTCAGGCTCCCACATTACTACCTATGTGACGGTAGGGAAATAATTTTGGGCCACAATTTCCTCAACTCAGAAAGGAAAATGTTGAACTAGATGTCTTCTAAGGTCCTTTCCAGCCCCAAATCTATGATCCTATGAATATACTACATTCAAATATGCAACATATAACTAAATGAAGGACTTCCAAGAAAACATGTAAAGAAGATATCATCGGGGAAATATATTATAGGAAGAAAAGATGGAGTGGCCATGTGGTGAGCGTGAAAGATAAGAGAGAGCAAAAGACCTCCATTGATCACCTCAAGACGTCAGGAGAAAGTAATGAAGGTTTCCCTCACCCCCTATCCCTGGCAAAAATTATGGAAAAACATGGACAATGGTGGGCAGGCATGGATGAGTTTTGATGTGAATTTCTGTCATTGGAGGGAGCATCCAGGATGATAGACAAAAAGAGAACTGACTCCAGATCTGGAGTTTTTAACTTCTTTTTTTGAAATAGAGTAGCTTGTTGAAACCTAAGTTCCCCTTCTCAAAATAATGTCTAAATGCAAGAAATAAAATACATATTTTATGTATTTATGTATCCCAAGGGAACCAATTACTAATGTAGTTATCAAAATTAAAACAACAACAACATGAATGAGGCAGGTAGTTAGCACAGTAGAGGATCTGTGCTCAAATATCTAGTCTCAGATACCTTGTTTCATGATATCACTTAATCCCATTGCCTAGCCTTTGCTGCTCTTCTGTCTCAGAATTGATACTTCTGAGTAGAAGGTAAGGGTCGGTTTTTTGTTTGTTTGTTTGTTTTTAATGCACTTCAGGTTAAGAACCCATCCTCAAGATAAGAGAATCTGGGTTTGGATCTCACCTCTGACACCTTCTACCACCTATGAGCAGGTCATTCCATTTCTCTGAGCCTTAGATTCCTCATCTGTAAAATGAGGAATTTTAACTGTAGAACCTATGATACCCCCTTGAAATTCTAAATCCATGAGATCTCAGAACATTTGAGTATATTTCATGTTTCTTCAAAGGCAAAGAGTTCCTTCCACATGACCCCTTATACAATACTTGACTCTTGTTCAGGTGTTTCACTTGTGCCCAACTCTTTGTGACCCTAATTAGTGTTGTCTTGGCAGAGATATTATAGTGGTTTGCCATTTCCTTCTCTTACTCATTTTACAGACGAGGAAACTGAGACAGAGTTAAATGATTTGCCCAGGGTCACACAACTAGTAAAATGTCTGAGACCAGATTTAAGCTCAGGAGGATGAGTCTTCCTGACTCTAGGCTTGGCCCTTTACCTACTATGCCACCTAGTTGTGTGCATAGCACTTAAATGAATATGGCATTTGAGTTGAAGAGATTCTAGTCTTTTCCTTTGCCACAAGAATGGCGTCTGGATGTGTCTGAACCTCTTCCTGTGTCTCTCTTTTTCCCTTTCTCTCTCTTGAGAAGAGCCTCCTCAAGAAACCCCCACTAAGCACACAGTGCCCACCCCACCCCCCAACACACAATACATTTGGAGGGTAAAAGAAACAAAAGTCAGTGAAGAATAGGTTGGACCTTTTGCCTTTTTCAACTTTGAACCAAACTATTTACAGTGAGAGCATGGGAAGGCTTCAAGCCAGTCCTGCCACCAGCAAAATACCACACCTGCTGGCTTGTTTTAGGTTACAAAGCAATAGTGTTTGGGGGAAATGGGAAAGAGATAGGATTAAAAGTAGCTTGATTTGCATGGACCCAGGTTTAGCAACAAATCTTTTCCCAGGTTTAAAGGAAATTGGGAACAGAGTCTACCCTAGGAATTTGCTGTCTTAACCAGCTATTTCCTTGAGGTGTATTCCTGCTCTTGTAAGTCTTCAGCCCACTTAAAAGGTGTCATTTTACCAAATCTTTTACAAAAATAAAAGAACGGAGAGATTGGTGGAGGTAAATGTGAGAAAGAACTGAAGAAGCTACCTAGTAGACGATATCTGTGGTGTAGGTTTTTATCTCCATTGTCCCAGGATCTTCTTCTGCACTTAAATTGCCTTAAGAGTTTAGGCTGGTCCAGTACCCTAACAGGCCCCTCTATTTTCTTGCCATTGTGGTGTTCCCCTGCTCCAGTGCCCTCAGTCCTTAAAGGGTAAAAAAGCATGCATTTGAGTAGGTAAATGTGAGAGCAATCTGGACTCATGTAAAATTCTTCATAAGCTTTGGAGTGCCATATGTGTTAGTTATTACTTCATCATTCCACCCCCAGTGCCCAAATACAATTCCTTGCACTTAATAAAGATTTGAATTGACCTCATTTCCTGAAGTCTACAACTCCAGCATCATCTCTGCCTTTCCTTAAAGTAATAATAATGCTAGAGCAATGGTGTCAAACTCAAACAGAAACAGGGACCACTAAACCATATATAAGGAACTTCATACTGACTTAGAAAACCACATATTAGCATTATCTGTATCCTATTGTATTTTTATTTCTTTTGTTATTTCCAACTCATATTTTTGCATGGCAGCATGCTTGACATCTCTGTACTAGAGAATCATAGAAGCTAGACTAGAGTAAATAACTAGAGGTCATTTGTTTCAAATCCATATCTAAAAAGGGATCTCCTTTACAATATCCTCAATACCTACACTTCCCGTGAAGATTCTCTGTGATGTTGAGCTTACTCTCTACCAAAGCAGCCAATTTTTCTCCCAGACAGTTATGATCATTATGATACTTTTTTCCCATATCAGTCTAAAATCTTCCTTCTCATAACTTCTACCCATTACTTCTTTTTTTTCTGCTTTATGGAGCCAAGCAGAATAAGTTGAGTTGTTCAGTCAATATTGACAGCCATTCAAATATTTGAAGACAAGTTTAGGATGTCTTCTGTCATTTTTTCCAGATTAAACTTCATCAGTTCTTTCCATGGGTCTTCATAGGGTCTTATTTTAAGTACTCTCCTTTTGATACTCTCTAGCTTGTCAATAATTATCACCTGGCTCTCCTAATATAACTCATCTCCCAGGCTCTCCCTTCAAGGGCAGACTGGGACTGAGCTTTTGGTTTTAACCAAGGCTGACCTTCAACCTATCTCTCCCTTTCATTCCAGTGTTCTTAGCTACAGTCAGCTCAAGTCCACAGTTAACTCATCTCTGGCCAACATCTGGTTGCTAACATAGAATGGCAGTATCAGTGCCTAGACAGCCATGGTTGGTCATGTTTGGTATGGAGGGCAGATATAAAAAAAGCTAAGTATCCTTGACTTAACCCCCAATAGTGTACACTGAGACAAAAGGAGAGCTTGGCTGTGATAACTACTGATTGGTTTGAGACCAATGAATCAAGAAGCTTCAGATGATACCTAGTCTCCAAATCAGTCTTCCTTACATAAGTAAATAGAAAGATGGGCATGCAAACAGGGAGTTAGGCAAATAGAGCCATTAGCTTTGCAACATTTCTGTGATGCATCTTTTTTTTTAACCTTACCTTTTGTCTTAAAATAAATACTGAGTATAGGTTCCAAAGCAGAAGAGCTGTAAGGGCTACGCAACTGGGGTTAAGTGACTTGCCCAGGGTCACACAGCTAGGAAGTGCTGAGGCTAGATTTGAACCCAGGACCTCTGTCCCCAGGTCTGGCACTCTGCCTACTGAATCACCTAGCTGCCCTCTCTGTGATGCATCTTCTTATTCCTGACTTACAAATTGAGAAACAAGGCACAGAAATGTTAATCTACTTACCCTAAATCATACTGAACATTGACAAAAAGCACTAAAGATTTTCTTCAACTCTAGGTTGTCATTAGCAACAGCAACTCATGCTGTTGTCAGATGTAAAATTCAGTTTAAAAAAGTGTTTGTTGGGAAAATTACTGAACATCTAATATATATGTATATAAGTACATATATATGTATATATATATCACTGGAGATGGATAAAGAGGAAGTACAAATGTTCCAATTAACATAATCTCTTCTTTGAAACATAATATAAACACATTTGGCAGTTAAAATAACAGAATAGTTAATCAAAAAGCATTTATTAAGCACTTACTATGTGCCAGACACTGTATTCAGCAATGGGGGATGCAAATACAGAGAAAGAAAGACAGTTCTTGCCTTCAGGAAGCTTATGTTTTAAGGAGGAGTGAACACATAAAAGGAAGGGAGAGAGGTGTGTCCACAAGGGGACAGGTAGAGAAATTCCTGAGTCAACAGTACAGACTAGAGAGAAATGAAGGCATAGCTTGCCTGGCCATTCTCCTTAAAATGGGGGGAAGCCAGCCAATCAGAGGCAAAGGCTACAAAGGGCAGAGGGTACTTCCAATGCAAGAAGTCCAGGGGTAAAGTGAACTTCCAAGGTAAAGAGATTTCTAGGGCATGCATGGTACAGAAAATCCAGAGAGTCAGAATTCAGGCATTGGATATGCATTAAAAAAAAAAATCAAAAACAATTCCTGCCTACAAGAAGCTTTCGATTTAGTGGAGGAATGAGGGAAGGGAGGAGACAACATAGATGTGTGAATCAGTATATACAATGTAAATGAATACAGAGAAGGAGATGGCAAGTAGGGATCTGGAAAGACAGAAGGGGGTGGGGTATTTGAGTTGCATCTTCAGGAAAGAGAACATTCCAATCATGGAAAACACAGAAATAGAAGATGGCGTGTCATATTTAAGGAACAGCTAATGGACCAGTATGGCTAGATCACAATATGCATGGAGGCAATAGAATGAAAGAAAATTGGAAATGACCAGATCGTGAAGAGGTATAAATGCTGAACGAACAACTTTATATTTGAACATGGAGGTAATAGGGAGCCACTGGAGTTTCATTAAGAAGACATGACCCATGCAGCTAGGTGGCTTAGTGGATAAAGCACCAGGCCTGGAGTCAGGAGGATCTGGGCTCATATCAGATACTTCATAGCTCTATGACCCTGGACAAGTTACTTAACCTCCATTGCCTAGAGTTTACCATTCTTCTGCCTTGGAACCAAAACAAAGTATTGATTCTAAGATGGAAGGTAAGAATTAAACAAACAACAACAACAAAAACAACTGATACTAAGACAGAAAGTAAGGATTTGGGGGAAAAAAACAAACAGCATGACAGCATATGATTAAATTGATGCACTGAGTGGAGATAGTATGGTATGTTGGAAAGAATCTTGGAACTTTGAGTCAGGAAACCAGGGTTCTGGTCTTGGCATTGATACCAAGTATATATATGATCTTGGTCAAACCATTTAATTTTTTCTGAGTCTCAGTTTCTTCATCTATAAAATCAAAGAGATTGAATCAAATTACAGCTTCTAACTCTTAGCTTCCCATCTTGGATTTCTAAGGAAGAAATCAGAATGGAACAGGCTTCATTGAGGTTATTAGCTGGTCCGTACAGGATGGGTAAAAAAATCAGAGAGGCAGAGAAGAGGGAAGAGACCAATAGCTAATAATGTATAACAAGCATGAGTTATGAAATGGCTCAATTACTGGACTTGGAATGTGGTGTATTGTTGGGAAGGCCAGTGAGAAGATATACATGGCTAAAATGTAGCAAGAGGAAATAAGAATACTTATTTGGTAAAGTGAATCCAGATTAGGGAGAGCCTTGAGTGCCAGACCAAGGAGTTTAATTTTACTATAGTATAATTAATGTATATTCTTGAGCAAGACAGTAATGGAACAAAAGCATTTTAGGGAGATTAATCTGGCTGCAGTATGTGGGACCAGAAGAAGCTGGTAAGAGCATCAGGGAGTCATGATATGGTGAGGACCTGGACTTAGGAAGAGACAGTAGGAGCAGAGAAAAGGAGAGAAATCCCAGAGACATTTGGAAGGAGACTTGGTGCACCAAAAACAGCAAGGGGAGTGGGGGGAAGGACCATTGAGCCCAGAGGCCTATATGTATGAGACAGAGGAGTTTTGTTTGCAGACTGCTCTGGGACAGGTGGGAAGCATTTTGTCTTCAATCCAAGTTGTAATGAGGCAAAGACTGTCTTAGCAGGGCCAGGCCTTTCTTTCTTTTTCTTCCTTCCTTCCTTCCTTCCTTCCTTCCTTCCTTCCTTCCTTCCTTCCTTCCTTCCTTCCTTCCTTCCTTCCTTCCTTCCTTCCTTCCTTCCTTCCTTCCTTCCTTCCTTCCTTCCTTCCTTCCTTCCTTTCTCTCTCTCTCTCTCTCTCTCTCTCTCTCTCTCTCTCTCTCTCTCTCTCTCTCTCTCTCTCTCTCTCTCTCTCTCTCTCTCTCTCTCTCTCTTTCTTTCCTCTTCGGGAAAATGCCATTTGCTTTCCTTGGCACTTCTTGTCCTTGGGACCCGTTGAAGTCAAATTATATGATGCCAGAGGCTAAGAATTTGAGTTCACTGTTTGTCCAAAGGCTGGTAACTTGGTACAGATCAAGACAGGCAAAATATTTAATCAGTGAGGTCATTTGGGGGAAATGAGACTTGATCAATAAAAGTGTTTGCTGTTTTCCTTGAAGGGTGGCTGGCCTCTCTCAATTGCTTCTTATTGCCCAAGGTGGGCAATACCACAGACTTTAAAATATAAAGAATAGCGTCTTTTTCAAACCACAGAACTTATTTTTAAAAATCGTTATTCTGATCTAGCCACCTTGGTGTCTTACTCAGTAGGTTCCATGAAGGTTGTTGGGTCATGTAGGGTAGCTGTCTTTAAACAGGCCGGAGGTTTTCTAACAGATGTTTCTCTTGCCCTTCCCCCCTTCAGAAAGAGGTTTAAAATGCATCATTTTCTTGGGGGGGAAGGGGATAGGGATGTGATGATATAATTGTGATATACATATGTATATCTACTTATATTAACACAAGCCTGCTAAAGCACTGCTCTTTATTAAAGGGGGTGAGGGGAGTCTATTTTAAATGAGCAATGCCAAATAGGAACATTTCAGTTTTGAACAAATTCTAGCACAGTGAGTGGTGGCAGAGAGAACACTAGATTTGTTCATCAGATGACATGATTTTTAATAATGGATCTGGCATTTATCAATTGCTTCTATGGGCATATGATGGGGGGAGTTAAAATTTTTTTTAAGATCACACTATGACAAATATGACAAATATGGAAATAGGTTTTGAGTAATAAGACATGTATAAACCAGTGGAATTGCTTGTCAGCTGGGGGGGGGGGGGGAGGGACAGGGGAGGGAAACAACAGGAGTCAAGTAACCATAGAAAAACATTCTTTAAAAATGAATTAATTAACTTAAAAAATAATAATGGATTTGGCACAGTGTGTGACCTTAGGCAAATCATTTCATTTCTCTGGGCTTTGGTTTTTCCACTTCTATAAAATGGGGTTGGGAGCGGGGAGCAGATTTGATCTCTAAGGTCCCTTTTCAACCAACAACAACCACCACCACCACAGCCCCCAGGCTTTTTTAGACCTTTATAAGTATCCCTTGAGTCTCTCACAGGAGGACAATATTGGGGAATAATTTAGCTACTGTTTAGGCCCTCAAGTAGGGTGGTAGACAGGAAGATAGTTGGGGAGCTGTGTTTGTAGCATCAGAAATCAGCGCTTCATTTCCACACTGAACAAGGAAGTTCAAGGAGTATTGGGGTGGTGTCAGAGGACTTGTCTAGAAGACCTTTGGACTAGAGGACATACTCAGCTAGAGGACATTTCTTGGTATATCTCCACATATGTGTATGTAGGTAACGAATGGCAAGACCTGCTGGTTGTTAGAGAGAGGTAGAGAACTAGGTTTCCTTCTTGAGGGGGGCTCCCTGATCCTTGGCTGCCATGACTAGCTCTCTCAGCAGTCAGCTCTGTTACATTGCCTGGGAGGAGAAGTGGGTGAGGATCTGGGGGGGGGTGTTTATGGGGGTGGGATGGGGTGGGGGTGGTATAGCTTGAGAGAGTAAGCCTGAATGATAGGATGAGGAGAAAGGACCTTTGTGTACAACAGCCTTATGCTGCCAGGGCAAGTGTGGGGCTTTGTGGCAGCTGCTAGCCTCTGTTTCTAATATTGTAGAACGCTAGGAATCCTTGGGCCCCGACACCTGTTAACTGGAGGTTCTCCTAAGCTGACCTCTCCCTGGGCTGTCACTCTTACAGAAGTGTTAGCCTTGTGGTTCCAGACCCTGCACTCTACGAATTATTTAAGCATTCTCCTGCCCCCTGGGTAACAAGCTGCTTTCTTCAAGTTCAGGGGAGGGGGGGGCGAGAAGGAATACGGGCAATGCTTTTCTTTGGAGCAGGGTGTGTTCAGCTGCCATTAGGGAATAAGTCAAGAGCAAGGTAGTACTAAAATGGGAATTGGGGGCCATGTCCCCCAGGAAGTGACTGCTCTTGGCAGCCAGCCAGTAGGCGTGGGGAGAGAAGATACCCTGACTGCAGAGGGATGCTGGGTGGGGAGGAAAGAGCCTGGGATAGCTAGCCATTTCCCTTAGGATTGAGGGAAATGAAACATGAAATGAAATGCTTAATGCTGCCGCAGCTGCTTTCTAACTTCTGCTTTTTTCTTCCTAAACTCTGAGAGAGTCGGTTGGGAAAGAGGTGGAGAAGGGGATTCTGGTCCTTCGAGCCAGCGGTTCTTTGGATGCCATGGCTCATACTCAGCTAGTGTAATGCCCTTTGTCTCTTCCCTTCTTCCCTTCCCCCCTTCCCTATCTCTTCTCCCTCCTGCCTCTGCGGGTGGCGGGTGGCGGCAGCCCTGCCCTGGGGAGCCCCCGTGGAAGTGGAGTCCTCTCTGGCGCACCCTGGTGACCTGTTGCAGCTTCGCTGTCGGCTGAGGGAGGATGTTCAAAGCATCAACTGGCTCCGGGACGGGGTGCAGCTTGTGGAGAACAACCGCACCCGCATCACAGGGGAGGAGGTAGAGGTGCGGGATGCCGTCCCCTCGGATTCCGGGCTCTACGCCTGTATGACCAACAGCCCCTCAGGCAGCGACGTCACCTACTTCTCCGTCAATGTCTCAGGTTGGTAGCAGCGCCCCGCCCCGCCTCTTTGAGGGACTCATGGGAAGGTGATGCCCCCTTACCCTTTCATGGTTTCCCGCCTCCCCTCCCCATTCTGCTTCAGAGCTGCTGACCCAGTACTAACCTCTGCTGCCCGCCTGCCCACCGCCTGGCTTAGCTCTCAGGTGATGAGAGCCCCGTGGAAGAGACTGAGGGGCTCAAGATCTTCCATCTTTCTTAGAACAGTAGCTGACTGTTCCTAAATAGTAAGCATCTCACTGAATCCTCACAGCCACAGTGTGCCCAGATTTCTAGGGTGCCAGTTGGCCCTCAGCTGCCATTAGACAGCTGACATCTTTCAGCCTTGGTACCCACAGGGCAGCGACCCCATCTCAATAGAGCTGTCTGAGTGACAGTGAGAGGAACCTGGCCACATCCATAGCCTCTCCTTGCCAAGCCACAAAGAGAATATCAGTGGTCATTTTCCCCCTGAGCTATTTATTGCAGGGATCCATAGGGCACTGTGGCATTGGCTTCTTTAAAGATTCTGCCACTGTCAAGGTGCAAGAGTGAAACTTTAACCAAAGCAGGCTTGAGGGGGCATGATGAGGATTTCTGTGAAACATCCATGAATCTCAGAAAACTAGACTTGTACCTCCTAGCCAGCAGGCATCATTGAAGACATACATGTGTCCTAAAGCCATCAGCTCCTCTCAGAAGCACTAGGAGGAATTGGGAAAGTATCTGACATCACCTTGGCTGGTTATTGAAAAACTGACCACCAGGCTGGAGCTGGAAGGTCTGTGCTGAAGACTCTTCTTGTTCCTGCTCAGGGAGTGCTTGTTGGGGAATGCAACTGGCAGAGGCATTCGTACAAAGTGGGGGTTTTGCTCTTAAAGAAAAGCAGCTCAGAAAGCCCAAATTGTGGCTAGAGGAAAGGGGCACTACTTACTTACTATGTTGTCACAGTGGTCTTAGGGATAAGCTCTGAAGTTTAGGAGCTCCAAAAAAGGTTGCAATCTGCCTGACAGTCTCTATTCTGTCCCAGGAATACTCTGTCATCAGGAATATCTGTGGTCCCCAGAGTTAAGGTTGAGAATGAGGAGAGATGGTTGATATATGTCACCATGTTCATTAGAAGGCAGTTGCTATAAGTCTACGTAATTCATGATGGGGAGCTTTTCTGGGCAGTTTGGGCCTGAAGGCAGGGCTGAGGCATGGAGTGAATTTGAGTGAGGGGATGAGGGTGGGCACGTGAACTCCTGGTAACTGTTAAACAATTGCTATTACATTGGAAGGGTAAGTCCTTAAGGGTAAGTTGTTTTCAGAGGTCATCTATATTTATGAATCTGGATAGGCATGGGGTTTAGTTCTTAGTATGATTTGGAGAGACTGAGGAGCACCTTTCTTCCTTGGAAATAACCCCAAATGCTTCTTCCTCTTCCTCCACAGATGCTCTTCCTTCCTCAGAGGATGATGATGATGATGATGACTCCTCATCAGAGGAGAAAGAGTCAGATAACACTAAGCCAAACCGTACGCGTGAGACACTGTTTTCTACTTTATTACCTGTGGAAACTGGGGGTTTGGGGAAGGTCAGGGTGTGGAAGCAGGGAAGGATTAGAGAATTGTACCCAGAGATCATTAAAACTGATTGGAGTCTGCAGGAGCCTCTGTGGAAAGACTGGAGAGGCACTGGGTGCCCCAAAATGCAGTTAGTTGCCTCAGACATGTGGCAGGGAAGGATGGTGGGCTTTGATGGAACATAGCTGTGAAACAATTCTTTGAATGATCCAGCTGGGAATAGTTTACTTGGGGCCATGTAGGCAATGCCCAGTCACTTTTGCCAGAGAGTATGCCTGGCATCAGGATCATTCTGAAAGATGTATCACGTAGCACCGACCCAATATTCTTGCTCCCTGTTCTGGCTGATTTCCCTTCTATTTCTCTTGGTTCACCTTTGGCCTTGGTAGCCGTGGCTCCATACTGGACATCACCAGAAAAGATGGAAAAGAAATTGCACGCAGTACCAGCAGCTAAAACAGTGAAGTTCAAATGCCCTTCAAATGGCACTCCTAACCCCACTCTGCGTTGGCTGAAGAATGGCAAAGAATTCAAACCTGACCACCGAATTGGGGGCTACAAGGTATGGCTACATGGGGGGTTGTTGGGAAGATAAATAGGGGATACAGGGACAAGAGCTGATGGGGGTTGGAAGAACAATCAAGCATTTATGAAGAACCTACTATGTGCCAGACACTGTGCTAAGTGCGGGGGATAAAAAAACAGGCAAAAAAACAGCCTTTGCTCTCAAAGAGTTCAGTAACTAACAGGGAGACTACCATGCAAACAATGATGTATACATAAGATATATGCAGGATTTTTTTCCAAACCCTTACTTTTTGTCTTGGTAACAGTTTTTAGTAACAGAAGGGCAAGGATTAGGCAAATGGAGTTAAGTGACTTGAATGAGGTCACACAGCTAGGAAGTGTCTATGGCCAGATTTGGACCTAGGTCCTCCTGACTCTGAGCCTGGGGCTTTATCCAGTGTGCTACCTAGCTGCCCCAATATGTAGGACTGGTTGGAAATAATCCCAAAGAGAAGTCTCTGACATGAAGGGAGCTCAGAAAGACTTCTTATAAAAGGCAAGATTTTAGCTGAGACTTGAAGGAAGCTAAGAAAGTTGGAAAATGGAGAAGAGGAGAGAGAAATTCCAGACATAGGGGACCATTTTTTACAAGAAACAGTAAGAAGCTCAGTGTCACTGGATCAGAGTATATGGAGGAGAGTAAGGTATAAGATGATTGAAAAGAGACAGCTAGGTACTTCAGTGCATACAGAGGGCAGACCTGGAAATGGGAAGTCCTGGGTTCAAATATGACTTCATATAATTCCTAGCTGTGTGACCCTGAGCAAGTCAATACACAGTATTGATTCTAAGACAGAAAGTAAAAGCTAAAAAAAAATGAAAAGATAAGAGAAGGTCTTTAAAAGTCAAAGGATTTTATATTTTAGTGTTTAGATAATAAGGAAACCACTTGAGTTTATTGAACAGAAAGGGGCAGGGAACAAGGGACATCATCAGACCTGTATATTATGAAGGTTGTTTTGACAGCTCAGAGGAATATGTACTAGAATGGAGAGAGAGAGGAACAGCCAAGGGCTACTGTAGTAGTCTAGACCGAAGGTGATGAGGATGACCTGAATGATGACATTTTCAAAGGAGAGAAGGGATCATATAAGAGAGATATTGTAAAAGTACAAATGATAGAATTCGGCAACTGATTGGATTTGGGGAGTGAAAGAGAGTAAGGAGCCAAGGATGATGGATGCCTAGGTTTCAAGTCTGAGTGACAGGAACAATGGTTCCTTGGGCCACAAGATTTTAGGTTGGAGGGATGACACCATCAATGTAGTAGGCTGATTTAATGCCCTGCCTATGTCTAGCCTCTCAGTGGTTCACTCTTGCTTCCTTTTCAGGTCCGCTATGCCACCTGGAGCATCATAATGGATTCGGTGGTGCCATCTGATAAAGGCAACTACACTTGCATTGTAGAGAATGAATATGGCAGCATTAACCATACCTACCAGCTGGATGTTGTAGGTAAGGAGAATAACAAGAATGAGGGACAGATTTGAGAACTAGATACTTTGAGGAGAAGGCCAAGGATTTAGGAGCTTGGGGAAAAAGATGGCTAGAAGTAGAAAAGAGGGTTTCTGTAACTACTGAGGGCAGACTGGATCTTCTGCATCTTTGTGACTTTCCTGTTGTCTAGTATAGTTTCCTACATATAGCAAGTATTCAATAAATATTTAGTGATAGTAGTAAGTGATTATTTCCCATTTCCACTGAAGATGATATAGACATGGGAAATAGATATGTACAGGAGACGGTATGAGGTGTGAGCTTGAGGTGTGAGGCAGAGATGAGTTAAGATCATGCCTTCTGAGGGTTTTCTTAATTTCAAATTTCCAGAAATGAACATACCATCTAATAAGCATGTACTTAAAATTTTAGGAGTCTTAAAAAATGGGATTATTTCAAGATAATTGTCTTTTTCTGAGGGCCAGTGGGAGTGAGAATTTTTCTGACTCCTTTCACTAAGAGGCATTGGAAAAGCCCTGCTCATTGCTTAGGGAGTGCTGCCTTCAAATTCTAGGATCCAGGTGGAGATCAGTGAGTGAGTCAGGAATGGTGTCCAGGCTACAGTTCTCTTTGCTTTCTTGTGAGAACTAAATCGCTTTCAGGCATGACCAGCATTTTCCTGTTTCTCCTTCCCTTTCTTCTCTGTAGAGAGGTCACCTCACCGACCCATCCTGCAGGCTGGATTACCTGCCAATAAAACTGTGGCTTTAGGCAGCAATGTGGAGTTTATGTGCAAGGTGTACAGTGACCCACAGCCTCACATCCAGTGGCTAAAGCACATCGAGGTGAATGGAAGTAAGATTGGCCCGGACAACCTGCCATATGTGCAAATTCTTAAGGTAAAACTGGTTTCAGGACTTGGAACCACCCTTTGTGGGCATTATAATCTAGAAAGGAGGCAATGTCTCCCAAGTAAGGACTCCTTGACCTGCTGGTTGAGTTTCCTTATCACTCTTGAGCCCAGGTCCCTTTCCCTCTAAGAATCCTCAGTCTTGTTCAGAATAAAATTCTCTTTTCCTGGGCTTTGCAGTGGATGGGGGGGGAGGGGGTGTTGAAGATGATTTGGGGCTACAAGGTGGGAAGTAGATCACCAAGAATAACTTTTCTATGACTTGAGAGTCAGCCATTCAGGAGGCATTTTGGTTCCAGCTTTTGCCTCAGCCTTTGGACAGGGCCTCTCCATGACCTTTCCCCATTCTCTCCTTCAAACTGGTCTTAGAGCAAGGGCACAGTCAGATAAAATATCTAGTTCAGGTTAGCAAAATACTACTTTTACAAATTCTCAATCACAGAAAAGGCATCTCTCTTCCTCTTGCTCCCAAGGACTAACTTCCTCAAAGAGTATTGTGTTCCTTCTCTGCCTCCTTCCTCCACCAAATTCCCTTCACCCCTAAAACTCTTCTTTACTAATCCTAGGGAAGAAATTGTTAAAGTCTCCATAATGGATCTTGTAATAGGAAGCCACCAGAAGTCAAAAATGTTCATATCGTTGTCCTTGAACTAAATGTCCCTCATCTTTCTGCAGCCCATCTGTCCCAGGCTTAAACCTGACCTTGCCATTGGTTCTGAAACTGGTCCTGCACATAAATGGGACTGCATTTAAGTCACAGCCATGATCTCTTTCCACTGTCCCCAATCCAGTCCTAGAATTATTTATGTACATACCTACATATAGATATACTGATAGATAGACAGACAGACAGATAGATAGACAGACAGACAGACAGACAGACAGACAGATAGATAGACAGATAGATAGACAGATAGACAGACAGATAGACAGACAGATAGATAGACAGATAGACAGACAGATAGACAGACAGACAGACAGACAGATAGATAGATAGATAGATAGATAGATAGATAGATAGATAGATAGATAGATAATAGGCAGCGAGCTGGTACAGTGGATAAAGTGTCAGAACTGGAGTTATACTCATCTTCCTGAGTTCAAATCTGCCCTCAGACATTTATAGTTGTATGACCCCAGACAAATGAATTAACCCTGTTTGCCTCAGTTTCCTTATCTGCAAAATGAACTAGAGAAGGAAATGGCAAACCATTCCTGTATCTTTGCCAAGAAAACCCCAGATGGAGTTACAGAAAGTCAGACATGCCTGAAAAAAACAACTGAATTTAAATACACACACACACACACACGTACCTATATGTGTGTATATATGGAATATAGAATAAAACAAATATTTTATTGGGGGATTGCTAATATTTTGTTTTTGAGGGATTTTTATGTTCATTTTTTTTCAGTGAGTTTATCTTGACCATTAAGGGAAACTGATCTTATCATGTAAAAATGAGAAAAGATGACAAATTTCATTTAATCACCCTTTTCCCTTAGCTCCTTGCACCTGCCTGGTAGCCACCAGGGGCTAAGCATGGCAGTGCACATGTGTCTGCCCAATTGACTGGTGTGTAATTGGTTTATTCCAGCATTCGGGGATTAATAGCTCAGATGCGGAAGTGCTGACCCTGTTCAATGTGACAGAGGCCCACAGCGGGGAGTATGTGTGTAAGGTTTCCAATTATATTGGTGAAGCTCGCCAGTCTGCGTGGCTCACTGTCACCAGACCTGTGGCAAAAGGTAACCGGGAGATGGGGCCATCCTATGCCGGGAATTTGATTTAGGCCCAAACCACTGGGGCAAATGGAAAAGCTAGCCCCGACCTCTCCCTGTTTTCCTATTGTGTTTCTGGTACCCAGAGCCATGGAAAAATGCCTGGCATGGGTGGCTGGTTTGGTTTGGTGTTATGTTGGTTCCTGCTGATCCCTTTGCCTTATGTGTTGTTCCTTTGCTCTGTGTGTGTGTGTGTGTGTGTAAGAGAGAGAGAGAGAGAGAGAGAGAGAGAGAGAGAGAGAGAGAGAGAGACTTTGTAGTGTATTATGATGCTAAAGGCAGTGTGGTGTAAGAGAAAGAACATTGGATTTGGAGTTACAAGATATGGGTTATTTAAGTCTCATTGAGCCTCAGTTTCCTGCTTTAGAAAATGGGTGTGTATACAGCCATTAGAACCTACTACAAAGGGCTTTTGTGAACTTCAGAGAGCCCTTTGCTAACCTTAAAATTATGATATAAATATCAGATTAGTCCAGGGGACATGCCAGAAGATGAGATCTGGTACTACCATCTCAACCCAGCCTTCATGAGCTGTGTATGAATCCGGCTATCCTCCTTTCCTCATGTGTGTGCCTTCTCACCTTGTCTCTCCATTAAACCAAACAGCCCCCCCACTGCCTACCAGGCCCCATTTCTCCATGCCACCCATTGCCAGCATGCTTGGATGGAGCAGGGGGTGCCAGCATCCGGTGAAGGGTTATAACTAGCCATCTTCTCCATAGGTCTGCCAGAGTTTTCCTTCAGAGTCTCTGTCTCTCTCTGTCTCTCTCTGTCTCTCTCTCTCTCTCTCTCTCTCTCTCTCTCTGTTGTTTTGCAAAAACGAGATACTGGGGAGCATTTTTCATCTTCCTTCTTCTGCCTACCTTTTTTCTTTCCTTCCCTTCTCCCACCATCTCTTCTTCCTGGAGATCTCATGCTCCGTGCTTGTCCATTTTGCCTCTGTTGTCTCTTTTAGACGGCCGGTGTTAATACCACTGACAAAGAGATGGAAGTGCTACATTTAAGGAATGTCTCCTTTGAGGACGCTGGGGAGTATACATGCTTGGCGGGTAACTCTATCGGACTCTCCCATCACTCTGCATGGTTGACCGTGCTGGAAGGTATATACTGTACTTCTCCTCTCGATGTCCCGCCCCTACCACGGGCACGGGGGGAGCATGCATTGCAGGTCTTGGAGAAGCCTAATGCCATGAGGAGAAAGAGGAGGGGGGTATGCAACCAACAGGCAAGGCCTTGCCCCATGCCGTACCTTGGCAGTACCCCACCATCACCAACACTGCCAGGCTCTTTCCAGCTATGAGAATTTAGCTCTCTGCTGAGTCAGAAGCTTTCCTGTTTCACAAGAACAAGGAATCTCTTGTCCATATGTCCATATCTGGCTCTCTCCTTGGCCAAAGCAATGCATGCTTGTGGTCTGGATTTAACCTGCAGTGGGGTGCCCTTCCAGAGTAGACTCCTTCCATTCTTATGTCTGATACTCCTCCCCCGACCAAAGTCCCTAACTAAACTTCCCTCTTTGGGATTGAGGATCCCCCAGACATATCTAATTTCCATTCCCTACCCCCAAACCTAAGTGGTTTAAAGGGAAGAACCACTATGTGCCAGGGACTTCCTTCTATCCCAATCTTCTCTGCATTTGAAGGAACATATACCCATTTCCTATAATAAGCATATTGACTTCAGGAATCTAAAGCATGGTCTTTCTCAGACAACACATACCCATTTTCCCTATTTAACTAAGCCCCCAAGAAGCTAGATGTGACCTGATGTTGGATAGGAAAGGAAGGAGCCTGTTCAAGGTGGTGGGATGGAACTCTGTGTCCTGGGGATGGGACCACTTGCTTGCCTTTGGAAGTCTACTGCATGGGGATTCTGGAAGCTTTTTAGTTTTATTGTTACTGCTGCTGCTGCTGCTGCTGCTACTGCCGCCACCTTCTTTTATTTCATGCCATGCCAGTATCATAGGCCAAAGCAAAGACTGCTAATATCCCACTTAGACGCAGGGAAGAGTTCACCGTTATTGTGGCTGTCATTGTTCTGTCTGTCCTCCTTATGTCCCTCCCAGTTGGTTGTTTATGTCCCTTGACCTTGAGGAAAAAAAACAAAATCTTCTCTCCGTTATTTGCTTTACTTTGGTGAAGCTTTTTTCCAGGCTGTCCTAATGAACCAAGACTGGGCATCCTGATTTTCTAGGGGAAGGTTCTCAGAGGGTGTCCATTTCAGGGGTGCAGGGGAGGTGTAGAGAGGCAGAAGTGGTAACTGTGTGTATGGGTTTTTTTTTTAATGCTCCATAATCTGTGTTCAAGAAATAGTGCAAGGGGATGTTGAGGAAAGTATGAAGAGGGACAAGAAGTAGATCTTTCCCAACCCTCCTTCCTTTGATTGTGGGAGGTGGCATTAAGTGGAAGTCTCTCAGAACTATGGGTTGGGGAGGGGGTATTCTTTCCAGAACATTTTCTAAACTTTATTTTTTAAATGCACATACATGAATTTGGTCTGGGATTAGGGTAGAGTTGAGAGTATAAACATTGTTATTTTGGTTTGATGTGATATGAAGGCAATAATAAAGAGCAGGAATGAAAGATGAGGTATTAGATCCATATTCAGCAGCAGAGCCAAGACATGTGTCTATGTCCTTTTTCCTGCTCATCTGTTTTCTGAAGAACATTTCTAGTCAAAAAGGGCAGCCCAGTTTAGAGAGCTTCCCCCTTCCTGGGGATAGGACATGGAGCATGAAGCAGTTATATTCATGATGGAAGTCTTCCGGGAGTTTCAAGAGCTGGGAGGTGCCTAATCTATTCAGTGACTGGGGCCAGGGTCTGACCAGCCTCCATTCTTGTAATTCCCCTGGGGGGAAAGGGAAATAGGGAAGGGCCATTTTTTCTTATGGAGTTGGGGCCCTAGGAGGCTGGTACCCCCCCAGTGCCTGCTGACACCCTGTTCACACCGACTCAGCCCTGGAGGAGAGACCAGCAGTGATGACCTCGCCTGTCTATCTGGAGATCATCATCTATTGCACGGGGGCTTTCCTTATCTCCTGTATGGTGGGATCTGTCATCATCTACAAGATGAAGAGTGGTACCAAAAAGAGCGACTTCCACAGCCAAATGGCTGTGCACAAGCTGGCCAAGAGCATCCCCCTGCGCAGACAGGTAACAGAAAGTAGATGGGGGGTTCACACTGTCTCCCACCTATCCCCAGCATTGTCTATTCCACCACTCTCCAAATCTAATCTTGTGCCCTCAACTTCCCTTACTATTTCCTAGCTTTGCCTCCCTACTTCTGAGGCCAACACAGCTAAGGTTCCAAGTTATAACTGCTCTAGGAGATGGAGCTTCTCCACCTACTGTTTCCCTACCAATCTCCCTTCCAAAGACCTATCTCCAAGCCTTTGACTTAACTGAGTACATGGATTGTGTTGTCTGGACCAGGGCATGCCCTTCAGACAGTCCAGGATGACTTCAAAGGTCATGCCTAAAAAGACTTCCAGCTACATATGTGGAAGACCTAGGGACAAATCAGAGGTGCAAGGATGCAAGCATACATACTGAGATCTCCTTTTCATCTAGAAAAAATTTATAGGAATTTTGTAGAATAAAAAATATTAAATGGGCTATAATTCTGGGAAGAAGAGATGTTTTAAGGGTTAAGAATCTCTCATCTGGGCTGAAAGGTCATTTGCAGGAACCTGGTCCCCTTATGTGGTATAAAGGTAAAATTGTTGCTGGGGTGATGGGATAGACTTGTATAAAATGCTATGACTCTAAGGGATCTTAAAGATTATCTAAACCCTACCTCCTCATTCTACAGATAGAAGACTTAGGCTCGGAGGGGTTAAACAATTTACAAAAGGTCATTCAAGTAGACAGGGGTAATTCTGGGTATAAAATGTGTCTTTGGAATCCTAGGACGCTTTCCACTCTCATGCCACCTTAAAGGTAGATAGGTAGATAAAATATTGAGGAAGTCTGGCCATAAGAAGGAATAACTTATTCATGCCTCCTACCCCCTTTCTACTTCCTAGAAGGGTGACCCCACTCTTTTTTACAGGTGTCTGCTGATTCCAGTGCCTCTATGAACTCAGGGGTCCTACTGGTTCGGCCATCAAGGCTTTCTTCCAGTGGGACCCCTATGCTGGCAGGTGTCTCTGAGTATGAACTTCCTGAGGATCCCCGTTGGGAACTGCCCCGAGACAGGTAATTCTCCAACCTCAGCTTCCTATAAAGTTCCTTGGTCCTTTATTTTAGGACTTATTTTGAAAGGTAAAGTAAGTGTCCACACTGTATCATGACAGTAAACTCCGTCTCACTCCACAATCTTTATTCAACAGGTTGGTTTTAGGCAAACCACTGGGTGAGGGCTGCTTCGGACAAGTAGTGTTGGCAGAGGCCATTGGGTTGGATAAAGACAAACCCAACCGGGTGACCAAGGTGGCAGTGAAGATGCTGAAATGTAAGTGACATGTTGTACTAAAGATGCTTCTTTTCATTTCCCAGTGGTATGAGCCTCAGGCCAACAGGAACTCTCCAGTTTATCTGCTGCTCTTTTCTCATGCCCTTGATTTCCCATTCTAGGAATATTCTGGGATATTTCTCTAGTAGGGGGTATTCTCCATTTGCTACTGGCCTAGGCTGTTGTCAGATTATTTAAGATCCTATTGTTTTCCTCAGCTTTATTCCTTTTGCTTTCTTCCCTACCTTCAGCCCCATCTTCACCACCTCCACATGTATTCCCTATGTATATGCATAGGGAAGGAAGGTGATAAAGTGGGGGGAGGGGGAGGAGAAAGAAGGGAATCCTGAGGAAAAGCTCCTGAAGGAGTGATAAGGACCTTTTAGCTCATGGGGCCCCATGGGCCTAGCTCTACTCTTACACTCTAAAGTAAATGTCTTGTCTGTCTTTCTGATTTATATCTAAAGCGGATGCAACAGAGAAGGACCTGTCAGATCTGATCTCAGAAATGGAGATGATGAAGATGATTGGGAAACACAAGAACATTATCAACTTGTTGGGGGCCTGCACACAGGACGGTATGACCTGAAGCTTGTCAGAACAGGTTTAGGGAAGTATCCATGTGGGCATATCAGCAATAAGCTGTTTGAGCCATTCTTGGGGAAATGGAGACAATATTGCCTAGCCAGTCCAGGATTCAGACTGCTGATGGTGTGCATGCCACGCACACGTGTGTGTGTGTGTGTGTGTGTGTGTGTGTGTGTGTGTGTGTGTGTATGACAGAGAATGAGTGCTAGTTCTCATTTGGGCAGCTAGATCTGCCTAGGGTTTTAAGGTGGGGAGGGAGCTGGAGAGATCGTTCATCTGTGAAATGAGACTATTTCCCCAGTATCCTTTGTTACTTATGCATTAGGGTTTTGCCTCAATTTGCTTTGTGGGATGCCCAGGACCATTCTGGGCCTTTAAAAGAGTGCTTCATAGAGTGGCATGAACCCCCAATGCAAAGCAGCAAGAGGAAGGGAGATAAACATGGGACCTAAAAACTGTTCTTCCAGCTTATTTTTCTTTATGCTTACCAGGCCCTCTGTATGTCATTGTGGAATACGCCTCCAAGGGCAACCTCCGAGAGTACCTGCAGGCCAGGCGGCCCCCTGGGCTCGAATACTGTTACAACCCCAGCCATGCCCCAGAAGAGCAGCTCTCCTCCAAGGACCTAGTGTCTTGTGCTTACCAGGTGGCCAGGGGCATGGAGTACCTTGCCTCCAAGAAGGTGTGGAATCTCAGGCTAAATGGATTATGTGTAAGGGTAGAGGGTGGGGAGTGGAATAACATTCTCTAGTTCTGAATTGAGCTTGTCAACCAGCTTCAAATATTACCTAAGCTTCAAATATTAACTGAATCCTCAATTAGTCTTCATGAAATACACATTCATTAATTCTCTCAAATTATAATTTATTAGGTACCAACTATATATACAGTATTTGACACTTTGAAGAGATACTTTAGCATTGAGTTTATGGTCCCAAGGAACATGTGATATACTTGGGAAACAGGACTTATGCGTATTATGTGTTTATAGCATATATGCATATATATTTGAATTATTAGGGATCATAAAACAGGAATGTTACAGTTGGAAGGGATCTTGAGAATCAACTAGTCCAAGCCCTTCATTTTGTAGATAAGGACATTCAGACCTAAAGTGATTAGATGCCCTTCTTAAGTTGACTCAGCTAGTCAGTTGGCAGAAGAATCAGAATTTAAAGTCGTGTTCTGACTTCACATCCAGCACTATTTCCACCATATACATAACACATGAAGACATACACAACAAAATGTAACTATATCAGTATACTACATGAATCCTAAATATTTGTGGGAAGATACCAATAAAGGCTAGGCCTCCTAGAATAAATAAAGTCTGCAATTGGCATCATCAACAAAATTGGCATTTTGTTTTGTTTTTACATTTTAATTTTACAACAAAAACACATCAATAACAATTTATACATCATGAATTTTGAGAATATATTCACATTTTTATAGTCTTCTTTACATACTTATTTTAAATTTTTTTCAATCAAATCCATCTTCTCTATCTCCTCCCATATTTACATGTGGACAAAGTGTACATATGATAATCCCAATTCTATTGTCACTTTAGTACTGAAATTTCCTTATTTTTGCATTCTGACATTTTTAAAGCAATATCACATCATTGAACTATTTATTACTATTTAAGCAGCCACAGTCTATATAGCCATTTCACCAAATTTTGTTCACCAAAATTAGACTGTGTAAAGAACACTGGACTTAGAATCAGGATGTAAAATTTCAGGTCTTGCCCTAAATCTTACCAGCTGTTAGCATTAGCAAATCATGTTGCCTCCTCTGCAAAATAGGGACAATAGTAGCACTTACCTCACAGGGTTGTTCAAATGAGATAGTATCTGCAAAGTGTTCAGCAAACTTTAAAGCACTATATATCAGCGATTATCTGTAAAGCAGTGGCAATAACTAGACTGGATAATGATAACAGGATTGCCAAAGGATGGGACCAGGTTTATGGCTTTTGCTGTCTGTTGCCAGATTATGTTCCCCAAAAGTAACATCAGTTTGTAATGCTACCACTACGGCGTAACCTGTTTCCCACAATATTGAGATTTCACACTTTTTTTTTGCTAAATTACTGGCATCCTATTACTTTCATTTTCATTCCTTTAATTATTAGTGAGGTTAAGCATGTTTCTAAGAGATTAATTCACTGTATTTCCATGTCTGTTCACAACCTTTCACCACGTGTTCATTGAAGACTGTATACTGCCTTTGAGATTCGTCATTAGTTCCCTGTAAATTCTGAAAGTCAGGATGGAGTAGAGTTTTGGAGAAGCAAAGGGACGATATGATTGAGTAGGAGGAAGAGGACATAGGATATGGGCATGTGCTATGCATACTGTCTTAGAAGAGGTCATTTGTTGGATATATGAAATATGAATAGGATTATGCAGAGTATGGAGGGAAGGAGGCAGCTGATTAAAGGATTTATGAAGCAAATGGTTCTTAAAGCCTCCCCTCCTCACACCCCAGAATTTTCTTTCTGCCTCCATCTTTAGTGCATCCACCGGGATCTGGCAGCCCGAAATGTCTTGGTGACTGAAGACAATGTGATGAAAATTGCGGACTTTGGTCTTGCTCGGGACATCCATCACATTGACTACTACAAAAAGACAACCAATGTAAGTGTATTCCAGATAATCTGCTTTTCCCCTTCTAAGGTTCTTACTCCCATCATCCACCTTGAGAAGTCCTACCCTTCTACTCAATCTTCTCTTCTCTTCTTCTACACCTGTAGAACTGCAACCTTAGTGCAGTCTTCCCCTAGAGGAGGCTGCTCTTCCCAGATGGTACTCTGGATACTCCCTCTGATCTCTGTCCATCTCTACTGCCTCCTCGCACACCTCTGATTTCATTTAGTTATTTCATGCTCACTGTATTCCATGTAGGGTCGGCTGCCTGTGAAGTGGATGGCTCCTGAGGCACTCTTTGACCGGATCTATACACACCAGAGTGACGTGTGAGTTGGAAGTAGTTGCTAGAATGTGGGATGCAGAGGTATGAGCACAGGGAGGTCTTGCCTACTCTCAGAACTAATAAGGATCCCCCTGGACCTTAAGTAGAATCTAAGCCTGCGGATGAGCCTAGCAGGGAATAATTTACATCAGCTCACTTTGGAACTGGGCAGCCATGTCAAATCTAAAAGTAATGAATCACCTTCTAGTGCTCTCAGAAACCTGCTAAGTTTGGCATGATGGGCATGTGGTACTTTAGAGTAAACAGTCCTGGGTGGCACTGTCCACCAGTTAGTTCTGCCTATACAAACCCACTGAATCTGTGCTGATTTACAGGTGGTCATTCGGGGTGCTGCTGTGGGAAATCTTCACACTGGGAGGCTCCCCTTATCCTGGTGTGCCTGTAGAGGAGCTTTTCAAGTTGCTGAAGGAGGGTCATCGAATGGACAAACCCAGCAATTGCACCAATGAACTGTGAGCACAAGGGCCAAAATGGGGGAGCCGTGGGAGGAGAATGAAAATACCTGGGGAATGGAGAAGCTGCTGGGTCATAACAGGGTTCGAGGGAGAAAGCCCTTTTCTTTCTAATCATTCCCTTCTTCCTCTTATACCCAAACCTGCTTGGTCACCTCCCATTCCCTACTCTTGCCCCAGGTACATGATGATGAGGGACTGCTGGCATGCAATTCCCTCTCAGAGGCCTACCTTCAAGCAGCTTGTGGAGGACCTGGATCGAATTGTGGCCTTGACCTCTAACCAGGTACAACTGTCCCTTCTTGGGCTACAGCAGCCCACATGAATGCCTTCTCTACAAGACTGAAAAAGCTTTCTCCCTAGCTCTTCAATTTTCCAAACTTTGGTATCCCTTACCCTTCCCTTCAATTCCTTCAAATGTGTCTTAATTTTTCCTTAGATTCCCTTAGATTTTCTTTAGATTCCCTTAGATTTGCCTTATTTTAAAGAGAGGAAAACGCCACGCCTCTCTTGCCCTAAGCTCACTGAAATTTTTCTATACCTGTCATAGGAGTACTTGGACCTGTCAGTACCGCTGGACCAGTATTCACCAAGCTTTCCAGACACTCGCAGCTCTACTTGCTCCTCTGGAGAGGATTCAGTCTTCTCCCATGACCCATTGCCTGAGGAGCCCTGCCTGCCCCGACATCCCACCCAGCTGGCCAATGGGGGACTTAAACGGCGCTGACATTCCTCCACAAACTGATATCCTCACCCTTAACTCCTGGTTGGGCTCATCTCCCTTCCCTTTTTCCTTCTCCCTGCCCACAGGAGTTGGCTGCCCACAATTCAAGGCCTTCCCTTTGTTGCCATCTATCCCACTGAGCTGATTTCCCTTCCATCAGTTAATGTCAGCCCCCTTTGCTGTGAAAAAGGGAAAAAGAGGTACTTCCTGTTGGCTACTTCATTCCCCTTAAGCTTGGACCAGGAACTCTCCCTGCCCCGAAGGCAGTGAGGGTGGGGAATGGGAATGGAAGTGAAGGCTAATTGGGCTCTCTCTGGTCCTGTTTTTATTCTACCCTACTAACCTTCCACATGCTGATGGCAGATGCTTGGTCCTCAGGCTGCAGCATGGGCAGGTCAGTCAGTGCCTCAGGCCCCCACTGTAGGTGACCTCAGCTCCAGAAGGGTGGTACTAGTGGCTTATTAATTATAATACTAATTTGCTTTGCTGACCAAACACACCTGGTACCAGATGGTGGGGCAAAGGCTGGGGGCAATCTGGCCCTGGGGTCCAGCCCCATCCTGGGGCTTTGTATATAGCTATGAAGAAAACACAAAGTGTATAAATCTGAGTATATATTTACATGTCTTTTTAAAAGGGTTGTTACCAGAGATATACCCATTGGGTAGGGCGCTCCTAGTGGCTGGGAGATATCAGTTGCTATATATTGAAAAAAAAGAAAAAAGGAAAAAAAAGGAAAAAAGTTTAAAAAAAAGGTCATATATTTTTTTGCTACTTTTGCTGTTTTATTTTTTTAAATTATGTTCTAAATCTATTTTCAGTTTAGGTCCCTCAATAAAAATTGCTGCTGCTTCAGTTTTATATGGGTTGTATGAAAAGGGAGAGAGGAATTTTGGGAATTACCTGAGAAAAAGAGATTAATATGCACTGGGGCTACACTGTCTATGTAAAGGGCATATATGCCCAACAGTTCCTATTTACCCTTTCATTCAATTAAGTTAAATTCAACAAACATGTATTAAATACCTACTATAAGTGCAAGGCTCTCTTAGGCCCTGAAGACATCAAGAAAAATTTGTCCTATGTCTTCTTCTGAATCCTCTCAGAGGCCACTAGTGTTCTGGGATGGTCTAGGGATAGCCCCAGTACCTAGGAGCAGGCAGGAGCCTTCTGCCAGTACACCAGTGGGGCTGGGCACCAGGCCCAGGCCCAAGCAGTCCATCACAATAGATCATTTCCTCCTAGGAAGTTGTTGATTCAGGCAAGTACTGGCTGCTGACTTGGGGGGAGGGGGGACCAGAGGGTTGGAGGGGGTAGTGTGTGAGCAAGGCCATGCAGGTCAGCTCTCTGAGCTAAGGTTTCAGGGATACACACCTTCCTAGGCCCTGGGGCTCACCACTCCTTGACCCACAGCAAGAACGATTCTCTCTGGGCCCTACACACCAAGTCCTGAGGCCACATCCAAGCCTCTCCCTTGGCAACATCACAGATAGATCTCTGCCTTCCCAAGGCTCTTTCTATTTAAAGTCAGGCCCACCCCTCCACGGGGTTGGGGAACCCTGCCGAGGTTTCTGTCTGTTTAGAATTGTGTTTTCTGCTGCCACCTGCTGGGACATTTCCGGTACAACCCCCTCTCTGCACCTCACGTGGCTCCCCGCCATGCAATGGAAAGGTCAGGATGTTGCTCATCCCTTTGATTTCTGTGGGGAACGTGGAAACTGCTCCTTTCCCATTTTATCTTTAAGTTGGTCATTTTGTGGATAGCTCATTGCTGACACTGTTGTGCAGTTGTTTCTCTGTTATCCTCAATCCCTCTCTGTAAAACTGTCAACCTTACTGCAATTTGGTTGTGTGTGTTTGTGTTTAAAAGAAGCATGATCTAGTGGACAAAGCCAGGACATTAATCTCAGCTCTATTACTATTTACTATGGGACTTTTGACTGGTCCCTTTCCTCAGTTTTCCCCATCTGTAAAATAGTGATGATAATCTCTGCCTTGGCCCTACCTCACAGGAATGTTGTGTGAATGGATGAAAGAGAGTCTATCAAGTGCTTTATGCTCCTTGGGGAGAGGTGCTGGAGAAAATACAAGGCACTATTACTATAAAATTGATGTCCTTGCTGTTATTACTTAAATCACCCATGAATTTTCCCCAGAGGACTGAGCTAGCTGTCAAATGAAAGACTGTTCTATTGAACTGATAGGAAATGAAACGGTAGCTTCATTTAGATGATCAGATGGGGTCTCCTGAGACACAGAACAAAAGAGGAGCCTGTCAAGGTGCTGACTATGTTTAGTCTACAGAGGGTTAAAAGATTTGAGTCTGGAATCATAACAGCACTAACTGGCATTAATCAATACTGCATTGGGGCCTTTCTAGTCTCTTCTAATTGCCACAACACAGGGACTCTTTTGTCCCTTGATGCTGCTAATGCAACCTATTGATCTCAGGTAAGGAAGATTCAGCATCGAATGAAGCAAGAAGTCGATTTCATCAATAATAATAAAGTTGTAGTGTTTACCAACGACAACTGTATGAAGCCAGCAAGACAAAATCTTGTTCACATTAAGCAAATTGCCTCTCTGATCCAGACATCTAACTGAGCTTACAGGTGTATAACAGACTGGGAAATCTTTTGCCTCATGGTTTAACATTACATATAAGTTAACACCATCTATGTGATAGGAACTATAATGATAAAATAGAGAAAATATCAAATATATAAAAAACAGGTGAGTGGTAAATA
Organism: Monodelphis domestica; assembly: GCF_027887165.1. Lineage (NCBI taxonomy): Eukaryota > Metazoa > Chordata > Mammalia > Didelphimorphia > Didelphidae > Monodelphis > Monodelphis domestica. The sequence continues at coordinate 582,382,443 of NC_077227.1, read as the reverse complement.
CAGATTCCTAAATAGAAACAGCTACTGAAAAGCTCACCTACTTGAACTATCCTAATCTCCCCTCACTCTCACACATACACTATACTGAGGGTTATAGGGTCCTTTTTATCGATAAGAGCATGCCTATAATCAACAATTTAAGAGAATACTGGGAATGGGTAATTCTAGATAAAGAATACTACAGAAAAACCTGGCTATATTCACTTAACAGAGGCAGTTAAAAAGGAAGGGGAATGAAAGACTTATTTTCAGCCTTTCTCCCTCCCTGGAAATCATAGAGAATGGAGAGGGTACTTAGAAACTCTGCTGGGAGAAGACTGCTTCTAGACTAACAGTTATAGTCATTCTGGAGCCACTTCCTTAATTAAATGATAGATGTCTTGGCTCATCAGAACCATAAATTTTATTTAAAATGCAGCCAACTAGTCTAATAAGAGATTAAATATAACCTTATGTTCTTTATTTCAGAAGAGTTGTGTTTAAGAATAAGGTTTGGCTGTAGCAGCATGGCGCCTTTTAAATAAGAGTCCCATAAGTTAGATGGCTAAGGAAATGTCTTTGGTTTTCTAAGATCCAAATTATGAAATCTGTTAAGAGAAGTTGTGCTGAGAAGAGAGTCTCTTATGCCCAGATGCAATGACAAGGTTAAAAGTGGGCTGCTCGCCAGAACCAGCCAAGGACTCCCCCTTGGCTTAATCATTCCCACTCTGCCCTGGGAAAGTACAGAAAAAGACTTCTATCCTATTAGTACCTATGAATCACTGGACAGGAACAGGATTGAGCAAGTTAGCTAACTGGCTAATCTTTCTCCCACATTCAACCTTTAAAATGTGAGCTAAGTAAACTAAAATAAAGAAACACCTCACCACTTTAAAAATGTGAAAGTTTATTATGAATCACCTTGCAAGGCTAGTGGCAAGACTTCATAGAATGTTGCATTAGCACAGCAGGGGATTCTTAATGCTCAAATAACTAGAGTTGATTAGGAATACAATATGAAGATCATCCCCTGCTGAAAAAGAGTCAGAGGAACCAGTTTAAAGTGCAAATTATTTCTAGTTTTGAAATAATATAAGTTACTCATTCAGGTGATCCCAGCCAGTCTGAAGAACCAAATTTGTTTCACTTGGTTTTTAAATGGTACTCAACTAACTGCTTTCAATTTCCAGGAAATAAAAATAACTAAATGTTACCAGCAAATCTGGCAACATTTTTCATCTCCCAAAACCCAGAATGTCTATTCCCTCCCTAGCCTCTCTAAAACTAAGAGTTACTGGTCATCTCTGTGGTGATCTTCCAGCAAAGGAAGTTACCACTAAAATAAAGTTTTTAAGTAATAAATAAGTATCTGAACATAATATTTGTTATTGGGTAACAGACAAGGACAATTAGACCTAAACAACCTCCAGGACTAACAAAAAAAAAAAGTCTGATTTGTCAAATGCTTAAATAGACTAGGGAGGAAAAAAAAAACACCCAACCCAAACAAACAGTTAAGCCTCAAACCCTAATTATGTTTCCTAGCAAAATGATGGCTAATGAAAGCCATATGTGCTAGCATAGTGGCAGCTCCTTCCCAGCCCATCATGCAGCCATTTCAGGCCCAACAGGGGATGTCAGACAGAATGGCCACTCAGCAGCCAAGCCTTGCTGGCTGCCAATGTATTTTAACTCCTCACTGCTTTCTAAGAGGTTTTCTTTTCTCTCCATCAATACAGCACCTTTCCCCTGTCTTATAAATTACTTGGTTTTGAGGGCTTTGTCCCCATTGTAAAAAGACTATGAGTAAGGAGCATCAGAACTTCAATTTGAATATCCTTAAAGTAAAAGTTCCTATCAAACCACTAACAAATCAAAAGACCACCTGAGAAAGCAGGGCTCTAACAGGTAAAGTTCTGCTCACTGGTTGCTGGATTCCAAAGGCCCCAGCCAGAATGCCATGCTCTAGGAAGTGATGGTCTTAAAGAATCAAAGCAGGAGTCATTCCATATAAAAGATTTTTCCTCTAGGGTGTTGAACAAATTGCAGCTATCTAAGGACATGACCAATGCCAATAATAAACAGTTGTCTTTACACATTTACAGTATGTGGAGTTAATTTACAGTGGGAAAGGACTGTAGCAAGCAAAGGGCTGTGAGCTTCAGTTCACTGCTAACATCACCTGGGGTAGGTTTCAAGACCTCAAGGAGTCCTACTACAATGATAAAATGTCTATTCCAAAGATGATATAGACAATCCAGTCTGGAGATCCTTTACCTACTGAGGTAGGGAGATGGAGTGGGTAAATGGATTACAGCAGTGTCATCTTCAAGCGATCTTAGACTCCATTTGCACTAGCCTTGCTCTTTTGGGATGAGGTTTGTGATTTAGCCTGAAAAGTCTAGATCAAAATAAAATAACATTAGGAGCCATGTTTCAATTTGAATTCTTCTAAGAGGCACAGGTTAGTTTCCTTAGGTCAAGTCATGTCAAACTATTCTGATTTTGTAAGCTAATACAAGCAGCATCTAGGAACCTACTATATGTTAAGCTTGGGGGAGGGGGAGGAAAAAAGCTAAGAATGGGAATATGAAGGCAAAAATTCTGAGAAAGCTCACATTCTAAGAATACTAAAACAGACTTGCTCCCCAAGGTATCTGTATGCTTGAATTACCAGTACCTGAACCTTTTCTATTTGTCCAGCCCATAAATATACTGACCTTCAAGGGAAGGGCTGCTACACTGTCTTCTCTCTGCTCCTGTCACTAGCCTCTGTTGTATCTTCACTGTTGGTCCTGTGCTATGGTCCCCACTTCCTATTACCTACTATTTTGACAGGAGAGTTTAATCATTGGTGGAAAAGAGGACATCCAAGTGACTTTTTACACTAAAGGCCTCTGGAAAATGGCAGGTGGGGGAGCACTTATGTAACATTTAGGTTGTTTTCCTACTATTTCTTAGCATAAAGGTCCTGTGTAACATTCACCACATGTGGAAATAATTTCTAACTGGCAGGAGAAAATAAGGATGTGCCTATACTGTAATTAGTCTCTAGACTTTGTATATTTAAAAGTTTCATACTTGATTGCACTAGTGGATAGTTTACTTAAAAAGGTCAAAAATGTAGTGGTTACAGGATGACTACACTTCAACCTACAACATCCTGTTTAGAAGGATTATACCGTGTTTCAGAGCTGTTTCTAAGCCTAGACTTTAAGTACCCTTAAAGATAAACAAAAACACAAACAAATAAGCCCTTTCTGATGGAAATGCTTACAGTTTCTTTGGAAGAAGAAGAAATAGGTCCTTCAGGTAATGAAACAGGTGGTGGTGGTGGTGGTATAATAGGCGGCAGTTTTTTTAATTCTTCAACCTGAAACAACAGAATCAAAGGTTGTGTAAATGAATTTAACAATTTGATTCAGAATACAAATGTCTAGAAGATGCTTTGTTAAGTCCTATACATATTTGTGACTACCAGGAAGTTATGAGACATTTTTCTTTTTCTAGCAGTATCCAAAAGATAAAGCCTAGAGGCAAATTAAACACAGCTGAAATGTACTGCCTTCATATGAATGAACCAAAGACTTGATTAACTCTTCTTTATTAAAGAAAATGAGATTCCAGTTTATTCAAAAGGCTTTTATGTAAAGTAAAAACCCTGCCAAATTGTCTAACCTTTGTTCCCTGAAGTTGAGGTGCAGTGTCCACTAGGACTTCTTTAGATTCAGGTAAAGAGGCTGATGTTTCTACAGGAACTTCTGCCTTTGGAACCTAAAGAAAGGTAAGTTTGGTGTTAATATTTTATGCTCACCATAAAGAGTCTACTGTCCTCCTAGAAGTCTAGAGAACACCTCAGCGATACAAAGCCTTTTAGCCCTATTAAAGCACCAAATTCCTTCAACTACACCCTTTGCCAGGATAAGAAATGATACAGAGGAATAGAAATTTAACTGCAGGTTTGTATACACTAACTAAATCAAATCATATGCCAGTATTGCAATTCTTAAACATTAAAAGGACATTAACAATTCCAATTCTATACCTGTTTCCAAAAGAAACCTTTCTCAATCAAAATTTCAGTATTATTGGTCTATTTGGGTCAAAGAGAAACTTGGAGAGTTTTCTGTTTTGTTTTTTTATAAATCCAGAAGCAAAAGACAAAATAGAAGAATATATTTCTATATCCATCCTACTAATACTGATTATTTGACAAAGTTGCCCGATTTATTGAAAGGGCAGATGGAAATTAGCAGAAACTCCTGCTGCATGAGAACTAGAGGACAAAATGAGACAATGGGTCTCTCAATTCCAATTCATTAAAAAACTATATGCCAGCAAATACTGAATGTCTTATAAGCCATATTCGGGGAAAAGATGAACCAGTATTCATGATTATATTCTGGGAAACTTACATTTGAGATGTTGTATAAATCCAAGGTAATGGTAATATTAGCTTGTTGACTAGGCAAAAACTATTATTTTATAACTAGGGGAAGCTGATGCTGAAGATGGACAAGAAAACACTTATGTTGAATTATACCAGGGATGCAAGTTTGGCTCAATATTAGAAATCATAGAAATATGATAGACCTTAATAATTTTTAAAATCACATGATATTCACAGATGTAGAAAAAGTTCATAAAATGCAACACTCATTTCTCCTAAAGACATGAAAAACCATAGTAACAAATGAATTTTCTTGAATATAGTAAATAGCATCTACCTAAAACCCACAGTAAACATTATATATAACTAGAGGCAGAGCCAAGATGGAGGAATACTGGCAAGGAAATCCTAAAGCTGCTCTGAATCTCCTTCCAAACCAATCATTAAAAAGCATTTCAAAAAGACAAGTCAAAGCAGGACAAGCAAAGGGGTTCTCCCACTGAATACAGTGTGAAAGATAGGCAGAGAAATGGGATTTCCACATTATAAGAGGACAAAACTACACAAGGGAAAGGACAGGCTGACCATGCCCATCCCCACCGTGCCAAATGCACAGCCAGGACCTGGGAAACCTCCAAATTCTAGGAGGCATACTGCACTAAAAGCACTGCAGACCTACCCCTGGAGGCTCCAGGCTCTGGCAGTGAGACTCAAAGCTTAATAGCACTGGGCTAAGAGACAGTAGAGGTAGAAATTCAGAGGTGGTAGCAACAGTGGCAGGGAATATAGCCTCAGAGAAAAACATTGAAAAGTGTGCTACACCAACAAAACAACACCACAGAGCCCTGTGAGACGAGCTAAAACAGAAATGACCAACAACATGCAGGAATCCCAATCTTCAAGTGGGAAAATGAGTAAATAACAGCAAAAAAAGCTCTTGACCCTGGAAATTTTCTTCAGAGAAAAATAGCAAAAAACAGATGCAAAAGGAGAGGGTGAGACACAAGCAAGCACATGCAAACTCTCAAAAAAAAACTGGCCACAAGCTCAGGAAGAAACTCAAAAAGGAGTTCAAGAACCAGGTAAGACAAGAAAAGTGAGAAAAAGAAATGAAAGTAATGCAAAAAGAAAATTACAGCTTAAAAGGCAAAATTGGCTAAATGGAAAGAGAGTCACAAGAATCAAATGAAGTAATAAGCAGATTAAAAACCAGAATTGACCTGCTGGAAGAACAGAAATCTAATGATGAAAAGAGTGCCATGAAAAGCAGAATAGACCAAATCAAAAAGGAGAATCAAAAGATCATGGATGAAAATAAGTCTGTAAAGACCAGAATTGGGCAGGTAGAAGCTAATGATTTCACGAGACATTAAGAGATAAAACAAAATCAAAAGAATGAAAAAAATAGAAGAAAACATGAAATTTCTCATTGAATAAACAAATAACCTGGAAAATAAATCCAGGAGAGACAAATTGAGAATTATTGGGCTACCATCATATTTCAAGAAATTATCCAAGAAAACCACCTGATATTATAGATATTGAAAGAATTCACAGATCACCCCCTACATTAAATCCCCAAATGATAACTCCCAGGAATGTTATAGCAAAGTTCAAGAGCTTTCAGGTCAAGGAAAAAATACTGCAAGAGGCCAGAAAGGAACAATTCTGATATTATGGAACCCCAATCAGAATTGCACAGGATCTGGCAGCTTTCACACTGAAGGACCACAAAGCTTGGAATACAATTGGAATACAATATTCCAGAAGGCAAGAGAACTGGGTCTACAACCAAGAATCACCTACCCATCAAAACTGACTATATACTTTCTAGGGAAAGTACAGACATTTAATAAAATAGAAGATGCCCAATCATTCCTGAAGAAAAGACCATAATTAAGCAGAAAATGTGATGTCCAAAAACAAAATTCAAGAGAACCATAAAAAACATAAATAAGAGAAAAAATTTAAGGGTTTCAATAAGGTCAAATTGATTATCCTCCTATATGGAAAAATGATATCTGAAACTTGTAAAAATTGTTTTCATTATCATAGTAGATAGAAGAAATATACAGAAGCAGAGGGTGAGGTATTAAGTTGTTTAGGATGAAATGTAAAAAAATAGGGGGAAAATAGGATTATACTAAAAGAAATGCAAAATAAGAAGTAAAACGGAGTAAATTATACCACATAAAGAGGTGTGTTGAGGGTGGGGAGAATACTATTACAAGAAGGGGAGGATGAGGGTGGTGACAGGTAATACTTAAACCTTACTCTCACTGGAATCAGTTCAGAGAGGAAAGAACAGCCAAATTTACTGGATATTGTGAAGATTGGATTTAGCTACCTCCTGATTTGTAACAATGAAGATGATTATTCTAACAAAATCAGGGATGTCTTGGGAACTTTGAATTACTCCACCCTATTTTGTCTAACAAAATCGGGAATGTCTGTAACCATGCTTGAGGATTGAGTTTTAAGAGGGTGGCCTTTGATAGAGAAATTGACAAATCAGAAACAACTGACAGACCCCTGGGCTGTCCTAAATCAAGTTTAGGCTATTATTGGTACAGAGGAGACACAGGAAAGTGAGGTAGAATCATCTAAGTTTTTCGCAGGGTTCCTCTTGTCAGTCTTTTTTCCTGGAGAGGTGGCTCTGGCTGGCAGTGTGCTAGGCATTCTGACATCTTGAAGTGGTGGCAGCTATTTGTCTAGATTTTGGTGGTGAGTTTGCCCTTGAGCTAATTCAGGTTCAGGCATCTTGGCTGAGCCCTCTTGCAGTTCAGGCTGATTCCTTCCTCCTTTACTCTCTAAAACTTTATCTTCCTAGAGCCTCTAATCTTCCCCTCTGGCACAAGCCAGGCGGGAGGAATCCAACACCCTTTCCTTCTCCCTTCTTCTTAATTTCTTTCCACTATATTAATTAAATCACCATAAATTTCAAGTTGACTTGGGTATTTTTTGATTTGGGATATCCCATGGCAATAAATAATTAATATAGTTTAGGTCACAACGCTAAAATTATCCTTTACAGTTTTAGCTGACCAAGTCGGTTGTGATGAAATACCCTCAATCTTCTTAATTTTCCTAAACCTTTTCTCTACTGTGACTATTCCTAAGTTCAGCTTTTAATAGCTTATTTTGATCAGCTGTAGAGGTAAGTAAATTTGGATTTTTTTTCCTTCTCTCCTTAAATTAGATAGAATACAGCTGTTTTTCTTTTTTTTTTTTTAATCCAAAGCGGCAGGACTGAGAAAGTTGTTCAGCTATGAATCCCCTTATCCTCCAGAAACAACTGCCTTGATTAATCTTAATTAGGAGTGAAGGAGACCTAAAGAGAGTTTTGGCCTTGCCCTACTTCCCACGTGCTTTGTGAAGCCTGCTAGGAAAATAATTTATATATTTTTATATATATATATATATATATATATATATATATATATATATATATATATATATATATATATAAATGAATACTACATTCTTCAACATTTGGCAGTTGAAGAATTAGGGACATTGAGGAATTCAGCATACCTCCAACTTTTTATATTATTAGGTAATGTCATTTTTGTACTCCTCAGTACTGTGTTTAGAGATGCTAACATAAAAAAAAATTATTTGAAGCTGAAATTCAGAAAAACACACAAAATTCTGAAGCTAAAATACAAGAAATTATGCAAGAATATGAAGCTAGAATACAGAAAATTTAAAAAAATATGCAAGATAAAACACAGGAAAATATAAAAAAAATTTGAGGCTAAAATGCAGGAGAACATACAAGCCCAATTGGATAATTGGTTTATTATTAAATTAATTGGATTAAAATGTTTCTTACAGGATCAACTGGCAAATATTCACCCCACCAGAAACAGGTCTGGATCTGACAGACCTTTTTCTGAACCTCTAAATGAGGAAATTTCCTTCCCCGAAATAGGGATGGAAAATACCTTCCCTATAGCTCAGTTAACAGACTTGTTCTCTCATGGTCTGCAAATCTTGGCTGAACTTAATCCCTAAGAACCTTCCCCTTAAATACCAATTTCTCATGTTCCTTCTCCTACACAAAACCAAATTCCAGTCTAAAGGAAATCTCGTCCTTCTAAAAAAACTTGTCTTAGTCAAACTGCCCCACAGGTACCAAATTCAATTAGAGGCCTGTTTCCTCTAAGAGAAGTACCTGAAATAGGACGGAACGGGGATGTGGTGACTTTAAGGCACAATATACCATTTACTCCCCAAGAAATAAATGAATTTACACAAAATATTCCCACATATGAACAAGATCACTTTCTAGTAACAAAAAAGATGACAGACATATTTTTTTCAATATAATCCGTCTTACAAGGACATAGAAAATTTGTTACAGGCTTTTTTAACTGAACGTGAAAAAAATATAATTGCTCATGTCAACAAAACCCGGGGGCACAATGCAGCACATTGGCCATCTCAGGATCACGAATGAGACTATAACAACTCTGAGGATTTTTTACAACCATACTGTTGTAGAGAGGCCATCTTAACAGCAATGTGAGAATGTGCAGACAGTACAGATAAGTGGACAGAATTTGAAAAAATTAAGCAAAATGAGGAAGACATCCTCCAGATTCATGGACAGAATAATCGAGTTTGGGGGTAGATACCTGGATTTTGACCTATCTAAAGAAAATTTCATGAGACAAGTTAGAAGGCACTTTGTCAATAATTCTTGCAAAGTGATTAGGGATTATTTTAGAACACATTGCCCAAGATGGCCAGAGATGGACCTTGAAGAATTGCAGAAAACAACTCTATATGTTTCAAAGGGAAATGAAGAAAAGGAGAAAGACAATAATGGTCTCACGGAGGAAATAAAGAAAGAATTGAGATGTTTAAAAGATAAGATGGCTAAAACGGAAAGTGGGCATGATACTCAACCAATGACACTTGCCCCTCTCCAGGAATCTAATTATTGATCCATTACCTGCCAATTCTGTGAGAAGAAGGGCCACAAAATGATAGTGTAGAACTTTATTCAAGGTTATCATAAGGAAAATGCAGTTTAATAACAACTACAGAAGTGATAATTATAGAAATAACTATAATAATGATAATGGAAACCACAACTTTAGGAATGATAACTATAGGAATAGATATTGGGAAAATGATAAATCAAACCAAATGACTCCACAAAAATATAACTTAAGTGGTGCTCGTCCAAAAAATACTCAGGGTGCTAATGCCCCTCAGGGAGGTGCCCTTTAGGGGGGTGCCCAAGGAACTTCCCCAAAACTATGAAGGTGTTGGGGGGGGGGGCTGGGGCACAGGAATCAGGGAATACAACCTTTGATTTTCCAGACCCTGATGTCCTACTACCCGTTGTCCCTATTCACTGCCCCCCTATAGTAATGAACCCCATGTTACCTTAAAGGTGGGTAACACCTATTATGATTGTCTTTTAGACACTAGAGCCTCCAGGTCTGTATTAAAGAGTACACCTGATTTACATTGTTATTCTGTTGGCATGGAGAATGTAATGGGAGTGTCAGGAATACCCCAAAGGTTTAAAAAACTTTCCTCTAGAATGGTGTCTGTAGAACCCCTAGAGGTACAACATTCCTTTCTTTTGATGCCTGACTCCCCTTTACATTTGCTGGGGACGGACCTTCTATGCAAACTCAGAGCCACAATAACTTGCTCCCCAGATGGTTCCTTATCATTGGAAATACTTAAGGAATCTTTAAATTTACTCCCTGTAATTCTCTCAGAGAGTCAGGAGGGAAAGGAGCATCCCACCTTTGTAATACGTATGGATATACCGGAATCTCTTTGGGCCACATCTTCTTCTGATGTAGGCCTACTTAAATCAGCTATTCCTGTGCAGATTAAAACTAAATCTAGCCCACCTCCTTCCATTCCTCAGTATCCCCTCTCAAAAGAGTCAATAGAGGGTATTACCCCAGTAATAAACTCATTAATTGAACAAGGAATAATAATCCCTTGTAAATCTAAATATAATACGCCCATTCTGCCCGTTAAAAAAAAAACAAAAATGGGGCCTGATGGCAAGCACCTCTATAGATTCGTACAGGATCTGAAGGCTGTGAACAATCACGTTATAAAGAGACACTCCGTAGTTTTCAACATAAATATGATTATTTCCTCTATTCCTAGCATAGCTACATACTTTACAGTAGTAGACTTGTGCTCAGCTTTTTTTCCATTCCTATACATGAGAACTCCAGGCATATTTTTGCTTTCAAGGGCTCAAATATAAGTGGAGTCATCTGCCCCAGGGTTACATGGAAAGCCCGAGTTTATTTGCACAAATGTTGAGCCAAGAGACAAATAATATAACATTTAAAAATAGCAAAGTAATCAAATACATAGATGATCTACTCTTGGCTTCAACAGATGCAGAAGCATGTCAGGAAGATAGTAAACACTTTCTTTTGGAATTGCACAAAAGAGGGCATAAAATCTCAAAGGATAAGGTTCAGTGGTGTCTCCCTAAAGTAGAATATTTGGGGTTCATCCTGACTGTGGGTGGCCATTCTATTTCTCCAAAACGAATTGAGAATATTCAAAACTTAAGCATTCCTACCACTAATAAACAGTTGAGAGCAATTTTAGGAGTAACAGGGTTTTGTAGACAATGGATTCCTGGCTATGGAGAAATTACTAAAACCCTTATAGCACTAACAAGGGATTTGATCCCTGAACCCCTCAAATTAGAGCCAGAACACTTGTCAGCTCTATCAGATCTAAAACAAGCTATCCTGTCTGCCCCTGCTCTAGGCATCCCAGATTACAATAAGGCATTTACTTTGTATGTACATGAGTGAAGAGGGGTAGCTTCAGGTGTTTTAACTCAGACTTTGGGGCCTTCTCAGTGCCCAATTGCTTAATATTCTGCCCAGATGGACCCAGTAGCATCAGGAGCACCACCATGCCTTAGAGGAGTAGCTGCTACAGCCTTATTAGTGAAAAAAACTATTGATCTACTATTAGGATGCCCATTAACAATTATTTGCCCACATGAGGTAGAAGCATTGTTGCTAAGACATAGAACACAGGAATTCTCAGATCAGCAAGTTACAAGGTATGAAATAACCTTGTTAAACAGAGAAAATATTACCTTGAAATGCTGTACAACCCTTAACCCTGCCACCTTGCTTCCAGATTTACCAACTTCAGGAGAACCATTACACAGTTGTGAAACACTAGTGTCCATGGCAGAAAAGCCTTGAGATAATCTTTTGAACACTCTCTTAGACAATCCAGATCTAGTCTTATTTACTGATGGTTCCTCTTTTATGAGGGATGGCATATGCTACACTGGAGTTGCTGTAGTCATAGAATTTGCCACTGAGTGGTCAGCATCACTGCCCTCTAATATTAGCACTCAAGGGTCAGAACTCATAGCTCTGAAACATGCCTGTATAATTGCCAAGGATAAAAGGTCAACAATTTATATGGATTCTAGATATGCCTTTGGCATTTGTCACTCGGTCAGGATGCTATGGCACTAGAGAGGATTTTTAACCTCAGCTGGAAAATCTATAGCTAATGCAAAAATTATTAATGAATTTCTTTCTTCTCTCCATTTGCCAGAAGCCCTAGCTGTAGTTCATTGCTCTGCCCATACAGGTGGCACTGATCTTGTCTCTAGGGGAAATGATTGAGCAGATGCCGCTGCAAAGCTAGCAGCCATAGAAGGGCCTGAATTAATTTTAACATTAACAACCACTGATGACTTAAAATTTATCACTTTCCCACAATGAAAAGGAAGTGGAAAATGGAAGCAAAAATGCAAAGCAAAACAAATTAATGGAGTAAGGGTGTCATCTGAAGGAAAACCCCTGCTTCCTAGAAGTTTCTGTCACCAAATCTACCAATCTATTCATAAAAATGGTTACTTTGGCACCCAGGGCATCATGGACTCTGTTAAGAGAGTATGGATAGACCCTGGTATAACTACTATAGCCTCTAAAGTGTGTACAGCCTGTTCTACCTGCCAAACATATAACCAACATGCCTTTTGTGGAAAAGCCTTTGGTGGGTGTCCTCTGGCTTACACACCTTTTGAGCACCTACAGATAGATTTCATAATAATGCCAAAGACCGAACATTATAAATTTTGTCTAGTCATAGTAGATCAACTGACCAGATGGCCAGAAGCATTTCCTGCAACCTGAGCCATGGCAGTTTTTGTTGCTAAGGTACTTTTTAAAAGAAATTATTCCTTGCTTTGGCCGGCCAGGATGTATTGATTCAGATAGAGGAAGCCATTTTACTGATTCTGTGCTAAATCAGATATATTCTTGCTTGGGGATAACTTCAAAATTCCATGTTCCATATCATCCCCAGAGCTCAGGTCAAGTTGAAAGAATGAATAGAGGACTTAAAATTATGATTGGCAAATTATGCACTGAGACACATTTAAAATGGCCTGAAATTCTTCCTCTGGCTCTATTTTATCTTAGAAGCAGGCCTAGAGGAGACCTACACATCTCACCATTTGAGATGCTTTTTGGACATCCACCTATACAGGCTGTCTTTCTCCCCTACATATACATCATTATTAGGGGGAGATACTACTATTACTTCCTATATACAGGAATTACAGCACAAACTGCGTGAACTTCATGAATCTGGAGCTGCAGTACAAGCCGGACCACTACACTTTTCTCTTCATGACCTGAACCCAGGAGACAAGATGTATATTAAGAATTTCCAGCATACTGGAGCAACTCAGCCTTCCTGGGAGGGGCCATTCCAAATATTGTTAACTACTCCAACATCTATAAAGAATGGACAGAACGACTCTTGGATTCATTGTTCACATGTAAAGAGAACATCTCCTATTGAAATTGATTGACTGTATCCTATACATGCATTGGAGATAATAATCCACTGACAAGTGGAAGCTGTTTGTTTTTTTAACATATTGAATTCCTGAAATTTTCTTTCCTCTTTTTCCTTATTTTTATTATTGCTTTTCTTTTATTTTGATTAGAATATTTGATTTTTCCCTTTTCTCATTTCTTGTACTTAAGGTAGATACAATCAATATTAATTTTATTCCATAATAATATAAGTTTAAATATATATATATATATACATATATATATATATATATGTATATATATATATATATACTTCCTATAATATTAATACATACCCAAACAGCTTTAGACTGTGGCAACCTGCCATTTACGGCTAATTGTTATGGGACTGTGATTAAAGTTTATGTCTGATTCTAGGAAATGGGATCAAAAGGGAGCCAGACTTAACCTGAATAGTACCAAAAGAGCACACCGGTCAAAAAAGAAAGAAACCAATCCAGGTAGGATTGATGCACTTCTAAGCCAATACAAAGGACTTGAACCTAGTGTGAGACTCGAGGTTGCGATGCTTGACATATGTTAAGATATAGGCCTTCCTTGTATCCACACTCTTTCTGAAAATACTTACAGACAAGTACCAAAGTTTGGCTATCATCCCAGTTCCCTCTATCCCTGAGAATGAAGGTAAAATCAGATCAGGGAATGACACTTCCCTATCAAAATAAAATTCTAGTTCCTTTTCTTCTAATAGTATGGCAACTTCCTATAGTCTTGGTTGCAAATGGGTAAGTGAAATATTACTGCATTCTGTCCTACAGACTTGTGGGACAGAAATTACTTTAAGTTGAACCTGTACAAGGGCCTACTATGAATTTATCCTTGCTTATTCAACTTTTTATATTCATAGATTTTGGCATTTTATTCTGCTTTTGAAATTTTTTTCTTTTTCTCCCAAAAGTTTAACTTTCTTCCATTTTCTTCCCTTATGCTTTTGGTTTTGTTTTTCACTTCTTTTTAATAATTGACTCATACACCCCATAATTCAAACATTGCATTCTGAGCTGAACTGGATTTTTTTAACACCCACTTCAGGGGGGATTGTATTTTAATAAAAATCCAAGATTTTGTAATTTTTGTTTGAGTAAGATCTTCAAGCAAGAAGCTTGTTAACTCCTAAATCCAGAGAATGAACTGTTGCAGAAAGATGCCAGAAAACCTACACTACATCAAGAAGATCAAGAATGAACTTTGGGTGTGGTTGATTGAACTGAAGTTTGATTGAACATTTATTTGAATGTATATTCCTATGCCAAAAGGGGACTGTCCCCTAATTGGTTTTTGTCAATGCACTCAGCAAAGATTGATTTGCTGTTTGTCTTTCTTCTATTTCCCTCTTTATCTAACTATTGTAACTTGTAATTTCCCCTTAGAAATTGAATATTGTATATATCTGTAGTTAGAAGTGCTTTAGGACTACAAGATGATTATGTTAATGATCAAAGGGGAGACTATTCTCCCAATGATCATCAGGGGGGATTGTGGAGATTGGATTTAGCTATCTCCTGATTTATCTCCTGAAGATGCTTATTCTAACAAAATCAGGGATGTCTTGGGAACTTTGAATTACTCCACCCTACTTTGTCTAACAAAATCGGGAATGTCTGTAACCATGCTTGAGGATTGAGTTTTAAGAGGGTGGCCTTTGATAGAGAAATTGACAAATCAGAAACAGCTGACAGACCCCTGGGCTGTCCTAAGTCAAGTTTAGGCTACCATTGGTGCAGTGGAGATACAGGAAAGTGAGGTAGAATCATCTAGGTTTTTCGCGGGGTTCCTCTTGTCAGTCTTTTTTCCTGGAGAGGTGGCTCTGGCTGGCAGCATGCTAAGCATTCTGACATCTTGGAGTGGTGGCAGCTATTTGTCTAGATTTTGGTGGTGAGTTTGCCCTTGAGCTAATTCAGGTTCAGGCATCTTGGCTGAGCCCTCTTGCAGTTCAGGCTGATTCCTTCCTCCTTTACTCTCTAAAACTTTATCTTCCTAGAGCCTCTAATCTTCCCCTCTGGCACAAGCCAGGCGGGAGGAATCCAACACCCTTTCCTTCTCCCTTCTTCTTAATTTCTTTCCACTATATTAATTAAATCATCATACATTTCAAGTTGACTTGGGTATTTTTTGATTTGGGATATCCCATGGCAACAAATAATTAATATAGTTTAGGTTACAATGCTAAAATTATCCTTTACAATATAGAATCCTACCTTATCCTATAGAGTAGAAGAGGAATAAGAAAGAGGGGTATGGGGAGGGAAAATTTGGGGGGTGATTAAAAGACCCTGAAGAGAAATAGGGGGGAATAAAAGGGAGGTGCTAGGAGGGGGAGTAAAATAAGGGAAGGGGAAAGGGGGCTGATTAAAAGAAAAACACTGGTATGTAGGGGAAAAGTGAAAAGAGAAAGGGCAGGATTAAAAGAGGAACTCAAAATGATGGGGAATACACAGATGGTAATCATAACTGAATGTGAATGGGATGAACTCATTCATAAAATAGAAACAGATAGCTGAGTGAATTAAAAACCAAACTCCTATCATATTTGTTCACAATAAATACACATGAGACAGGTAGACACACATAGGGTAAAGGTAAGAGACTGGAGAAGAATTTATTGTGCATCAACTGAGAAAAAGAAGACAGGAGTAGCAATCATGATCTCTGATAAAACTAAAGTAAAAATAGATCTGATTAAAAGAGATAAGTAAGTATAATGATTTAAATGAAGGGTTTTACTAAATATTTGAGAATTCTAAATTAATATTGCGTTGCTGATTCAAAAATATTATAGCTCAAGCCAAAATGACTTTTAGTAGCTTTATTTACAAAAAGGTGGAAAGAGTGAATGAAGAAGAATACAAAAAGAGGGTAAAGAAGATGTCTAGCTTATCAGGGCTTGTTAACCCTCAACCAAAGGACCAGTATTCCACCTACACAGTCTTCTCCAAAAGGGGAAGGCCTCTCCAGAAGCCAAGAAAGGAAGGCCAAGTACTCACTCACCCAAGAAACAGACCAAAAGCCAAGGTCACAAGTTGAAACTGAGGTCCAAGTCCAGAGTCACCTCCAAAAGGCAGGTCACCAGCCAAAGCTCCAAGCTAAAGATTCAAGCTGAAGATGACTCAAGCTGAAGATGATGAAGACCTCCAGAAGACTGCCTGCAGAAGACTCTCTCCAGCCAAAAAAGTTCAGGGCTTTTATAGTGATTTCTTGTCCCTTCCCCTCTTCACATGCACCAATAACTGCTTCCAATTTGTCTGGCACTGCCCAGGAGGGTAGTTTCTGTGGGATCTACTTCTCACCTCTGAAGGTGTTATCACATCATAGGTTTCTGAAAGTATCAACCTTTTATCATAGGCTTCTGAAGGCATGAACTTTTATCATAGGATTCACAAGTTTCTGACTGATTTAGTTATCACCCACTTTAGCAAATGACTTGCAAACACTCTTACTTAGTGTTAAGTAGAGGTGCTTTGAGTTCTGGAGTTATCACTCATTTTAGCAAGTGATTTGTGAATTCTCTTACTTGATGGCTAACAAAGTGTTAAGTAGGAGTGTTTTGAGTTTTGGTTGATCAATGTAAAAGTTGCTGATACTAGACAAAGAAAGTCTGGTTTATACTTCACAGAAGGTAATTACATCCTGATAAAAGGCAGTATAGACAATGAAGAAATATCAATATTCAACACATATATACCAAATGACATAGCATCCAGATTTTTAAAGGAGAAACTATTAGAGTTTAAGGAGGAAATAGATACTAAAACTATACTAGAAGGAGACCTCAACTTTCCCCTATCAGAACAAGATAAATTGAACTAAAAAATAAATAAGAAAGAAGTGAATGAAATTTTAGAAAAAGAGTTAATAGATATCTAGAGAAAAGTAAATAGGGATAAAAAGGAATATATCTTCTTTTCAGTTGCACATGGTATATAAATAATGATTGACCATGTACTTGGGCATAAAAACATCACAAATAAATGCAGGAAAGCAGAAACAATAAATGCAACTTTTTCAGATCATAATGCAATAAAATTATAATTTGTGAGGATTCAAGGATAATCAAGGGTTCAAATAATCTAATTCTCCAAAACTGGTGGGTTGAAGCACAAATCATAGAAACAAATACTGATTTCATTGAAGAGAATGATAATGAGGAGACAACATATCAAAACCTATGGGATACAGCCAAAGCAATACTATGGGGGAAATTTATAACCCTGAGTGTCTATGTTAACAAAAAAGATAAAGAAGAGATCAACAAATTGGGCATGCAACTAACAATTTTAAGAAAAGAACAAATTAAAAATCCTTGTATAAAGACCAGATTGGAAATCCTAAAAATCAAAGGAGAAATTAATAAAATTGAAAGTAAAAAGAACTACTGAACTAATAAATAAGACTAGGAGTTGATGTTTTGAACAAACAAACATAAAGTAAACAGTATGGGAGAAATTAAGTTTCGATCAATATCTCACACCTTATACCAAAATAAATTCAGAATTAAATGACTTAAATATAAAGAGGGAAATTATAAGTAAATTAGGTGAACATAGAATAGTATACCTGTCAGATCTATGGGAAAGGAAAGAATTTAAGACCAAGCAAGAGATAGAAAAAATTATAAAATGTAAAATGAATAATTCTGATTATATGAAATTAAAATTTTTATACAAACAAAACCAATGCAACAAAAATTAGAAGGAAGCAATAAACTGGGGAAAAATTTTATAACAAAAATCTCTGACAAAGGTCTAATTTCTGAAATTTATAAGAAACTAACTCAAATGTACAAGAAATCAAGCCATTCCCCAATTGACAAATGGTCAAGGGACATAAACCGGCAGTTTTCAGATGAGAAATCAAAACTACCAATAATCATATGAAAAATTCCTCCTGATTAGAGAAATTCAAATCAAAACAACAACAAAAAATTGGAAAATGAGAGGGTGTCCATCAATTGGGGAATGGCTGAACAAGTTGTGGTATATGATGGTGATGGAATACTATTGTGCTATAAGGAATGATGAACTGCTTGATTTCTATATGAACTGGAAAGACCTCCATGAACTGATGCAGAGTGAAATTAGCAGAACCAAGAGAATATTGTACACAGAAACTGAAATATTTTGGAACAATCAAATGTAATCGAATTTGCTACTAGTAGCAATGCAATGATCCAGGATAGTTCTGAGGGGCTTATGAGAAAGAATGCTATTCACATCTAGAGAAAGAACTGTGGGAATAGAAATGCAAGAAGGAAAACATATGATTTATCACTTGTTTATATGGGTACATGATTTGGGGTTTTGGTTTTCAAAGATTTCTCTGTTATAAAAATGAATAATATGGAAATAGGTATCAAGTGATAAAACATGTATAACCCAATGGAATTGCTTGTTGGCTCTGGGGGTGGGGGAAGAGTGAAGAAGGGAGGGAGAGAAAATGAATCATGTAACCATGAAAAAAAATATTTTTAAATGCTAGAATCCTTTCCAATGAGAAAGCAAAAATGTCTATTATCACTATTCTCTGAATATGGTACCAGAAATACTTGCTATAGCAAGAAGACAGAAAAAAAATTGAGAGAATAAGCATAAGCAGGGAAAAAATATTCAGTCTTTGCAGATGATATGAAGGTCCAGATTCAGCTAAAAAATTAATTGAAACAATAACTCCAGCAGAAAAGGCCATATAATTAAGCCACATAAATTGTCAACTTTTTGCATATTATAAAAAAAGAAAGAGATAAAAAAGAAATTCATTCAAAATAATTATAGAAGATATAAAATAATTAGCATCTATCTACCAAGATGCACAGAGGAAATATATGACTACTACCATAAAACACTCTTTAGTGAAATAAAGACTTAAAAAAATCTGTAATAGTAATTACTCATAGTTGGACTATTAACACAACAAGAAGAATATCATCTAAATTCACTTATTTAGTTCCATACTAAACTACCAAGAGGTTACTTTATAGAGCTAAAAAAAGAAAATAAAATTTACCCGGAGAAACAAGCTCAAGAATCTCAAGGGAAATAATGGGAGGGAAAAGTGGGAAGAAAGGAGTTCTTATAGTACTAGACCTCAAATTATACTTACAAAAGCAATAATCAAAAGTATTTAGTAATATAAACAGAAAAGTTGATCAGTGGAAAAGATTAAATATCCAACACACAGGAACAAATATAATAGTAGAATTTAGTCAATAAATCCAAAGACCCTAATTATTGGGATAGGGATTCATTCCTAGACAAAACTGGAAAACAATTTGACAGAAGGTGGGTTTAGGTCAACACTGCACACCATGTATTAAGGACATTGAGGTCCAAGTGAATATATGACAAACATAAAAAATCATATTATAAACAAATTAAAGGTTTAAATTAAATTAAAGCTATCTAGCTATAGATAGGTGAAGAATTCTTAGTGAAACAGGGTAAAGAGAGAATTATAAGAGATAATAATCTAATAAATATGAGATAAGACATAAAATACAATTTTGATTATAAAGTCTGAACATCTATATTCAGTAAAAACAGAGAAAACTAAATGATACTAAAAGAAAACTAAAGATAACTTTCTCCAATAAATATTGCTGCAAAATTTTAAATTAAATAAAATTTAAGAAGATTATAGCAATATATCACAAAGATCATACACTATAACCAAGCTGGTTTTATCCCAGGAAAATAAGGCTAGCTTTGTAAGCATAATTGATCATATTAATAATAAAAATCATATGTCAAAAGATGCAGAAAAAGTTCTTGCCAAAAAACAACACCCATTCCTAATAAAAACACATGAAAGCATAGGAAAAAAGGAACTTTTTAAAAATGATAAGGAGTATCTATCTAAAATCAAGAGCAAGCATCTAAAATGAGGATAAATTAGATGACTTTCCAGTAAGATCAAGGATGAAGCAAGGATGTCCATTGTAGCTATTATTATTCAATATCATACTAGAAATGCTAGCTATACCAATAAAAAAAAATCAAAAGATAAGCACAGGCAATGAGGAAACAAACCTATTACTTTTTGTAGACAATATGATGGTATACTTGGAAAACCCTAAAGAGTCAAATAAAAAAGTAGTTGAAACCATTAACAACTTGAGCTAAGTTTCAGGATATAAAATAAACCCAAATCATTAGCATTTCTATATATATATATATATATATATATTACCAACAAAGACCAGTAGGAAGAGATTGAGAAATTCCATTTAAAATAATTTGACAGTATAAAGTACTTGAGTCTGTATGCTAAGACACATTGGAACTATATGAACACTATTAAAAAACATTTCACACAAAACCAGATCTAATTAACTAGAGAAATATTAATTGCTCATGGGTAGACTGAGCAATATAATAAAAGTGATAGTAACACCTAAATTAATTCACTTATTCAATGTTATACCAATCAAACTAAACACAAATTTATAGAACTTTAAAGAACTAGAAAAAATAATAAAATCCATTTGGAAGAATAAGAATTATCAAAGGGGGCGGAGTCAAAATGGCTGCTTAACAAGCTGCAAAAGTTCAGACCTGGGAAGACCCTTCCTTACCAATTACAGACTGAATGCTCCTAGGACACCGAAATTCAAGCTGAATAACAGGACAGAGGCAGGGAACCCTCCTTCTGGACTCAAATCAAAAGGTACGCCCCTCAAAAGCCGGAACCCGAGAATACTCAGGTCTAAGGGGAAGGCAGAGGGAAGGTCCCAGGACCCCTCTCCCCCAACCCAGAGGGCTGAGCCCCCAGCAGCAACGGGAACCTCTGAGTGGGCAAAGGGGCTGGTTTGGAGGATCTACCTTGTGAGCAGTGTGGCGCCGGGCACCAAGGGTCCAGCGTGGACAGCCGGGAGGAAGCCAGGGAGAGACCGGGGCTGTGGCTGGGTCCCTCCATCAGGCTCCAGTCTCACCATTGCCTCGGGGCACATCCAGACCAATCCAGTTGAACCTAATCCCATTCGGACTCCTCAGAGCTCAGGGAAGTGGGCAAAGGCACTGGGGAACCTTGCAGACAGCGAAGAGTCAGCTGCAGAGAACTGGAGAGAGCCTGGGCGGCCCAGCCTTCCAGGAATCTTCTGTCTCAGAGTACATACAGCCCAACCCAGTTGAACTTAATCGATCAAAAGCCTCCAGAGGACAGGGAAGCTAACATTCCTCCCCTAGAGACTGTACCAAGAGATCTGACAAAGCTCCAAGAGGGGAGACTGACAGCCCCAAAACAAAAAAAAAAATGAGAGGAGCAAGAGCACAGACAAATACAAGGAGCAAAGAAGAGCAAACCCAAGCAAACAACAGAAAAAGAAGAAAGAAATTACAATAGACACCTTCTGCACAGATAATGAGCAAAGAGCGAACGAAACAGAGGGGGAGGGATCAGCAAAGGAAAAATCAGAAATCCCAGCGAATTGGATACAGGCTTTGGAAGAACTCAAGAATTATCAAAGGAACCAGTGAAAAGAAAAGTGAAAGAAGGCAACCTAGCTTTACCATATCTGAAGCAGTAATCAGCATAACTATCTGGTACTAGATAAGAAATAGGCACATAGGTGGTACAGTGGATATAGTGCTTTGATTGGAGTGAAGAAGACTCATCTTCCCAAGTTCAAATCTGGCCTCAAACATTAACAGCGTGACCTCAGGGTCACTTGACCCTGTTTGCCTCAGTTTCCTCATCTGTAAAATGAGCTGGAGAAGGAAATGCCAAACCACTCTAGTACCTTTGCCAAGAAACCAGAATTATAGACAGATACAACTGAAATGACTGAACAACAATTGGATGAGAAGTAAGAGTGATTAATCAGTGAATTAGATTAGGCACACAGAATTCAGAAGCAAATGAACACAAAAACCCTCTATGTGTGAGAAAAGTTACCTAAGAAGCGAAAATGAAGGAGATGAAGGGGAAAACAAGAGGAGTACATATGTACTATGTTCTTGAAGAAGAAAGGACATTCTGGGAAAGAGATTTTGAATCATACTTTTCTCTATGTTGTTTTCTAGTAGTGTAGTACATTTATCTATGTGAGCCTCAGATGAAACAAGTATGTTAAATATAATTTGGCCCCTATAGGTATTGAATAATATTCTTCCTTTTCACATGAATTTTTCGTCACCTGATCATTGCATTTGTGTTATTTCTAGTCATTTTGTCTTTACAAAGAAAGCTTTCATGAATATTTTTATACACATAAAACTTCTTACCATTTCATTAAGGCCTTTAAGGCTTAATCCTGGTAATGGGAACCCTAGGTCAATGAACATAAAAAAGCTTTAATAGCATAATAAAATCCATTACACTCAAATATCACAGTCTATTGAGCCATTTCTCTCAATCACTGCAATTCTGTTATTTTGCAATTACAAACAAAGCATCCATGAATATTTTCAACCATATACCCTTTTTACCTCAATGATGCTTTTAGAACATAATAAATGAGCATGAACAGCTTTACAGCTTTTAATGTATATTCCTGTCTTCTTTTTTTTTTTAACCATTACCTTCTGTCTTAGAATCAATATTATGTATTGATTCTAAGGCAGAAGAGTGGTAAGGGCTAGGCAATAGGAGTGAAGTGACTTGCCCAGGAACACACAGCTGGGAAGTGTCTGAGGTCAGATTTGAACCCAGGACCTCCTGTCTCTGAGCCTGACTCTCAATCCACTGAGCCACCCAGCTGCCCCCATATTTCCATCTTCTAAACATTTCCATTTCCAAAAAAAAAAAAAGAACAACACCACAGCTACTCTAGCAATGTAATATTAGGCCTCTTTCTTTATGTTCTTATCAGCATTTGATTTCATTTACTTAACCCATCTGCTTCTCAATTAATGTACATTACCTGAGGCAAATTTAACTACACTGGTCCTTAGTGTAAACCTTAAAATTTCTTAGACTTATAAATGTTGGAAATTTCACCATTGGGAAATTTCATACTTGAAAAATTTCCTATTGATAGTGAGAACTCTATTGGAATGTGAATCCCATTGGCATGGGAGGTTCCTCCTCCTCCCTTCTGTAAAGATTAAAATTTAGGGGAGACGGGGAGACTGAGGCAGGTAGAAATTAGTTTCTCTCTGCAAGGAGTATTATATTTTTTAGAGGTTTATTAAAGGATAAAGATTAAAGAATATACAAGTAAGAAACATGTGCCTAGGCCAGAGGCCCAGACAAAATAACCTCACATCACACAAGAGACGCGCCTGCTCCAACACGGAAGTCCAAAAAAGCGAGCCCCTTCAAAAGACTTTGAATCAGCTTAAATACTTTCTCGATCTCGGCCCAGGTGAGCTTACAAGGCATTCTGGGGAAGTGGAGCAAAGGCTCATGGGGATTGTAGTCCTGTATTCGAGTCTATTTTTTACACTTCTTAAGATTACTTTAGGACAGAAACCTTTTGCTGAACAATGGAAAGGGCTTTGACCTATGCTTAAGCATAGAACAGGAATTTCTTTGAGTCATGATTGATTTTAGAATTGATACAATAGAGATACTTGGAATGACAGAACCAGGTCTTGGAAAATACAATTTCTACCCCACTCAGTCCTAACAGGATTTAGGAAGGGCTGCAGCAAAGGATCAAGATTTGATTATTTGAGAATATGACCTTCAACAGACATGTGCAAAGCCACAGACCTCTGGGCGGTCCTGGGTTAAGCTAGAGCCACCATTGGCACAGGGAAGACATGGACAGTGATTGGTAGATGTGAGAACTGAGGGGAGGGAACTTGGATGGTTTCCTTAAAGATAGAGGGGTCTGAGGACTGAGGGGTGGTTGGTTGGAGAGGTTTTTGCTCTGAGAGGTGGTGCTTTGAGAAGTTTGCTCTGAAGGAAGCTGGAGGTGGAGGCCCCTGAGACTGTTTCTCCATTTTGGTCACGTGAGTGATAGGGACTGATCTCTTTTCTTTGCCTCAGCTATCTAAGGGCTTGGGCCTTTTGGCCCAACCTAAACAGAAGGGGTATTTAAGCCCTATTCCCTTCTCTCCCCTTTCTTTCTCTCTCTTTCTCTCTCCTTCTCTCTATCTCTAATACCTTTCTTCCTCCTGTTTGTAATTAAACTCCATAAAAGGTTGACTGCTGACTTGAGTTTTCCTTTAGGAATTACATAGCTGAATTCCTTGGCAACCTTAAATTAATATATATCAGTCTTTTAAAGTGATTTCCTTGTCACATATGTGTGGATAGATAGATAGATAGGTAGATAGTTAAATGATGCCTTCTCTAGTATGGGGAGGGGAAGGAAGGAAGGAGATACTTGGAAATTTTCATGTAACCAACAAACAACAACCCAGTGCAGTCAAAATGAGGAGAAAAGTAGGAAATTGGGGTGGAGGGTGTAGATGGGTTTACAATATATTTCTCTGATGAAGTTCCCATTTTTCAAATATTTAAAGAACTAACCCAAATTAAAAAAAAATAAGAGCCATTTCCCAATTGATAAAGGGCCAAAAGATATAAACAGGCAGTTTTCAGAGCAAGAAATCAAAACTATCAATGATCATATAAAAATGTTCTAAATAACTAATAGAGAAATTCAAATTAAAACAAGTCCAAGATGCCACCTCATACCCTGAAGATTGGCTAAGATGACAGTAAAGGAATATGACAAATGCTGGAGGCAACATTGAAAAACTAGTCCAAACATTCTGGAGAACAATTTGGAATTATGTCCATAGGGCTATAAAACTATGTATACCCACTGATTACAATAATTCTGCTACTAGGGCTATAGCCCACCAGATCAAAAAATAAGGAAAGAGGCCCATATATAAAAAAATATTTATAACAACTCTTCTTGGAACAACAAGAAATTTGAAAACTGAGGGTTGCTCATCAATTAGGGAATGACTGACCAAGTTATGGTATGTGATTGTGTTGAGAAATGGCTATGCTAAAAGAAATAATAAAGGGGATATCAGAAAAACATTTGGAAGACATATGAACTGACTAAAAGTGAAGTAATTAGAACCAGGAGAACACTATAATCAGAACCAGGAGCACAATTGTAAAGATACTCATCTGTGAAAGGCTTAGCCACTCTGATCAATACAATGGTACATGACAAATCCAAAGGACTCATGAAGAAAGATGCTATCCACCAAGAGAAAGACAACTGACATGCTCAGAGTGCAGACTGAAGCATATTTTTTCTTGTGATTTTTCCGGAACACGACTAACATGGAAATATGTTTTGTGCAACTTCAAATATAGTATTGTATCTCTTGCCTTCTCAATGGGTAGTGGAGGGGTTGGAAGGAGAGAGAGAATTTAAAATTGATATTAAAAATAAGATTTTTTTGGAAGAAAAAACCTTCCATGCAAACAAAATCAATACTTTTCAAATGAAAAGGGAAATAGTTGAACTGGTAGAAAAAGAAATCATCAGTGCAAGTGTTTCAGATAAAGATTTAACATCCCTATACAAACTGAAATGATTCAACTATACAAAACCAAAAGCCATTTCCTAATAGATAAGTGGTCAAAAGATATGAACAGGCAGTTCTCAAGGGAAAAAATTTAAGCTACCAACTACCATATGAAAAATGTTCTAAACCACTAATAATAAGATGAATACAAATCAAAGCAACTCTAAGATTCCCTTTCATATTCATCAGATGGCAAAGATGACAAAAAAGGAAAACTGTTGTGGAGCTGTGAGAGGAAAGGAATACTAATGCACTACTGTTGAAACTATGAATTGATCCAGTCATTCTGCAAAGCAAGTTGACACTGTTCCCAAAATGTCACTAAAATGTGTATACTCTTTGATTCACTTGTGCCACTATTGAACATGTACCCCCCCAAAAAAGAAAAGAAAAGTGGAAAAGGGCCTACATAAAAATATTTATAGTAGAACTTTTTGTGGTAGCAGAGAATGGAAACAAAATAGAGTGTTCATCTGTGAGGAATGGTTGAACATAGTATATGAATTAATGTATATTATTATGCCATTAGAAATGACAAAATAAATGGATTCAGAGAAATTTGGAAAGACGTGTGTGAATTGATACAGAATGCGCAGGACCAGAATAATTTATACAATGATTGCAACATTGTAATAGAAAAACCTTTTAAAGACTTAAGAACTCTGATCAATGTAATAATGACCAACAGTTAATTCAAAATACCAGTGATAAAGCATGATAACAATTTCTTCAAAGAGATGATAAAGATGCAGAAAGAGGCATTTTTAGCTATGGCCAATATGTGAATTTGTTTTTTTTGACTGTTTATTTGTAACAAGGAAGGGATGGTCTTTTTCCTTGTTTCTTGAGGGAAGGTAAGAGGATATAGGGAAACGACAGGCTAATAATTCTGATACAAAAAAAAGAAAAACATAAGCAAAAAAAGAGGGTCATTGAAATATTTTTAAAGGATTCATACTTTTTCAGAGGAGTTGCTCCCTCCAGAGGCACATTCCAAACCAGCCAGCCCAGTCGCATCATAAGCAACTCTTGCTCATGTACTCTTAAAAAGTTTGCCACACACAGGTCCACTAAACATTAGAAGTCCCTCTTTATTGTTTCCAGACATCAAGATAGACTCTATCCAACTTTCATTACTTGTTCTTGTTATATAACTAATCCATCTTCCTTACTATACCCCATGCAATCTTTTATTTCCTATTCCTTGGAGTTCTTCATTGGTTTTATGTTGCAGCCTGCTAATATTGCCATGTGCCTCTCCATTGCCTTCTGTGTGATACTAATTTTTAGTTCCTGAAAAGCAGTGGTTTTCTATATAACAACACTGATAATGTGTTAATACAAAAATGATGGACCTTAACTTTCATAGGAATATTGGAATCAATAAATGAGTTCTGTAATCTCTTGAAAATACAGCCCACTCTCCTCCTCCAACTCTGAGCCCAACTTTTTATCCATCTGTATTATCTTTCCCTGATATACATACTGTTTGAAAAGCTCTAAAGGGTGACAATCCAAATGTATGTTGAAATCTGGACAATAGATATTCTTCATCCACTTGGTTTTTTATGTAGATGGACTGGCCAAACTGCTTTGAGTGATTACAAGAGCCTGGAGGCTCTAAAATGCTTTGGGCTTCAGTGTAATCAGCATAACGTCATTCAGAAACAGTAGTATATGGAGGCCCTCACTCCCCACAGAAATCCTTTTTTGACCTGGAATCTACTCTAGATTTCTTCTACCACAATAGTAAATACCACTATTATAAAGTATATATAAATGTAATAGAGTTATTTATGCTAGCCTAAGAAGAGAAATTAGTACTGCAATGAAGTTAAGTGAAAGAAAGGAAAACTTAAAACTAAAAAATATTCTAATAGAACTATAAATACAAGATAAAAAAGAAAGTAATGAGAAGCCCTTGGCTAGAGATTATTTAAAACAGGCCCAACCCCAAAGAATACTTATTTAATAACCACAGTTAACTGCACTGGGTACAGGTAGGAACAAGTATGCTCATGGGTAAGTCTTGGTTATGACAAAAAAAAAAACAAAACAGATCCTCTATAAATCAAATTACTCACCTCAACATTTGGAGGAAACTCAATAGGCTTTGGCTTCACATCTATCAGATAGAAGGTTCGGGATAACAACAACAGAGAAGGAGGAACATTCTCTTTCAGATGGAGGTCATGCCACTGAAGGATGGGAAAAGAACGAAACAAAAGTAAAAGCTCTGAAAAGGGTTCGGGGAAGCTGCTCCTCTCTATTAGATTTTCTTTCAACTATTCAAATAATCCAGGGACCTCCTCCGCCCTCAGGCCCTTTGTATTTCTGATATGCTGTAATCCTTCATTCCTTCTTTGGCAATCACAGAATTAACTGTAAAGGATTGTAGAGACCTGGTCAAACCCATTCACTTTACAGATGAAGAAACTGAAACATAGAGAGGTTAATATAACCTGTTCAGTCACGCAGATAGTTAAGGGAGTTAGAACCAGGATTAGAATCCAGGTAACCTGAATTTCTTCTACACCAAGCTACCTCTCAAGTGAGAAAAATGAAGTCATTAATATAGTGGATGAAAGATGATAAATGGCTGAGGAAACAAAGGTTGGAGCTTCCAAGCATAGCAATTTATTAAGCAATGCATGTCAATTGCCCAACAAATTGGGACCAATAGCCTGCCTCAGCTTTTGCAATGGATGTGATTTCTAATTGGAGGAAAGATTAGGAACTTTCTGAGTTGAGAGGGGAAGAGTGAGCAAGTGCAATTCCCTGAAATTAAAAAAAAAAAAAGCTTCCCATTCCCCTCAAGTGAAAATGAGCAAAGGAACATGGAAACAATAACTGACAGTACGGGGCCAGTTTTCAGACAAGACATATAAGTTGCTTGAGATAATTGTGAGAAAACTCCTTGTATCAATCTTGGGATCTGATTGGGTTTCTGATCAGTATAACCTAGTTCGATGGCAGTGATCCTATGGCATGAGTGCCAAAAATGGCATTCAGAGCACTCTCTGTGAGCATGCAGCTGCCTCCCCTCCCAGAGTTTGTTACTAGAAAGGCAGAGGGACTCAGGTAGAGCTGCTCCCCTCCCCCTCTCCACACTGAGGACAACTTTTCATATCCCCTCTACCCAGCAGCAAATGGAAGCACACAAGGGTTAAGGTGGGTAGCTCACAGGTGGCAGAGCTGGAGGGAAGCACAACCCTTGGGCCACTCCCCTCCTCCTCTCCACATTCACTGAGGGCATTTCTCACTTCTCCCACCCCTCCACCCAGTAGCCCAATGGCAGCACTTCCTCTCTTCCCTGTGTGGGGTAAAGCCCCCCCACCCCCCACTTGCCTGGCACTGCGGAGGGAGCATTGCACTTCGTCTGGTGGGTGGGGTGGGGGCAGGGTGGGAGTGGGGTCTGGCACTCCATCTCTAAATAGTTCGCCATCAATGACCTAGGTCCTTAATCAAGTGTCTCTAAGCAATAGGTAAGGGTGTTCTAGCTTCACACCCACACAAGGCTAGGTTCAAACAGTGTAACAAAGTCCTCTCACAATCTCCATGACTGAATAAAGTTTTCTCCCTGGACAGAAATCGGACAAGACATATAACTGAATAGAATAGGATCCGAGCTAGCTCCATAACTGAGTCACAAGATGAAATCAGGGTAGTCCACTCATTTTCCACCACCACTTGCTGCTCTAATCCTCTCAGTTCCCTCTCTAAGAGAGGCCACTGTCAGAATAAAACTACAAGTGGTTAAAATGTAACTTCCTTCAACCTGTCAAAGTACTGAATAAATTATTTAAAATGGGATCAGCACCTACAGAATTGCTTATTACCTTAAAAAAGGAATGGACTAGTGCTAGGGAAGTTTAGGAAGGCAGACTCTGGGAGCAATCTGTCCTGGTTATGGGTAAAAAAATGAAAAATGTCCACTGTCTCTATGTCCTAGTGCCACTATCATACATCTTTAAATTTCATTTTGATTCCTTAGCTAGGACTGACCCTAAAGAAAGGAAGCTGTACAAGTGTAATCAATTAACAAGCATTTGTTAAGTGCCTACTAGGTGTTGGGCTTTGTGTTAGGATGCAAAGACAAAGCAAAAAAACTTTCAGCCAGCTTATATTTTTTCCAGGGAGATATGTACATATCTAGTTACATACAAAACAGATTAAAAAGTGATTCAGTTTGGGTGGTTAGCAGTAGCTGGGGAGATCTTCATGTAGAAGAAGGGGCAGATCATTGTGCCTAGCCTGTAAGGAAATCCCATAGAATTTTAAATAACAGAGCTAAAGGGGGAAATACATTGCAGGCCTGGGGGATGGCCAGTGCAAAGACAGAGAGTCAGAAATCAAACCTGTTTGTAAGGAAGAGAAAATGAGGGCAAGCTAGCTGGACCAGAGAGTGAGTGATGGGGATAATGTGTAAATAAGGTTGGAAAAGTAGATTGCACCATGTTGTAAAGGCCTTTCAGGGCTAAACAGAAAAGTTTATATTTGCTTCTAAGTCAAAGTAAGACACTGGAATCTACTGAATAGAAGTGTGTGACATTTTCATGTCTTCACTTAGGAAAATTCACTTTAATAGTCTCTTTTCTTTCCCCCACTAATTTCCATAAACTGGGAGTCTGCTGAAGAAACTAAAGTTCTCATTGATCAAGGAGAATGGATCAAGATTTAAGCCAAACTTTATTAAAATACAAATATGCTACATAAGATGAGCTTCCTCACATTATAGATTTTGCTCTTCTTTTAATCAAGTTGGGAAGAGAACCTGACTTTCCAAACAGCTAACTCAGCCCCACACCACTTTTTAGTAGGGAATTGAAATAACAGGAAATATAATTTGTTTGAAAACTGAAGCTTATGATACAGTAGAAAAAACACTGGCTCTCAAGATGTACCTGGGTTCAAATAACACTTCTGATGTTTACCATCTGTGAGAACTTGGGTAAGTCATTTAACACCATAGATTCTCATTTACTTCATGTATAAAACAAGGGGTTCAAACTAGATGGCTTCTGAGGTCACCTTTCAGCTCTAAAGTTATGATCCTCTGACCCTAGCCACGTTGGTGAAGACCTAGCATGTGTGCGGAGCCAGCACTTGGGGAGCTGCTCTGTTCCTCTTCTTCCCAGCACCTGAGAACATTTTTTGCATGCCCTACCTCTCTGTCCAGACACCCAAAGCAAGTACTTTCTCCCTCAACTCTCAGACAGCTTGAATTTGCCCTCTGGGCACTCGAACTCAGTAAATGTTCCCTGCAGGGCAACCACATCTGTGACCATATAATAAGAAATCTCTGAAAAGAGCCCCAAAAAGCAGCTACTTGCCTGTGAGAGCTGTGCTCTCAACTGCTTCTCAGAGAGCCCCAGTGACCTCATTCCTCGAGTTCTACAGGCACTTTGTAGTTCAGTTACACTCAGGGCATTCACTCCTTCTTTGGCAATTGCCTAAAAGGAAGAGAAAGGTTGACAGAAATCTTTGGGTTCCAAGTTCACCTAGGCAGAACTGTTCAAAGGGTATAACAAAATGAGTTATTGCTCCCACGCTTGTACTTTGTGGGAGACCTGAACTTTCATAGTTATCAGGAAATTATAGTGGTAAATAGGGGAGTGGGGGTAGGGGGACTTAAGAGGAAGAGGAAAGAGTATCCTACCCTTTCCCAGGATATTAAAAAGATCTGAGATATTCAAATGAATCCATCATTAAGTTAAAAATTCCTCTCCCCATACACAGTACTTGAGGTAGTATGATGTCTTCTATTGACACCTCTGTCTTTTTGGAAATCTATGGTTGTTTTATTTTATTTTTTAAATAAAATTTTATATTTTTCAATTGCATGTAAAAACAATTTTTAACAATTGTTTTCTGACATTTTGAGATTTAGATTCTCTCTTTCCCTACCTCACCCCTTTCCCTGAGGTGGTTAATAGTCAGAAACAGGTTATACCAGTGCTTTCATGCAATACTTATTTCCATATTCCCCATGTTGTGACTGAAGACACATATCACATATATGATTTTTTAAAAACTAATGAAGGAAATAAAGTGAAGGATGGTGTGTTTTGACTTGTAATCAGATCCCAACAGTTCTTTCTTTGGCTGTGGATAATGGTATTTTATAGTGAATACCTTGGGGTTATCTTGGAACCTTGTTTTGCTGATAACAGTTTAGCCTTCATGGTGATCAGTGTATAATAATTTCTGTTACTATAATCATGTTCTTTTGGTTCTGCTCACATTACTTTGCATCAGTTCACATAAATATTTCCAGGTTTTTCTGAACTCATTCTGTTCATCATTTCTTATGGCACAATAGTTTTCCATTTCAACTATATATCACTTGTTCATACATTCCCCAACTATTGGAGACTCCCTCAGTTTCCAATTCTTTATCATTAGAAAAAGAATTGCTAAAAATATTTTGGTATAGGTATGTCCTTTTCCCCTATCTCTGATCTCTTTGACATACAGACCCAATAGTGGTATTGCTGGGTCAAAGAATATATATATATATATACATATATATTTTTTTAATATATATATATATGTGTGTATATATACACATATATATATATATTTTTTTTTTTATGGCTCTTTGGGTATGGGTTTTATATATTGCTCTCCAGAAAGTTTGTAACAGTTCACAGTTCCATCAACAGTGCATTAGTGACATGTAAAACCCAGTAAAATTGCTCATTGGCTACAGGAGGGGGTGTGGGAGGAGGGGAGGGAAAGAACATGAATGATGTAACCATGGAAAAATATTCTAAATCAGTTAATTAAATAAAAATTTTCATATAAAAAAGTGCATTATTGTCCCAATTTTCCCACATCCCCTCCAACATTTATCATTCTTCTTTTTGGTCATGTTAGCCACTGATAGGTGTGAGGTGGTATCTCAGAGTTGTTTTAATTTGCATTTTTCTAATCAACCGGGATTGGAACAGTTCCTCTTATGACTATTGATAGTATTAATTTCTTCATCTATGAACTGCCTGTTCATGTCCTCTGACCATTTATCAGTTGGACAATACTTTGTATTCTTATAAATTTGGCTCAGTTCTCTATATACTTGAGAAATGAGGCCTTTGTCAGAGATCCTTGCTATAAAAATTTTCCCCAATTTGTTTTCTTTCTAATTTTTCTTTTCTTTTAAACCCTTACTTTCCGTCTTAGAGTCAATACCAGGTAATGGTTCCAAGGCAGAAGAGTGGTAAGGGATAGGCAATTGAGGTTAAGTGATTTGCCCAGGGTAATAGCTAGGAAATATTTGAGACCAAATTTGAGTCCAGGATCTCCCATCTCTAGGCCTGGCTTTCAATCTACTAAGCTACCTAGATGCCCCCTCCCTTCTAATCTTAGTTGTATCAGTTTTATTTATATAGAAACTTTGTAATTTAATATAATCAAAACTATCCATTTCATTTTTTATAAAGTTCTTCTATGTCTTGGCTGGCCATAAATTCTTCCCTAATCTATAAATCTGACATGTAAATTCTTCCATGTTCCCCTAATTTGTTTATGGTTGCCATTTTTATTTCTAGATTGGGTATCTACTTTGACTTTATCTTGGTGTACGGTGTGAGATATAAACTATGTCTAGTTTCTGTCATATTATTTTCCAGTTTTCCCAGCAATTTTTGTCAAATAATGAGTTCTTCCCCAATCCAAAATAGCTTGGATCTTTGGATTTATCACACACTAGGTTACTATGGTTATTAACTACTATGTGTTGATTTCCCAATCTATTCCATTGACTCCCTATTCTATTTCTTAGCCAGTACCAGATTGTTTTGATGATTACCACTTTCCTTTATATTTTTTTCATTAATTCCCTGACTCCCTTGATATTCTTGACATTTTGTTATTTTTTCTAGTTTTAGAAAATAATTTTTGAATACTTTTATTGGTATGGCACTGAATAGGTAAATTAAATTAGGTATGATTGTCATTTTTATTATATTGGCTCAGCTTACCCATGAGCAGTTAATATTTTTCCAATTGTTTAAGTCTGATTTTGTGTGAAAAATTTGTGTTTTATAATTGTGCTCATATGATTACTGGGTTTGTTTCGGTAAGTACACTCTTAGGTATTTTATATTGTCTATTGTCTAGTTATTTTAAAAAGAATTTCCTTTTCTACCTCTTGCTTTTGAACTCTGCTGGTGGTAAATAGAAATGCTGATGATTTATGTGGGTTTATTTTGTAGCCTGCAACTTTGCTAAAGCTGTTAATAATTTTTATGAGCTTTCTAGTTGATTCTCTGGGGTTCTCTATGTATACCATCATATCATCTGCAAAGAGTGATAGTTTTGTTTCCTCATTGACTATTCTAATTCCTTCAATTTCTTTTCTAAGCTGTGCTGGGAAGATGCTTGGTGTTTCCGGGAAACCTGCCCCTTCTGATCACTTGCCCTTTAGAACACTATGAACATTTCTTTCCTCTTTTTTTTTTAAACCTTTAGCAGCCATCTAAGAATCAATGCTGTGTTTTGGTTCCAAGGCAGAAAAGCAGAAAGGGTTAGGAATGGGGGTTAAATGAATTGCTTGGGGTGTAGGAAGTGTCTGAGGCCAAATTTGAAGCCAGGACCTCCTGTCTCTAGGCCTGTCTCTCAATCCACTAAGCCCACCTACCTTCCTCCTTCCACCTTTTTTAAGTAGCCTGCTTAGTTCTTGTAATCAAGGCAGTATTTTCCCCAATGTATTCAAATGTTTTGGTTTTCATTCCCCTAAAGCAATCAAATTATGTTCAGCTACTCTTTCTAGGGTACCAAATCCACAAGCAGAAAAGTGATTTGGTTAATAGCAGCCTGGCAGGAGGGAGATGTTGAACTTTCCCTAGCAGTATGATATCAGGATCCCAAATTCTTCCTATTCCTCTAAACAGGCCCCTACCTGCTCTAAGTTAGTGTTAGCTGAGATATTGAAATTAGTGATAGCCTGCAATACACTTTAGGAGAGAGTTCAGGAAAGGACAAGTAGTTACGATTTTAAGTGAGAGTCAAAGGAGTGACTGGTGCCATGAAGGGGAGGGGCAGGTGTCTTCATTCACCCTGGCAGAAAACCTGCCATTAGACAAAAACACGTGATGCAAACATTTCATTACTAGGCCAGCCCAAGATAAGAAAATTCCTTGCTAACTCCCTGAAACTACAGTTAGGTTCTTACTTCATCATCTGCTTTTATAGACTTCAGTTTCATCAGAAGCTGAAAACGGAGCAGGTTGTTGGTTCCAAGGGCCTGAAGTTCTAGGAGTTTGCACAGAGCAACCAGCTGAGGTCGGTCTAAATGTTCCAGAGTTAGCTCATCCTCAAATAGTTTAGAAAATCGAACTATCTCCTTTGTGCTAGGTGTGTGGCCTGTCTGGACCTAGGCAATGGAAAAAGGAGGCATTAAAATAATACTACTTATGTGAGCCTCCCCCATAGTACTCTGTTTTAATGTCACAGTTCCTAAGAGAAGCTCCAAGCACTTCCTGACAGTATCTGATGGCATTATGCTCATTTTACAAATTAAACGCCACCTCCCCAAAATAGGAAGAAAAAAGTAAACTTGCTTGAGGTAAGTGTAAGAATCATGAGTAACCTCTGAGTTTAATTCTATTCTATTAATAAAACTAAAAGTTTATGAGTATCAATTGCCTGGCATATAGACTACAGAAACACCAACATTTCCACTAGTGGGTGAAGATACCATGGACTCTGTATTGAGTTATAAAGGGGAAACAATATACTATTTCATATGCTACAAAATGTTTATTAAAGATCTATTAACCTGGTTTGTATTTTTGCTATATTCTGGAACTTATTCATTAGCATACCAAATGATGACCAATAAATTTCATTTGTTCATGTGAACATGTATACATATATATTTCTTTTCATTTGATCATATTAATGTTCTCTATATATCCACCTCCATTTCCCTCCCCACTGAAGTTATTTGTATAAAAGGCTGACACCTGCTTTACATAAGATGAAAACTGTGTAGAGGCTTCTCCCAACCTGGCTCTGTTCCTTCTCGCCATCTCTGTGATAGTTTCTTGGAGAAATTTTGCTAGTTCTGACTTTGCAGCCATTCTTTTTCTTTGTTTTTCTTCCTTAATGGCAGAAATGGGAAAGAAAATAAATTAATCTTTTCTACATTGACTGGCTCTTAACAAATAAGGTTGGGAAAAAGGAGACTATTAATTCTATTGCTACTTCCAATAAATACATTTATGTTTTTTAGAAGTTAAATTTAAAAAGTTATTAGGGAAAACCAGTGCAGACAAAAAGTAAAATTTCATTTTATGATTTGTCACCTTAATTTTACAAAGTTTTGCTTCAGTGTATCTTTATTAAGTAGTATTTGATACCCAACACTATACCTATTTAATTCAAAAGGCACCCTTAATAAATGAATGCCATGGGTTAGACTGAATTGTAATAGGGGCAGCTAGATGACCCAGTGGATAGAGGGCCAAGACTACAGATATGAGACCCTGGGTTCAAATCTGATCTCAGATAATTCCTAGCTGTGTGACCTTAGGTAAGTCATTTGACCCCCAACTGCCCTGCCCTTACCATTCTTCTGCCTTGGAATTGATACTTTGTAAGGAAAGGTCTTTAAATTTAAAGAATGTGTTGTAAGCTTTTTTATACATAGATTAATTTTAGTTCATTTTGATGAAAAACTTTTTAACAATAAGAACTGATCCAAAGTACAATGGGCTACCTCATAAAAGACAGTAATCTACTCATCACTGAAGATATTCAAGTAGAAGCTGGAGAACCATTTGTTGAAGATACAACTGAAGGGAAACCTAAATAGATTATGGAGAAACTACATGACTCTAGTCCCTTTTTAATTATGAAATACCATGATTCTGTTTAGCACAGAATCCATCAAAGCAGTCATTAGTACCTCTAAGAGCTGACAAAACCAACCAGGGTTTCTGTTGGACAAATCTCTACTCTGATAAGCCCCAGTTTTCGTCTATTTTAGTTCCCATATTGTAACCAAATATTGAATCTGATTGAGCAGAGTAAGACTCATGAGTATTAATATTAAAAAAAAATCATATAAAGGAAGAAATCTATGGCTTCTCAAACTCATTCCTTAATGTCTATATTTAGCTCTGAATACATATGGTTTTGTTCCTTTTCACTGGTTAGTTGGCTTTAAAGCTTAACTCAAAATCACTATAATACTTTAATTATATATACAAATCTAATGGCCTCTAAAGTCCCTTCTACCTCTAGATCTATGATTCTATGATTCTTCCAAGAATGTGAAACAAATGTAGCTGGTGCAGCATTTCTTAGAGCAAAGGACTCTCATGTCCTGTGAGATAGCAGTATGTTCAGTTTTCAGACCTCAAGAGAGAAAGCCCAGAGGAGTTCACAACAGACTCTGTCAACAGAGATTATATCTGGAAAGTACAAGCAGAAAGATGAGGGCAGAAAACCAGCCAGGAAAGAAGTGGAAGTATAATGGAAATTTAAGAGTTTACAAGCTGTTTAGGGAAAAGGTGGCAATAGGGAGAGAATGTCATTATTTATTAACCATATTTTGAGGCAGCTATTATCCAGGTCAAGAACCTTGGTTCTACAGAGACTTTTCTCCCCAAGAATTTGTCCACTGTGGGAGAAAATTAACACTATTAATAAATTAAATGAAGGAAAGCGAGTTAAATCTCCCCTCAACAAGCTTCTTTAACACATCATTTTAATTACAGTAAGACTATGAACTGAAATACATATTAGCTAAGATTGGAAAATGTAACCTTTCTCTAATACAAAAAAATAAAGGATTTATTCCAATTTGGATGTTTTTTTAATTAGTTGTTCTTTTCAGAAAACTTTAGTTCCATTCAGTTCAGTATGTTAACATTGTTTGAGTTAGAGTTGATATTCAGTGAATTAAGGTAGCTCACTCTAGTTTTGGTTTGTGATTCCAGAGATTAATTCATGGTAGACCAAAGATTTCTGGAGGTTAGAATTAATAATGTCCTTCAATTTAATACTATGCATTATTCCTCAAAAAAAAAAACCAACAACTAAGAAGTTCTAACTCATCTCCTATTTACACAACCTCTCTTTCCATGGAAAAGTTCTATATGTATTTATTGTCTGAAACACTTGGCTTTGGGTTTTATTGTCACTAAGAAATTAACAGTCCTGTATAATAAACTGGGTGACTGATATAGCTGCACAATTATTTTCTCTCCCTCAAGTCAGGATGATTTTTTTAAAAAGTAAGATCTTACCTCAATTTTATAAGGGAAAAGCAAGTCTGAAGTTGCTTCTAAGAAAATTAACTGGGGGCAATATAAATATCAATTACCTTCTACAGTAATTACATCAACTTTGCTGTGGCCTCTGATACATAACTGAAAGGCTATATTA
Organism: Monodelphis domestica; assembly: GCF_027887165.1. Lineage (NCBI taxonomy): Eukaryota > Metazoa > Chordata > Mammalia > Didelphimorphia > Didelphidae > Monodelphis > Monodelphis domestica. The sequence continues at coordinate 582,344,356 of NC_077227.1, read as the reverse complement.
CCCACAATAGTTTATGATTATGTTATGGGGCAATCCCCCTAAATGCCAACAAGTATATGTATCCAGCTAAGTTCCCAAATAAATCTACAAGGAGACTTCACCTCCAACTTTCATGCAATCATCCCCATAAAGGTCTATGACAAACACAAAAAGAGTTCCTTGTACATACAATGAAGGAGCCACCTAAGCAACAGTTCAACCTATTCATTCTTTTAACTGATATGATAAAACCTGAATGCTGTTTGTTTCATTTTTTTAAAGAGAAAAACAAGTTAAAGCATGAATATACATACCTTTTTTGATTCACTTTCAAAAGTTGATGGCAACATGTCTGGAAAGAGTTTCAGAAACACTGGTAATAGTAATTCCATGAAGGGCACAATTATGAACACGATAAATGGAACCAGGCGGAAGAGATCAGCACAAGTTCTCAGCAGCTAAGGAATTAAAAGCATATGTAATGTTCATTCTTTTTAGGACATACCAAAAAGTTGCTTTGGGTTCCTAATGTGTTAAAACCCAAGACAGATTTTCTGTTGCTGCTTCCAAAATGGACAGGATGTTCCCCTACCCTAAGGCTCTGTATGGATATTTATTATATATTGTCAGGGAAATCTTCCATATTAATCAAAACATGTTTTAATGGGATCTCTCTGCTTTCACCTAAGTACAGAGTTCTAAGTATAGAGATCTGTACTCTAATAATATAATACGCTTTAACATTGGCTTTGAAAACATGTTTATATCTGAGATACTCTTAGGACAATTAATATATGAAGCCACTCAACACCTCAGAAAGGTTGGAGAGCAAATGTATACCTTTTCTCCAGCTAAATAACTGGAAATACAGAGTAGTGACTTGCCCAAATTTATATAGCAAGTCAGCAAAGAACTCAGGAGTTCTAGTCTTTTCTTTTCACCAGCAAAAAAAAAAAAGAAGAAGAAGAAATTCCTTTAGTACTTTGGAATTGTAAAATGTTAGTTGTACTCAAAATTTAGTTCCCAAATAGTTAGTTTCAACTTCACCTTTCCTCTTGCCTACCCTTCGTCTCTCTCGTCTGGTCAGCACCTGTCCATGTAATAGTTTCCATATAATCCTGGCAGCAACTTTGGTGTCGATCCAAAGCAAGTAGAATCCATTGTAATAATGTTTAAATTCATCCACAATTTTTTGTCTCAAAGATCGCTTAACCTCCTCAGTCTTAATTCCTGTTTCTTTTGGGGTTTGGGGTGCTGCTACTGATTTTTCCATGGTTTGTTTAGCCTTATTTGGGGAATCTTGAAGCCAGCACATGGATGTATGTAGTTTTCGCATTGCCTTAGTTCGAAAATGAGGTACTTTGCTGCTTGATTGAATAGGATACAAGAATTTTTTGCTTCCATAGTTTCTCACATAGTTTTGATTTAAATGGGAATCTGCCAGCTGAAGAAATGAAACTGATGGGGAATATCGAGGGTAACTAGGGAGGACAAAAAAGTGAGGACCTCTAGAAAAAAAGGAACACTGCTAAGTTAAGCATATACTTTTACAAATTTAACAAAGTTTTTAAAAAAAGATTTTATATTCTTTAGACAATTTATATATCCACTTGAAATGAGGATTTTAACCTCATATTTTAAGACCAAATAATGTAAAATAACTGGTTATTATTCTAACTTGTGGCAGCATACTCTGAAGCTGAAATAAACAATCCATCAGAAATATTAATTTAAAAAATTTTAACCTGAATAAGAGAAATTATGATTGGGGAAAAAATCTTCACATCAGATATTTCTGATAAAGATCTGATTTCTAAAATAAGTAGGGAATCCATACAAACATAGAAATGTTATAGATTTACAGCTGGCAGAGTTCACTGACTTCATCTAGCTGAATACCCTTATCTTGTAGAAAAGGAATCTGAAGTCCAAAGAGGTTATATGACTTGCCCAAAGTCACTCAAAGAGTAAGCTACAGTGCTGGGATTCAAACCCAGTTGTTCTAACTCCAAGTCCAGCCTTCTTTTCTCTAGACCATGCTGAGTAAGACTGAAAATCATTCCCAAATAAAAAGTCTGAAGTAATCAAGGGATAGGAACAGTTTTCAAAAGAAATATAAATGATCAACAGTAATGTGAAAACATGCTCCAAATCACTATGATAAGAAAGATAAACATTAAAATAACTCATGTTTTACTTCATACTCATCATATTGGCAAAGATTATAAAAATTATTAAAAAAAGACAGAAGGACAGGCTATGGGAAAACAAGCACGCTAATAAAACGTTGATGGGAAAAATTTGGAACTCTACTAGATAAAATACTAAACTGTTTATACAATCTGACTTAGCACACTACTAGTATGCATATACCCAAGGAAGACACAGACAGGGGGCAAGATACCATATACACCAAAATATTTTTAAAATGAGAAACAAATTTGAGAGCTGATCAATTTAAGGCTACATGAACAAATTATGGTATACAAATGGAATATTACTGAGCTGTGAGAAATAGCATGTATGAGAAATTCAGAGAAACAAAGGAAGATTGGTATGATCATGCAGAACAAAATAAGCAGAATCAAGATAATATATCCTATGATCACAATAACATCAAAGAAAAGAACACTAAAGGACAACTGAACTCATCATCAACCCAATGACCAATTTTGACTTCATAGGAATTATGATGAGATATATCTCACATCTCTTAGCTGACAGTTGATAGACTACAAATACAGAATGGGGAATATACTGTCAAGCATTGTCAGTGTATTCATTTTGCTTAACTATATTACTTGGTTATAAGGGAGGTTTCCTTGAGGAAAATATTAAGAAATGACAGCAATGTAAAAAACAAACTATTTATTTATTTATTTTTAAAACCTTTACCTTCTGTCTTGGAATCAATACTGGGTATTGGTTCCAAGGCAGAAGAGTGGTGAGGGCTAGGCAATGGGGGTTAAGTGACTTGCCCAGGGTCACACAGCTAGGAAGTCTGAGGCCATATTTGAACCCAGGACCTCCTGTCTCTGGGCCTGACTCTCAATTCACTGAGCCACCCAGCTGCCCCCTAAAACTTTTTAAAGATATGAATATGTGTCAATTTCTCAGAATAAATTGCTATTGTAAAAGCTCTCAAAATGGCTAATAAAAATGTTAATGGCAATACATTTTCTAAGAGGAAACACGTTAAAAAAGTTTTATAGCCATGTTATAACCAACCCCACTGCTGACATGTAAAATTTTAGTGTTGGTAGCAACTCTGCTGATAATATAAATAATTGTTTCAATGAAACACTTTAGTTTCTCTCTATTGATTAACCAATCACACAAAAGTATTAATTACTTTGTAATTATAAATATAAGTGCAAGGAATTTCCTCAGGTAACAAGCACCTATAGAAAGCCCTTCACCAGAGAGCTTTATGAACACAAATCAGAATAAGCCATTACATTTGATACATTTCAGCTATGTAACATCCCAAATCTCAAATTAGCCCAGTATTCCTGATTGCTTAAAAACAAAAATGAAACTAGTAATGACAAAGAAACTTCTCTGGGATAGCTAACAGCCCTTCTTTGCTCCTATTTATTATTTATAAGGACACAATACTGAGAAGCAGCTTAGTTTAGAGCAAAGATTTCTATACTTGGAGTCAAGAGACCTGAGTTTGAATCTGACCCTTGTTGGATAACTATGAGCAAATCACTTAACCTCACTGGACCCCAATTTTCCTCATCTATAAAATGGGAATAACATTTACCATAAAGAATTGTTATGAGGAAAGAAACTGGTAAACCATAAAGGGTCATTGAAATATGAAATGCTTAAATGGTCATTTTGCTATTCACAGGATCTAGAAGTACCATATAGCATTCACCATATATCCATAACCATAAATTACAAAGATCACTGTAAGCTCCTTTACAACTATAGTATACCTATAATATACAATTCCTCATATAACACATAATGTCTAAAGCTTGGAAAGACTTAACTGACCATCTAGTCTAGTTCTCTCATTTTGACATTTTTTTTATCATTTATTTAAAAAGAAATAGCTTTATTTGAGTGGCCTTAAGTACATATGTCAATGTTCTAAAATATGAAAATGAAAATAATTGGGAAAATCCTATGAAATGGGGGAGGGGGGGAACACCAGTTTTAGCTTTGCCATGAATCTGCTATTTTAACCTTGGGCAGAACTTCATCTCAGAGTCTGAGTATATAAAATGGAACTCAAGGATCCCTACATTTGCCCCCCAGTTATCAAATTAAATGAATATTTCCTCAAGAAAATAATATGCACTCAAAAGAGTAAAAACTTCCAAGTCTTACCTTGTTCTCGCAATAGCAAAAAGTATATTACGGCTGTAGAAAGCCATATTTATGTTGGTCTCAACTGGTCAACAAAGGGACCTAGGCAGAGGAGTAGGATATGGTTTAGAATTTAAGAAATCATCAATTATAAAGATGATGAGATTTAATTAAGCTATTATTACAAGGTTAGAAAAACTTGCACATTCTTTTCAAGATATCAAAACTCTGACAAGTTCAATATTCCTAACAGTCATAACATACTTACCTCAGGCCTCAACAGGTGGGGGGTTTGAAATACTAACAGTGCCTATAGAAGGCAGTTCTGGTATAGCTGGAAAAGCACTGGGTATATAGGTTCAGAAATCTAAATTCAAGTCCCTATTCTGTCACTTATTATCAATGTGACCTTAAAAAAGTCACCTCTCTCTGATGCTGTTTTCTCATCTGCAAAATGAGTTGAGAGGATTGAAGGTACTTTATAAACCTTAAATAAAAGTAAAAATAAATGTCAACTGTTAATATCTAAGATAATCATGATGATATAGTGACTAACAATGTTTTGATTTCTTGTTAGTGGGCTCCTATAGTAACCTACTAGATCAATTCAAAATTTCCCAAGTGAGCAATGCACACATTTCCTTGTAGGCCATATATACATAAAGTAAAATTTCTTGGATTTATTCAATTTAACAAACATTTATTATTTATTAAGTGCCAACTATGTGAACTGTGTTAAGCACTGGTTTTATCAGTTTGACCATTTGCTTACTGTCACTTTCCATCAGGAATCTCAAGTGGCATTCTTTTTATTTATGCAGTATTTAAGATCTACACAGTTCCTGTAAGCCTAGGCAGTTTGTTGCACTTTGATTAATACAGCCGTTTCAATTAAGCCTGCCTTGGGCTACTGACATTTTTTCAACAACGTACCATTCATGTGTACACACTTCCAGCAAGGCCAGGGGCTTGGAGTCCAGCCAAAGAATGAAATGTATCCTCTTTAAGAGCTACTTCTGGCTAGCACCCTCTCAACCCCACGACAGAGGTTCATTCAAATGCTCGTTCTAAGATCAGAGTGAGCCAGGAGACGCTTAGTCAGATTTGACTGGAGGGGGTGGGGAAGATCAGGTCAGTTCCAGGGTTCTGGGGTCAGTTAAGCTGCACCACTGGTGTAGAGTCCTACCCGCCAGACAGTGCGGGGGCGAGAGGGTTATGATGGGGCGAGGGGGTTGGATTGGGCTAGCTATTGAGGTTACCACCTCCTCCTCCCCAGGAGATGTTTAGATACGGGGAGCGGAAGAGGGAGACGATGGAGCACTTCATACGTCCTCCAGTTTAATCCAAATGCTCAGTGGGTTACCTCCAGTTCTGGAAGCGCCATGACCCTGGTGCAAGTGAGATCCACTGCCAGCCCCTCAGTCAGTGGCGGGTGGGCGTGGTTCCTCGAATAGATGTGTTTGTGCTTGAGAAGGGTTCTGAATTTTGCCCGGGAAGTAAAGGACAAAGGCAGGGAAGGGCAGACGTGGCGGGGGGTAGGAATACAGGTAAAATGGAGGTTTGGATTCACGGCTAAGGGGAGAGCGAGCACAACTGGCTGCAGGGCCAGAGTGAGATGAGCCCAAAGAAGACGAAGAGAACTAGGTGCCGGCTCCGGGAAGGCGGGCGAAGGAAGGCCAGCCCTGGCAGGTCGGTCCAATCCCCTCCAAGGCACTGCCTGCTGCCTTCCCCGCCCCTACCTCTTACGTCCGGCACCCCGAGCCGCAGCCTCACTCTGCCCACAGACTTCCCAGCCCTCCCTGCGCTAGAGGGGCCTGAGGCCAGAAGCTACGCGAAGATGCTCCGCCCGGACAATCCCGCCTCCTCCGCCATCTCTAAGGTTCTACCCCCACTTCTCCCCGAGGCCGTTGTGATGATTGACAGTTTCAATGGCCAATGGGTTTGCAGAATATGCTAAGAGGAGGGAGTGGGTGGGACTCTGCGTTTTAGACGACTTGTAGAGGAGTCTAGTCTAGTTTCCACCCAGTGAATGGTTTCCGGGATTAGGTTGTTGGGGGGAGGTGACGAAGCGGGGAGGATATCTGTGAAGCCGTCAGAACACTCACTGCCAGGCCCCAGCCCTAGTCATTGGAAACGCTGCGATGAATCCTGCCCCTCAACCTTCCCTTAGCGAATCTTACGCACAGTCGCCATGGCAACCATCGTAGCGTCGGACATGACATCACTTTTATAAATCTTATTTCTGGTCATTCAGTCACATGAGGAAATGTGCCCCCTTTCCCAAGCTCCAAGGTTGTTTGTTAGAGACCTTAATAACGACCTTGAAGATTGGAAAGGTATGTTGTAAGATCTTAGTCCAAGGCATCCTTGTACTCCTAGAACGCTGCTTATTTCTGTTCTATCCTCACTTCCCTCCCTTTATAATCTTGACGCTATAGTCATTTCAACCAGGCCCTGTCTACCCTTAATCCTTTAATCCCCCCCCTTTTTTTTTAACAAAGTTTACATTCTGCTGATTCTCAACCCTGGGTCATCCTTCACTCCTATCTACATACTACCCAGTGTTGCCAGAGGAAATCATGAAATGATATTGATTACATCCACCATAGATTCATTATAACTGCAACTGAGTTCTCAGTGCAATAAACCTTTTATTAATTTCTTAATTATTCTCTATTACAGGTTCCCCAATGATTGTTCTGAACTTCTCTTCCTGCCCCACCTTCACTTTTGCATCAGCAGGAAACTCTGGATTTGTATTATATAAAGATGATTGAAAACATCCATCACAAGTTTCTTCATCTCTCCTTTCACACTCTGAAATCTGACAGCACTCATCTTTTCCTCTGCTCTTCTCAAAGCATAAGCTCTGATCCTTTTATCCAAAGCTAACTAACTCCTCCATTTGTGCCCTTTATCCCATCTACTGGTTGATTCATTCATTTAATGATCATTTGTTAAACATACAGTGCCTAGGAGTACTATGCCAAGCTTTGGCGATTCAAAGACAAAAATAGTCACTAATCCTCAGAGGCAGCAGTATAGCAGATAGTTCAGGTGGCAGGGAGCCAGAAGACCAGGGTTCCAATTTACTTACTATGTGACCTTAAAACTTCTGAGCCTTATTTTCTTCATTTATAAAGTGGAAATGAAGACATCTATCCTACCTACTTTAAAAAGTATGTTGTGAGACTTTCATAAAGTTTCATGGAGAAAACTTCATGAAATGAATCACTGAAAAGTACTTGCAAATTTTATCTCATTTCATCTTCACAACAAACAGTTGAGAGGAAGATGCTATTATCTCCCCATTTGATAAAATAATATGGTAAGTTATCATCATCATCTATAAATTTATCATTTATCATTTATAAAGTGCTTTATATATGTATATGTCATATACATATATATGATATTATCATCTTTATTTTTCAGATGAGGAAAATGAGGCCCAGGAAGGTTAAATAACTTGCCTTGTTACACAATAAGTGTTTGAACTCAGGACTTTCTGAACTTCTGAACTGAACTCCAGACCTAAAGCTTGGCAATTGCTGCAGGACCCAATATTTTATTGAAACTCTTACCTTTTATAGATAATGGAGTCTACTAAATATTTATTTGTTTTGAGCTTTGGCACTGAGATATTAACCTGGACCGAATTAGTACTCTCTCAGCACTCAGGTTGCATTGCACCTATAACAGTCTGAACACACAAGTGCCATTCCTACTTTCCAGTACCTTACTAACCTATAATTATGCAAACCAAATAGAATCATAAAATCTTGAAGCTAAAAGGAATTTCAAGGAATTTGCAGTGCTTCCTAAATATAAAAATTTCAGGATACTATATAAAAAGCACTTATGTAAATATGTGATGGTGGTGGTGATGATAGCCTACCATCTTGTGGTGTTTTTCAGTGATTCAAGTTATTTCATGAAACTCTCCATAAAATCTTATTATTTTCTAATCCATAAATGATTATGTATCCCTCTACAAATATTCCTGATGAGTGGTCATCTAACCTTATCCTGAAGACCTCTAATAATAGGGACCTCACTATTCCCAAGGCAGTCCATTTCATTTGGTATAATTTTAATTAGTAAAAAGTTATTCCCAGGGGGACCTATGTGGGTCAATAGATAGAGAGCCAGGGCTAGAGATGGGAGGTCCTGGGTTCAATTTTGACCTCGGATACTTCCTAGCTGTGTGTCCTTGGGCAAGTCACTTAACACTGAATGCCTAGCCCTTATCACTCTTTTGTCTTAGAACCAATATTTAGTATTAGTTCTAAGACAGAAGGTAAAGAGTTTTAAAAAAGTTATTCCTTATATCAAGTGGAATTCTGTTTCTCTGCAATTTCCCCTAATTTCTTTTACTCCTGCCTCCTGGAACCAAGTAAAACAAGCCTTAAGTCTTCTCTTTTCAAACTAAGCAACTCAGATTCTCTCAACCAACTCTTGTATGGCATGGCTTCAAGTTCTAATACCATCCTAATTGCCTTCCTCTAGACATGCTCCAGCTAGTCAACATTTCTCCTAAAATGTATAGCCAAGAACAAAACATAATACCCCAGATATGACCTGACCAAGCCAGAATATAATAACACAGGCATTTCCTTCCTTGTTCTGAATTAAATGCTCCCATTAATGCAGCCCAAGAGTACATTAGCATTTTTGACTGCTACAACCCATTGTTGACTCATATTGAGCTTGTAGTCCACTATAACTGGTTGGATTCGAGGGTCCATCTCCTTAAGGATTTGGCTTCATTATAATAGTAACTTATAGCTAGCGTTTATATAATGCTTTAAAGCTTGCAAATTTTATCTCATTTCATCTTCACAACAAACAGTTGAGAGGAAGATGCTATTATCTCCCCATTTGATAAAATAAGAAACTAAGACAAACAGGTTAAGTGACTTGCCCAGAATCTTGCAGCTAGTAAATGTCTAAGATTGAATTTAACCTCAAGTCTTCCTGGCTCTAGGTTCACTGTTCTATCCACTATAGGTCCATTCATTATTCTGTTTATTTTCTACTTCTCCCTATTCACTCTCTTCTTTCTTGATATAGAATTGATCAATTTTGTGCAATTCTAAGAAAACCTGCACTTGACCTTCCCAGACCCAAAATATTTTTTCCTGTTTGGTTCCTTCTTTTCTTGTCTAAAATTCTAGAAATATTGATCTACCTTCACTTTTAAGATCCATTTATTAGCACCTTATAGGCTGCATTTTCTCCCCTTTCATCTACTGAATTTATTTCTTTAAAAGGTTACCAACTATCTCAACTACTAACTCCCCTGGTTTTTTTTTTCAATTCTCATTTGAGAACTTTCTGCATTATTGACAATATTGATTGCTCTTTCCTTTGCTTCTGTGACACTGCTTTCTCCTGAAACTCTCATAATTCTCAGTATGTAGCACAATTCCTGGCACATGGTAAGTACATAAGAAACACTTGCTGACTGAATGATTAATTTTCTTCCTACCAGTATAAACACACCAGTGACTGAATCTCAGCTGCCAAAATCCAAACTCCATTCCCTAGCCCAGTAGTGTCTACCAGCATTATGCCATGATTTAGAGATTCAAAAACAAAAATAGAGTCACCCTACCCCAACCCTATGTCCTATTCCAGATCTTCCTGCCCTTTCCACTGTGCCCTCTTGACAGCCTTCCTAATTAACAAATTCTGTCTTATACCACTTGTTGTCTTGCACCTTCCACCTTCAGGCACTCACTGAGATATGACTCATGCCTAACGCTGTATTTCTGACCACCCATTCCAGTAATAGTTGTTCTTTTACACATAGTCCTAACATGTCATAATGGGATGGTAGGAATATTCCTTGTTCCTCCTTGCTATTCTACCATGACCATTCCAAACCTTTCTTCTCTTCTCAAGCTTTCCTCTATTCTCTCTGCTGATGGCCATCATATTCCATCACATGCACATACACACAAAATTTGCTGAGTTTCCTCTTCTTCCCTATCTCACATCTTTCAGACATTGCTCCCACTGTTTCCTCCTTTACTGCTCTCTCTGATGATGAGCTGACCTTTCTTTTTAAGACCAAATTCTCCACTCTTACTTGTTGATACTGTCCCTTCCTGTCTTCTTTAACATTGTTTTCACCATCAGAATCTCCACTCTCTTGCTTTCAGTCTCTATCTAGAGGTTCTTTCCTTACTGTCTAGAGGCAAGTACAAATCTTCAAATCCTAAATAGATCCTACCATACTGATCAACTATTGTCCTAGATCTCTTTTACCCTTCTTAACTAACCACATTGGGAATTTTTACTGTTGGCGTCTTCACTTCCTTTCCTTTCATTGTTTTTCAAGTCTCTGCAATCTGACTTCCAATTTCTTCATTCAACTGAAATTATTCTCTTTTAAAATTGCAAGTGATTTCTTAATTACCAGAACTAATGACTTCTTATTTATCCTATCCCTCTTGAATTCTCTGCAATTTGACATTATTGATCATCACTGTCAAATACCCTCTCCTTTTTTGGGTTTTTGTGATTCTAGTCTCTCTTGATTCTCCTCCTGTCTGACTGCTCTTTTTTTGCTGAAGTTTCACATGCCTTTTAACTGTAGGTGTTCCTCAAGCTCTGTCCTGGACTCTCTTTTCTCTATATACTCTTTTACTTGATGGTCTCATCAACTTCCTGGGTTCAACGATCATTTGTACATATATGATCTTCAGATCTATTTATCCACTCTATCCAGAGCTATAATGCCATAATACTAACCACTTGGAATGTTCCAAAGGTAAAGCAATATGTTCGAAACGGGACTCAATTATCTTTTCCATACAACTCAACTCTCTTCATAACTTCCCTTTTTCCATCAAGGGGGCTAACATCCTTCTTCCAGTCACCCAGGTTTACAAATTCACTATCTTCCTTGATCTCTTATTCTCACTCACCCTCATGTTCAATCAATTTCCCAAATCTTCTAATTTCTTTTTCTTTAATATTTCTCATATAATTCCCCCTTTCTCCATATACACAAACTTCTCTAGGCCAAGTTCTTATCATATCTCATGTGGACTAGTGAAATAGTTTTCTAATTGGTCTCCCTACCCCTTCTCTCCTTTACTTAGCTGCCAAAGTGATTTTCCTGAAGCATAAGTTGACCATGTTAACACCCTACTCCAAAGCCACCCAAGGTATCTAGGATCAGATATAAACTCTACTTTTTGTCATTTGGAGCTCTTTGAAAACTGGCCCCTTCCTATAATTCTAGTCTTTTAACATATTACTCCCCCTCACAAACTCTATGGCCCTATTTCCTATTCCTCACACATGATGTTCCATCTCCCATTTCTATGTTTTTACTGTCTCTCATGCCTAGGATGCTTTCCCTCTTCACCTCCAACTCTTAGAATCCCTCTCCTCCATTACTATTCAAGAGCCAAACTCTCAAGGAATACTTCCTCTCTAAGGCTACTTTCCATCAAGTATGGGTTTTTGGTTTGGCTTGGTTTGGTTTTTCAGAGTGGGGATCCTTATCTCAGCTGGAGGAAATACAGCCACTCATGGGCTCAATCCTAATACTGATTGGCATAAAAGCTTTGACTTCCTTTATTTTTCTGACCTGAGACAATTTGCCTCTCTGGCAACTTGGTGAACCTCCCCATCCCACAGAGTTTACCATATTGGTGTCAGATAGTATACAGAAACCCAGTTGCCTTTAGACTTATTATAGTTCAAAAGGCCTACACTCAAATGATCCACTAGCCTCAGCCTCTCCCACAGTAGGGACAACAAATATATGCCACCATGCAAATTTTCTCTATTATAAAGTAGGCTTCTTGAAGCAAGACTATTTTTACTTTTTATGTAAAATATCTGATTGGAATATGTAAATATAAAGATGTAGCTGGCTTATATGTGTTATAGACAGATATTGGATCTAGGATCTCTCACCCATCCCTCTCCAAGAAAGAATGCAATTTCTGCCTTCATGGGGAACAAAAGGAGGTCCATATTTGGGAGATTGTTCCTTCCCTCTTCTAGCTCCAAGAGATTATTATTATATCTTCCCACTATACCTCAAATGTTGGTATTCTTTGGGGTCAAGAATAAATGATACTTTCCCTGATTACTCTCAAAGGGAAGGTAAAATTCAGTTTATACTCCAGCTTATCTCTTTCCTATCAAATGCTAGTTACATAAAAAAATAACAATCACAAATAATGTGAATAAGCACATTTATTTAATCAAATGGTAAACAAAAGTAGGAAAGTTTAAAAGATTGGAATAGACAAAATAATACATAAAAATAAATAGGCTCAGGGCAGCTAAGTGACTCAGTGGATAGAGAACCAGGCCTAGAGATAAGAAGTCCTGGGTTCAAATTTGGCCTTAGATACTTCCTACCTGTGTTACCCTTGCACAAGTCATTTAATATTCACCTAGTCCTTACTTCTCTTCTGTATTGGAACCAATGCTTTGTATTGATTTTAAGATGGAAGGCAAGTGTTATTGTTGTTTTAAGTAAATAGGCTCTTTAGTTTGTTATAATATAAAATCTTAGCTCAAACCAGGAGAGAGAATCACCAAGGAGAAATTCACTCTCAGCAATTTCTAGAGCTATAAGCTCTGAAAGACTAGGGACATGATGGGGAACCAGCTTCTCTTACCTATCTGTAGCTCCAAGAGATAAAATAGCCATTCAAGAGTTCATACTTGCCTCTCATGATAATAACTTCTCAAGTACTTTTCTGAAGTCTTCTGTAGCAATCTAAACAAATCTCTTTTCTATTCATGTACAATGTTGTGACTCACACAATGTTTTTATTCAGCATTGTCTTAGCCAATCAGAATTCACATGCCTTTACCTATATGTAAAGTCACAGGGCTATCCTTCAGAAAAACTACTCAAGGGGGCAGCTAGGTGGCTTGGTGGATTGAGAATCAGGCCTAGAGATTGGAGATCCTCAGGCACTTTCTAGCTCTGTGACCCTGGGTAAGTCACCCCCCATTGCCTAGCCCTTATCACTCTTCAGCCTTGGAACCAATATACAGTACTGATTCTAAGACAGAATGTAAGGGTTTAAAATCACTCAGGCTTGGTCAGGAAGAGTTTTATACTCATCTACTCAATTTCTATCACAGTACCTTGGGCATAGCAAGAGTTAAGTATTTGTTGATTTGAATTGGTATCCTGGAAAGAGAACTAAACTTGAGAGTACAAAGACTTGGTTTCAAGTTTGAGGTCTGACCCTAGACTTGGCCAAGTCAAACTACTTCCTCTATAGGCCTCAATTTATTCAGTAAAGAGGGCTTATGAACACTTATATTACAAGCCTCAAAGGGTGAGGAAAAGCTTTTTGTTAGAAATACAAAGATGAGCTAAGTAGTGTAGTAGTGTATTATAGGAACTCTAAATAACTTCTTAATTGTCAGATCTGATGGTCTTTACTTAATTATCTTCCTTCTTGATCTATCTGCTGCATTTGACATTGTTGTCCATCCTCTCTTTTGAATACTTTCTACTCTCAGGTTTTTGTGATACTGCTCTCACTGGTTCTCCTCCTACTTGTCTGACCATACCTTTTCTTTTCTTTTAACCCCTTACCTTCTGTCTTAGAATTAATACTACATATTGGTTCTAGGACAGAAGAGTGGTAAAGCCTAGGCAATGTGGGTTAAATAACTTGCCAAGGTCACACAGCTAGGAAGTGTCTGAGGTCAGATTTTAATCCAGGATATCCTGTCTTCAGATCTAGCTCAGACACTAAGTCACCTAGCTCCCCCTACCATTTATTTTCAGTCTTTTTTACTGGTTCATCAGATACACAGTATCATGTCCTCTTACCTGTGAATGTTCCCCAGATTTCTGTCCTAAACCATCTTCTTCTTAAGCCATCTTCTCTTCTCCTTCTGCAATTCTCTCAGCAACTTCATTAGATCCCATTGACTTAACTATCACCTCTAGGCAAATAACTCACAGAGATGTATGCCCTTGTTTTCCCCCTAAAATTTTGTCGCACATCAACAATTGCTTATTGGACATCTCAAACTGTATGTCCCAGAGACATGTCAGACTACAATTGTCCAAATCAGAACTTCTTATCTTTCCTTACAAACCTTCTTCTCTTCAAAACTTCATTTACCCCTGTTGAAGGCACCACCCTCTGGCCAGTCTTCTAGGTTTGTAACCTCAGCATTATCTTAGATTCCTCAGTCTCCCTTACCTCACATATTCAATAAATTGCAAAATCTTACCATTTATGCTTTCACATTTCTCATATCTTACCCTTTTTAAGAACTCTAGAAAAGGCCATCTTAGTTCAGACCCTCATCACCTCTCATCTAGCTCATTGCAGTGGTCTCTTAACTGACTTCCTTGCTCCTGTCTTTACCCACTCTAGACCATCCTTCACTATCACAGTGATTTTCCTTATAAATATAGCTCTAATTATGTGATTATGTGACCCCTTACTCAATCAATTAAAATTACAAAAGGGTAAAATGACAAATGTTGGAGGGGATGTTGAAAAATTTGGACAGTAGTAAACTGCCAGTGGAACTGTGAACTGACCCAATCGTTTTGGAAAGCAATCTAGAATTGAGTTATAAAACTGTGTATACCCTTTGACCCAGCAATATACCACTAAGGTTTGTCTCCTAAGGTGATCAAGGAAAAAGGAAAAGAGCTTACAAATTCTAAAATATTTATAGCAGCTCTCTTTGTAGTGGAAAAGAACTGGAAATTGAGGGGATGCCCTTCAGTTGGGAATGGCTAAGCAAGTTGTGCCATATGATTGCAATGGAATATTGCTGCACCATAAGAAATGATAAGTAGGTTGATAAAAGAAACCATGCAAAGACCTATATGAAATTACAAAAAGTGAAACAAGCAGAACTAAGAGAAGACTGTGTATAATAACATGACTATTTTTCAAAGAATAAATGTTTTCAAATAACCTTCAGAGAAAGAATTGATAAATAGAAATAAGCAAGACATAGTTATAGATAGATAGACAGATAGATATTGGGGGGGGGGGTTGGTCAAATGGTGCCTTCTCTAATATGGAGAAGGAAGGGAGGGGAGGGGATACCTGGGAAATTTAATGTAACAAATAATTTAATTTTTTAAAATGGCAATGGTTCCTTTCTCTCCACCCCAGAATAGAATATTAATTCCTCTGTGTTTACAATTTCATTGGACATCACCCCTCCACTAACATTTGGCATCATAGTCAACCTGGTCTTCTTTCTGTTTCTCATACATGTCACTTTCTACCTAGGTTCTATGCCTTTACACTAATCACTCCCCATGCCAGATGCATTTCTTCCTTATTTCCCTCTCAGAAACCCTTCTCTTCTTTTCAGAAACATTACAACTAGGGACAGCTAGGTGGCTCATTGGATAGAGACCCAAACCTAGAGACAAGAGGTCCTGGGATCAAATCTGACCTCAGATACTTCCTAACTATGTGACCCTGGGCAAGTCACTTAAATAACCCCAATTGTCCAGCTCTTACTGCTCTTGTGCCTTCAACCAATGCTTAGTATCAATTCTAATACAGAAAGTAAGGGTTTAAAAGGAAAAGAAATGTCTTGATTACCAAGCCTTTCCTGATTCCCCCAATGACTAGGGCCTGCTCTCCCTCCCAAATTACTTTTATTTGATTACATTGAATTTATTTGTACTTAATTCCATTATATCCATGTAGTGTGTGTGTGTGTGTGTGTGTGAGTGTGTGTGTGTGTGTGTGTGTGTGTGTGTGTGTGTAAAATAGATACTCATTCTACCACGCTCTTATTAAAATTTAAGCTCTTTTCAAGTTGGTGTTTATTGATTCTTTGTATGTGAACCCCGTTGCTTAAAGGCACAGCACTTGGCATAGATTAGGCACTTCTTAAATGCTTATTGATGGATTGGCTGATTGATTAAACATTGAAAAAGTCTTCACTAAACTAATTCCTTAAAGTGGCCATGATAGACCTCTAAAACCTTTGGAGATTCTGAAGTACTAAATCATAGGACTTAGCACTGAGGTATCAATGAGACCCAGAGAAAGAATTAGGAGAGGCTGACACACTTCAAGTTTTCTTCTACACCTTATCCAGCCCTACATTTTCCTTTTAAAGGAACATCTTTTCATAGCTCTTACTCATATGGGTGAGACATTTGTAAGAAGGAAACATGGCGGGTGCTAAAATTCAGTCAGAAAAGCAAAACATTTGCCATTTAGATGGATTATTAAGTAACTGGTCTTCTGATCTTGACCACTAGAGGTCCTTTCATTCCTATTTGATGACCAATGTGCCAGAAAAGGAGAATCAAATTTACTAGGGGTTTCCAAAACTGAATTTTCTTGTTTCTGCTCCATTCCCTTTCCTTGTCCCCCACCCCCCACCCAAATTCCTGTTGTTGAGCTCCTTAAAAAAAAAAAAAGAAGAAGAAGACTTGAGCTCCCTCTCTTTCTGACTGGAGGTGTAGCTGCCACTCTCCAGCAGATCTCACCACTGTTCTGTAAAGGAACTCTGTTTTCACCAGGAGTTGGTTCACCCTTTCTTAGACTGCCTGGTATATCTCCACTTCTGGGATGAGTGCAGACACCTGATTGGCCTTGCTCACTGTAGTTCAGAACTTAATAGTCCAAGATTATTGTGAGGATAAAAATGGGATAGTTGTAAAGTACTTAGCATAGCTTGTTAATATAGTAAGCATTTATGTAAATGCTTATTATTTTCATAATAAAGGAGAATACACCCCAGTTTTTTTTGAGAGATATTTTGTGCCAACGATTCTAGTAAATTTTATTTTCTTCAATCAGCAAAAATCCACATCTACCTTCTCTCTCTAAGAAAGAAAAATAAAACTCCTTTTTCAAGCATCTGTAGTGAAGCAAAAGCATATTTTGACATTGACTATTTATGTATATATACACACATATGTCTCTTATCAGGAGGAAGTTAGTATGTTTCATCATGAGTACATTTTCTTTTATTTTATCAGTCTTTTTACTTGACTTTACTATTTCTTCTTGTTTGGTGACATCATTAGCCTCTATTTAGTCCATTCCAATTTTCAGAGAATTTATTGTCTCTTAGGCCAAGAGATTAATTCATTTCCCAATTCTTTCTCTTCCATAGGTCTCATTTCTTTTATAATTTTTCCTCTAGTGCTCTAACTAATGAAAGCATTTTTGACTCTTAAAAAAACAATAACTTTCACTTCATCTCTTCTCCATTTGGATTTCTATTATACTATTTCTGTACTTAGGCACTGTTGCCCAGCTAGAAAACTCTGCTGTTTCAGGCTGATGGAACTGTAAGCTTCCCCTTGGTCTAGGACTTTTGCCCTAGTTATTCCTTTGTAGGCTTCAAACCAGGCTTGATATTGGACCTAAGAATCAGATCTGCCCCTAGGAGTCAGAACCTCATAGCAAATGTTTCTCAATTTACGCTTTGCTTGGTACAGAGTCTAGCCTAGGACTCATGACTACTCAGTCTAGAATGACATCTCAGGCTGTCCTATCAATCCACCTTGAATCTGTAAATATTAATAGGTGAACAAGAGAGCAACAGAGTTGCCAGATGGCATCTATTCCTGTATACTACTTGAGTTAGGGCCCTCTATGTTGGATGTGGGACTTCTTGCTCTGGTGCAAATCTCTTCTTGTGCTGGAATGTTCTACACAGTACATTTCTGGCTAGACTCTGTCTTAAGCATCTGCAATCTTCTCTGTCTCTCAGTTCTGATCTAAGACAGAAAAAATATCTCAGTGATTTTGTCTTGACTTTTCTAATCAGGATTGTGTCTGGTTTATTTTTTTAGATCTGTTTTCAGGTGCTAAGGGTGAGAGGAATGGAGGTTACTGTATGTCTTCCTTTTGCCTCACTTGTCTGATTATTAATGGGAAGCATACTGTGGGGGCTTATGAACATGTTAGAAGTATAGCTTAACAGGCTTAATTAAACCTAAAACCTCCAGAATAGGCCCCCAAATCCAACCTACTTAGAATAAGTTAGGGGAATACCACATAGGAAATATAAACTGTGTATGATATGCAAATATAACTAACTAGACTAGAAATCCTTCAATATTTCTAAATCAGCTCAAGGTAAACATGTTCAGTTGCCAATTCATAATGCTTTATTCATAGTGGAAACTCAAATGGTTTGTTGTATATATATATATATATATATATATAACTTATGACCTAGAACTAAAGCTTGAGAGTTACTGAGATTGAGTTAAATGGGGGAGGAGGGGTCATCTGGGGGAGAGAGGGAGGGGGTTCTCACCGAGTATCTTTTTGACTTGTGTCCCCAACTAGTATTTCCACTTCAGAAATAAGTGTTTAGGGCCTAAACAGGGGTCCCCAAACTTTTTACATAGGGTGCCAGTTCACTGTCCATCAGACAGTTGGAGGGCCAGGCTATAAAAACCTATCCCTAACTGGACAGCTGTATACACGGTGCGAAATCCTCTTCCCCAGATCGCTGCTCACCATGCTGACATCTTCCGTTGTGCAGCCACATAATCCTTTGTCTGGTACCACATTTTAAGGCGCCATGCAAAGGATTATGTCACTGGAAGTAGTACTATAAGTGAGCAACACTGCTTTGAGGAACCGCCACATACAGTCACATACAGTGTTCCTCTCACTAACCACCAATGAAAGAGGTGCCCCTTCCGGAAGTTCGGTGGGAGCTGGATACATGGCCTCAGGGGGCAGCATGTGGCCTGTGGGCTGTAGTTTGGGGACCCCTGGTTTAGGTTGTTGTGAATTTGTGGGGAACGTTGGGTGGCTTCTGCCTAGGTCTCCACAACAAAAGGGAAATGGCCTTTAGCTCCCCTGTAAACAATCAGGTTAACAAGGTAGGTGAGGATTTATTTAATGTGACAAAAAGAATACAAAGTGTCATAGATCTAGAAATAAAGTAGACTTCAGAAACTATCTAGTCCTACTTAATTTTATCTTTTGCTTTTTATCCCCTCCATCTACTCAATTCTATAGATGAGGAAGCAGAGGCTCAAAATACCCAAGGTTATTTGTGTAGTCATTGTCAGAGACAGGATTTGAACTTGGATCCTCTAACTCTGGAGTCAGTTCCCTTTCTACTGTACCACATTGCCTTAAAAGACTTATATCCTATTACATTAAAAAAAGTCAATAACCATTTATTAAGCACCTCCTCTGTGACAAGCATGTGCTTACTAATGAGGGTACAAAGAAAGGCAAAAGACAGCCCCTTTCCTCAAGGAACTCACAATCTAAGGGATGAAGACAATTTATAAAAAGGACCTGGGGGGCAGCTAGGTGGCTCCATGGATTGAGAGTCAGGCCTAGGCATGGGAGGTACTGGATTCAAATTTAATCTCAAATACTTCCTAGCAATGTGACCCTGGGCAAGTCACTTAACCCACTGCTTAGCCCTTATAGCTTTTCTGTCTTGAGACTAATACATGGTACTGATTCTGAGATGGAAGCTAAAGGTCTAAATTAAACAAACAAAAAAAGGATCTATAAAGAGTGATAGGAGGAGGGGGGAAGAGAAAGAGGGTCAGTTGAATGAGAGCATAATGAAGTATATGCCCTAGCCTCCTCCCCTACTTCCACCTTCCTCAGACAGAGAAAGGGAGAGATCTAAGGGGCAAGAGGTATTGAGGACAGATAAGTTTTAGTGTTGACTTGGTCTTGGAGGAAGATGAGTTTCTGGAGCCAAAGGCTAAGTCCAAGTGAGCAGTCAGGCAGAAAATGATGAGGTATCTGCCCTGATCTCTCACTTCAAATGGGAAGGGAGGTGAAGGGGAAGAGAGAACTAAGACAGTTCTTATTTCCACCTTATTTCCTCCCTCACTGACCTAAACAACACAACACACTTATAATGCTACACTGGGATTATTTGGTCAAGGAACTCTTCTGTGAGATTCTGCCTCTTGATGGGGCCTCAAATTCCTATGGCTTGTTCCCAGGAACTCAGTGCTGCTTGACTGCTGCCTTTCTTTGACCTTGTGATTTCCTGGTGGAATTACTTTGCTCAATAAGCTTCCCTCTGGGTACCTGAATTTGTGTGTATATGAATAGCTTCAAAGACCTCTCAGCTCCAGGCCTGTCAATCTTTTTGCCTCCAATGTAGAAGCCAAATACAAGGGTATAGCTCAAGTGTCTGAATTGTATGTGAATAAGTCAATCATCCTTAATGTAGAGTACCTGTGACCAGGTAAGTTTATGCTATATGAAAAGTCTGGCCTTGTCAAGGTAATTGAACACATCAGAAAAGGGATTGAGGGGGCTTTACCAGTCTGTTCAAGGCCATAACGTCTACATTTGAATTGTGGGGGATAAGCTAAAGAGAAATGAAGTCTTTTCTATTCCACTATGGCCATATTGGTAGAAAAAGGAAAAGCAAGCAATCTCATCTTAAAATGAAGAGAGAATATCTTTGCTTCTGATCCAACACATTTCCTTTGCCCTTTAAGCTTCCTTTAATGCAATCCATTTATACAAAGTCAGGTGTGCAGTTAAATTTAAGAATTTTCTGAGTTTCAAGGTATATAAGCAGCTTTTAAATAGCATGTTTAAAAGTTTTTTTAAGTTTGATACCTTTTGTTTTTTATATCACAATAATTTCCAGATACACAGACCCTCTCCCGACTGTAAGCTTTTCTTTTTACAAAGAAAAATAGTTAAGCAAAACCAACTGACACAGCTATATGTGATAGTGTATCTAGTATTTCCCTATCCATAGTTCCCCTCCTCTCTAAGGAAGAGAGATACATTTCCTTCTTTAGAAGAGAGATTTTGTTGTTGTTGTTGTTAGTTAGTTAGTAGGAATATAAGCAAAAATTTCTTGCTTCCCATAATCCTTTTCATCCTAGCTATGGGTATTATCCTGCTCATTTTTTAATATGGTCACTCAGGGATTTCATAGGATGCTAAGTATCGAGGACTGTAAACTATTGCATCTAAAGTCCATTAACCTTAAAAATGATAAAAGACTAAATAAAATTATCTCTGTACTTCCTATAGACAAAAGACTACCTCCACACAACCTTCATTTCCAAATTTCTGTTGTCAGCAGAAGTATTAGAAACATAACTTAAGATGAAATCTCTTGGGGCTAATTACCAGATTGCATTGAAAGGTAAAAATCTAAGGGCAAGGAGATGACAGTTTATCACAAGAAGTAGGAGTGGTAAAGCCAGAGAAAGAAATAAAGAACAAAAAAAAGGGCCTTCCTAGATTAAAAGACTAATTTTGCAGTTCTTTTTCTGAGATTATCTATTTTATCTGCTTCTATCCTAAAAAGTATTTGTACAGTAAGTATGTGTGTATGTATGTATTTAGAAGAATTACTAGTTGAGAGACAAAGTGTTATAGTATATAGAGCTGGCCTAGAAACCAGGAAGTCCTGGGTTCAATTCTGCCTCAGGCACATTGGCTGTGTGACCCTGGCAAATCAATGTAATCTCTCAGTGTTTTAGTCAACTCTCTAAAGACAGTATATTGCAAAATAGGTGCAGATTTGAATTCATAGGACTTCCTCTCTCTAGGAGCTCACTATACTGAAGAAATTACACATCTAGTCAAAAAACCCCAAACTATTGGTTAGCATTTTTTGAGTCCCCATATGCTCTGTAGTATCAATGCAATGATTAAGGGTTAAAGACTCTATTAATATTAATCATAATTAATGGAATAGTACCAGGCATGCAAATCCCAAAGGACCACAAGCAATAAGTCAAAAAAAAAAATCACTACTCGTCTATCTTGAGTCCTAAGAATACTTTTTGACCATTGATCTTTAATACAAGGCATATTAGAGATACAAAAAATACTGATAATAGAAATTTATAACTACTAATGAAATTTCTGTAATAGAATTGATCATTTCTCATCTTAATTCTTAAAGGAGTCTAGTTCTTCAGAAAACCAGTACTCTAAATCTAAATACTTGAGTACTTCATTAATATGAATATATCCTTCACATGAAGATCTAAAGTCATCCATGCTTTCTTACTAAACTCAATAATTAAGATTCTTATCTTTACCCTTATATAAATCCTTCTTAGGAGGATCTATCCAATGCTTTAGAGACATTCTCCTGTCTTTTACTATTTCATGAATACTAAGTATTACACAGATCACTTCTATTTCTGTTTTTACATATCCTTGATGATAATACTGAATAAATATTAAGTAATTCTCTAAAGAGAGTGATTGGAAGGAAACTTTTCATTTTATTTGTTTTGCTGAGTGGTGTTCAGGTCATTTATTACAGTCCAGGGTATTCTTGCAATGGCAGCAGAGATACAGCAGTACAAGTCTTCCAAGATAGTCAGCTTTGTTTTCTCCAAGAGACCAGTACATGTTGCTCATGTCTTTTGGACTTGCTTTCAGTCCCTTTGGAATTCAAATGCTTCTAGGCATTACTATCAAGCATTGTACTACTAATTACAGTCAATATAATGAACTTGCACACTACTGCAAAGTTTATTAACTCATTGCAAAGAGAAGAAATTCTTTTGTGCTATAATTTTCATAGAGTAAGGAGGAAAGGACATTTAAGGATGGGTAAGAGAACAGAATCTCTCACACAGCAATTGGTCTGACAGGGTCTGACAGAAAAAGCAGTAGAGGGCACTGACAGCTCAGGCACACTGAGAAACAAACTGGAAAGAAGCTACGTGATCTGCATGGAACTCTCTGAACTCTGAGTTCCCTAAGCAGTCCAGGATATAGTAGAGATGCTGACGTATTCCACACTACCCACAAGTCTCTGAGTCAATAGTTATAGCAGGAAGAGAATCAGTAGAGGCCTAAATCCCTAGAAGAGATGTTTGTAGGCCTTCCTGAAAAGAGAAAGGAGGTACAGGTTTTGCCATCTAACAATTACAATCTGGCAAACCACTTCAAATATGCTTCCATTGCTGGGGGTGGGGGTGGCGCTGAGATTGTTCCTTCATGTTCAAATCTCGAATCAACACTCTCCAGATGATAGAAGTATTATTGACATATTCTCTGACAGGTGCTGGAGGGAAGACAGTTCAAGAAGGCACTGGGATTCTGTTTAATCCTCCAAAGCTCTTAACACTGCACTTGTAGTCTGACAGTCCTTTTACCCAGAAATCTTAGAGCAGAGCTACACTGAATGAATCTACATTGTTACAATGCCTTTCATCTCTCAGCTGCCCAATATTTATTATTATCAAAAGAACAGGTCATTGCTACAATGTGTCCTCAGGAGACAAGACCCTTAAAAAGTCAGTCTTTGATCTTCTAAGAGAAACCAGGATACTAAATAACCTTTTCCCTTCTACTTCTCCTTAATACTAACGCCGCAGCTTTAACATTTTAAAAAAATTTATTTTTCGCTCTCTCTCCCATCATTCCTCTCCTTTGCTGTAGCCCTCACTTCACATCTTCATTTTCTGCACCGTTTTTCGTTTATTCCCTCCTTTCCAATCTCACACGCTTCTTTCTCCCTCCTCCCCACCCCCACCCCACCCCATCCTAGTCTACTCGCCTCTTCCTCCTTTTTTTTGCTCTCTTTCCTTCCCTCCCGCCCCATTACGAACTACACTTCCCATCAGGCACAGCGCCTCTCGGCCAATGAACGCGTGAGGATTTGGCGGCGGTGGCGGCGTTGCCCGAGAGAGGTGGGGGGGACTTTGTGCGCGGCGGCGGCGGCGGGAGCGAGCTAGCGAAAGAGCGAGCTAGCGACGACGACGACGGCGAAGGCGAAGAAGACCAGGACAGGGGGGTTAGAAGAAGACCGCGGCGAGAGAGCAAGAAAGCGAGCGAACGAGTCCCCGAGACCCTCTGCAGCCGCCGCCAGCCCCGCCGCTCGCCCCGGGCTCTTCTTCGGCAGCAGCGGCTGCGCAGCCACCCCACCCCCCCTCTTTCCTCCCCCTCCCTTCCCCCTCCCCTCCCGCAGCTCCTTTGCCCCTCCCCCACACCCGTCCGGGCCTCGGCCCCACGGTTCGGGCCGCGATGGCAGCGGCACCCGGTGTGGAGGAAATTTAGGCCGGGGATTCATGCGGCCTGGCCTGGCCCCGACTCCTCCCCCCTCGGCTTCGGCTGTGCCCCGCGCTCTGGCCCCCCTCCGGGCCCCCGTGTCTCTCCTGTGATCGCACTGACACGGCCGGGGGGTTAGAATGGAACAGACTGAAGGTAAAGTGGCGCTGCGCGCGAGGCGGGGCTGGCACCCACCCACGCCCACACCCACCCGGGGCTGGTTGACCCCGAGCGGGGCTGGGGATGGGGGGGGGGAAGAGGGACGAGGAAGGGAGAAAGGGAAAGAAACGGAGAGAAGCCCATGGGGAGGAGCGGATTGAATAAGAGGCTGATGGGGGGGAGGGCTGGGAGCGGGAGGATGGGGAGAGGAGGTAGAGTGGGGCTGGGCTGGGCCATGAGAGAGGAGGTGGGATGGGGGCGGGGAGAGGGAGGGGGCTGGGGGAGCGGGTAGGATAGGAAGAGGGGAGGGCAGGGAAATGGAGGGGCCTTCGCGAGTAGTACCCGAGGTTGGGGAAGGGAAGAGGCGTTGGAAGGCTTACGTGGGAGGGAGGAAGGAATGAAGTGGAGGGAAGGCTGTTTAGGAGAAGGGATTGAGGGAGTGGGCATAAAGGGATGGGGAGTTTGGCATCTGGGGGGGCGGGTGTAGAAGAGGTGGGGTGGAGAGTGATGGAAATTAAATGAACGATGAGGAATTGATAAACCCTTAGCGTGGGAGGAAATGATGGGGTTTGGGGAGTGATGAAGTGTTAGGAAGAGAAAGCCTTTTGTTCCTATTTTTGTATATTCCCTGCCGTTTCTGTCTAGGCCAGGGAGGCTAGTGGTTATAGATAGTGCTGTTATCCTTCTGGAGTGAAGAGGTATAGATTTTATTGTGTGAAAGTGGGGGTTGTATGTTTTTGCTTTCCATATTCTAGCTGGGGGCTGGGGATGAAGGGTGGGAAATCGGTAGAAGCTGGGACATAATTTGATGTATTTTGTGAGGAAGTGAAGACTGTTCAGATTTAAAAGGGGTAGGGGCAGCCATGTTTGCTCCCAGACACTGCAGTGTAAATAAATTTCCCCCTCCCCCCAAATACCAATATTAATCTAGATGGTGCCAGTTCAGGTCATTAACCCCTATTCCCCTTCTGCATGTGAACTCTTTTCCTTACCTCTTTCAAAATAATCCATAATCAGCAAAGTAGGTGGTAATAGGCTCCCTCTTGTGTGCTCTCCTTCCCTCTCCCTTTCTTTTTTTCCCCTTTTCCTTTCATTTTAGGTTGCAAACAAGACATTGGAAGGGGGGGAACTGCTGCAAAAATTAACCCTTTTTTGTAAATCTGAAAAAATATAAGCATAGGATTTTAGTTAGAAGGACTTTATTGGGACAATTCAGATATGCTTCCCTCTATAATTAAGAAGTTTTTTTTAAATGCTAAAAATTGTGTCTCAAAACGCCAGAATTAACCATGTTTTCTGTAATTCTTAAAGCAAATAAGAAATGGAGTAGGTTACTTTACTTGGTCAAAAGCTCTTGGAGAAGAGCAGGTGGTTTGTTTAATGTAGGAAGCCCTCTGTGTGCATTATTTACCTACTTCATTTTAAATCTAGGAAAATAGCAGTACATGTGTTTCACATTGTTTCTGAAAGTCATTTTGCTCATATATGAAAGGTATGTTAAGGAAAGTACTCCTTTCTTGCTCTTCCTCCTTTCCAGCCCCTACCCTTTCTTCTTACTTTTATGTAGATAACTCAATATAATCCCCAAATGCCAGCACAGTGCAGTGATG
This sequence comes from Monodelphis domestica, assembly GCF_027887165.1. Classification (NCBI taxonomy): domain Eukaryota; kingdom Metazoa; phylum Chordata; class Mammalia; order Didelphimorphia; family Didelphidae; genus Monodelphis; species Monodelphis domestica. The sequence goes on along the minus strand of NC_077227.1, from coordinate 582,318,288 downwards.
TATGAAGTAGACATGCAGTCCTTACAGCCTCATTGAGGTTCCAATTATATTTAAGAAGGAACTTTAGGTTACTCTAAATAGAACTGCAGTGACTTTTCTGAAATGATACAAAAATAGCTATTTATGATACTGAACTGGAAGTGACCTTAGGAGTCTTGAAGGCCAACCTCATTATTTTACAGGTGAGGAAACTGAGACAATGAGGAATTAAGTGATTTGGCTAGAGTCACACAGCAAGTATCTGAGGCCGTATTCGAATCTTTCTGACTCCAGGTCTAGTATTCTAGAATTTTAGAAGTAGATGTCTTAGATATGACATATAGTGCAGCCTCTTTTTTAAAAATTTCTTTATGGATAGGAAATAGTCTGGAAAGGTTAAGTAATTTGTTCAAGATCTCTCAGTATGGGAGGACCAAAATTTTAATCTACATGTTCTAATTTAAATCTCATGTTCTTTCTAGTCTATCAACTTATCTAGTTTGTGGAGGTTTTTTCCTTCCTAAAGGATTAAAAAGACCTAAGTACCTGGAGACTTGTTGAATTGAAATATCATGTTAAAGATGATGCTGTTTGTCATCTTGGCAGAGAGAGATTCTACCTTTGACATGAAGACCTAATGTAAAATATAGATACTTAAACTCTACTTTTATGTGAAATAAACCAAATACTAATTTTAATACTTGGAATATTTTGTTGCTTAAAATTTCTAAATATTCATACTAAGGATTAAGATTTAGAAAAGGTTGCAGAATTAAGATGTTTTTTATAAATGTATTTGCATAAAATTTTCTCTTCATATCTGCTGTATTTGTATACATGATGTATACATATATGATGTATATATCATATGCTTAATTGTGGAGTATAGAGTTTAAGTAAGAAGCAATATGATGTTAGGAAAAATATTGGGATTGTAATCAGAAGACCTGGGTTAGAAACCACCTGATGACTCTGTGACCTTAGGTAAGTCTCTCAATTTTTTTTAAACTTCTGTTCCAACATTTGTAAAATGGGAGTAGAACTTGATACTGTACTCCAGGGAACTATGGCAACCATAAGTGGGAACATTGTGCATAAAGTACTTCATAACCATAAAGCAATATATAAATTAGTTGCCATTTTTCCACATTATACCAGTACTTTATAGAAATTATTCTCTTCTCCAAACTCTGACCTTCCTAATTTTAGCTTTCCCACTTCAGTTATTTGTATCTTTGTTGTCCTTGTCATCCATTTTCAAAATTGTAAGTTATCTTTGACCTCTTCCTCCGAATTAAGTTGCTAATAACATGTCTAATCCATTCCTTTCTTTCCATTTCCAGTCAGTTGAGAAATATGTGTGTTTTTAATAGCCCTTACCTTTTCCAAATTTTAAATATGATTCTAAGGCATTAGTGTGGCAAGAGCTAAGCAATTGGGGTTAAATGATTTGCCCAGGGTCACATAGGTAGGATGTGTCTGAGGTCAAATTTGAATCCAGGTCATCTCTACTCCATGTCTGACTATCCACTGCTATGTAGCTTTCCCTGTATTATTATTATAGCATTATAATGGCTCCACTTGGCTTCCACTTTATTTTTTACACTAACGCCTTAGAAATTTTCCTTATAGAAATGTATTTTCTTATTCACCCCTATTCCTTAGGTTGGCATTTTTAGACTTCTCATTGAATGGATATATCTTTAAACAACAGATATTTACTATGTGTTAAGAATATCTGAGATATTGTGCTAGACTTTATTTATAAAAATTAATGATATAGTTCTTGTCCTCACAGAAGTTACAATAAGCTAGGTAACCCAAATAAACTATAATGCTAACTAGAATAGAAATATATAGGACATATTCAAAGAATATACAAGGAGAACTCTAAGGAGAAAAAGATTGTTTCTGGCTGGAAAGTTTTTGGAAAAGTGTATGGCAGAGGATGGTATTCTATTTTAGAGAATGTTTTAAGAAGATAGGAAAAGTGATATGAGTTGCAGGAGTGGTAAGTAATTCAGTTTAGAAGGAAAAGCATAGAATAGGTAAAGAGAAGTATTGTGATAGCTGAATAGCTAGATAGCAACTAGATTGTTTTGGCCCTTGAATGAAAGTTTAATGAATATGGGCTTTGTTCAGTAGTCGATAGGGAGCCATTGATATAATCAAAGCATTTGGAAAGCATCAGGAAAATTAATCTGAAAGTAGTATGTAGGATGACTGGAAAGAAGAAGGTGGTGATGGTTAGAAGGCTATTTAAAAAATCTAGAGCTAGAAGTGGCACTGACCCAAGATCACAGAGATAGTAAGCTTCTGAGGGTGGGTCCTTTGATTCTAGAATCACTGTTCTTTCCACTGTACCATGTTACTATTATAATAGTTCTGAGTAACAGTAGTAAGTCCTCAACTAAGATGGTGGTAGTGGGAATGGAAAGGAGAGAATAAGTAATAGAGATGGAGAAGTGTGATCAATAGGACTTGGCAGCAGACTCTAGAGGTGGGTAAAAGGAGGAGAGGATAGAAGGAAGAATCAAAGATATGTCTCAGGGTTTTTTTTTAAACCCATACCTTCTTAGTATCATTTTTGAGACAGGAACAGCAAGGGCTACACAATTGGAGTTGTTATTTGCCCAGGGTGACATAGCTAGGAAGTATCTAAGGTCAGATTTAAATCCAGGTTCTCCAGACTCCAGGTCTGGTATTCTATCTGCTGAGCCACTTAGCTGTCCAGTCTCTAAGTTTTGAACTAAGCTGATATTTTTTTAGTTGAGGGAGATTGTGTAGGTAAGAGAAGTTGGAACCTTGGCTGCAACTTAAAGACTTAGAGAGCTGCCAACAGCACTGAGAGGGTGACACTTTCAGTCACACCACAAATATGTGTTAGAGGTTGACTTGAACCCAGGCTGTTCTGCTTTTAGGCTACTATGCCATACTTCTTCTCCACATAGGATTTAATACATTTGTTGAATAAGGGCTAGAATAGATTAAACTACATTGTTGACATGGAACTAAAGCAAGGAAAAGATTTGAATAGGCAAGAAGAAGAAATGCTGGGGGGGGAATAACCTGCAGATAAGTACTGTAGATGAGAAAGGAAGAAGGAAAAGGTTTCTGACAACCAAATGAGAAGACCCCTCTAACGGGACAATGTGAATTCATTAGAGGAAGTAATGGGAGTTGAAGTTAGAAAGCATTTAAAGTATACAGTACTGAATTGAAAGTCCCTTTTTCTAGATCATTACTTATCATTATGTGACTTAAGACAGCTCCTTCTCAAGGCCCAGTTTCTTCTTTTGTAGAAGTTAAATCATAGTACTTGAGCTTCCTGCTTAAGAGTTGCTTGTAATAGTGATATAAAGTACTCTTAAATCATATAAAGCTACATATCATCTAGTTTTATGTTATTGACAAAAATAGGATGATTGGATATCAGAAAAATTCTAGGTTTTATTCTTTCCAGACCTACAGATAGTATTTCTTGTTTTTTTCAGTTCCTCATTTTAGTCAGCAGAAAGACAGGAAAGAGAGTTGGGTTCTGAGTTATGTCTGAGAGGAAAGCTTTTTAAAAATTTTTTTATTTTTTAACTCTAACCTTTTCATCTTAGAATTGATACCACTTTTCTGCCTTGGAATCAATGCTTAGTGTAAGGGCTAGACAATTGGGGTTGTGACTCCCAGGGTCACACAGCTATCAGGAAAGTATCAAGAGACACCTCTTGACTCCAGTCCTGACTCTATCCATTGAGACACCTAGCTGCCTGTGGACATGTTTTAATGGTAATTAATTATAAAAAACATTAATATCCATTCAGTATTCTCTTCCAGAAACAAGTTGTGGTAACCCTATTGAAATCTAACCTACATAAAATAAATTTTGCAATTATAAAATGTTGGGAACACATGAGAAAAGGCCACTGTAGGGTCAGCTTAGGAACAAACTGTCATTATTTCAGTATCAAACTCTCTTCTAGGGAAAAGGGAACCCTGACCAGCAGTCCCTTTGTCAAGGGTATATCTCCGCAATTATAAAAATAACAAGTTATCCTACTTGTGTACCTACTAGTATATAGGATAAGTAAATTTTGTTTAGAGAATGTTGAGTTAGAGTTTGCATTGTCTCTTTATCTCAGTGAAGAGTTTTAAATATAATTAGGCAGGAATGGTTGAGTTTTCAATGATAGCTATCCATGTGGTAATAAGCAACTTGGCATGGAAGATGTTGATCTTGCCTCTTGAGTCAGGAAGACAAGTTCAAGTCTTCCACTGACATATACTAGCAGTGAGACCCTGGGCAACTCATTTAACTTCTCAGTGCTACAGGCATTTCTTTAAGACCAGAAGTTGTAGAACAGATGCAAAGCTACACTGAGTTTCTTCTAGGAATGAAAGTTCATATATATATATATATATATATATATGAACTTTAAGACAAGTAAGAAATTATCTTGACCTTCATTCTTTGTCTGGAGTATTACTTGTTGATCAATGGTTTCTGACTCTTTGTGACCCCATTTGGGACTTTCTTGGCAAAGATACTGGAGTGGTTTGCCATTTCCTTCTCCAGCTTATTTTATAGATGAGGAAACTGAGGGAAACAGGGTTAAGTGACTTAACTAGGATGCCATGCAGCTAGTAAGGTTCTGAATTCAGGCTTTACTGATTCCAAGTCCAGTGCTCTATATACTGTGCCACCTAGGAATATTATATATTTCTCTTTAAATTGGTCACCATGCTTCTATTTTCTCTTTCAGTCCTTTTCATAGCTGCCAAATTGATATTCATATATGGGTCTGATCAGGCTACTTTCCAAACCAATACCATTTAGTTCAGGGTTTTTTCTTTAAAACCCTTATCTTCCATCTTAGAATCAACACTAAGTATTGGTTCCAAGGCAGAAGAGCAGTAAGGGCTTGGCAGTTGGGGATAAGTGACTTGCCCAGGGTCACACAGCTAGGAACAGACAAGCGACTATCCATTGAATCACCTAGCTGTCCCATTTCAGGGGTTCTTAACCTAGAGTCCTTGAACTTTCTTTTCTTTTTTTCATTTGTATAACCATTATTTCAATATAACTGATTTCCCTTGTAATTTTATTTTATATACTTAAAGATTCTTTAGGAAGGGGGCTCCATAGGCTTACCATAATGCAAAAATGATTAAGAAACTTTGCTTTAGTAGCTCTCTGTTGCCTATTGGATAAAATACAAACTCCTTCCCTTGTCAAATAAGACAAACAGCTAACCCCTTAGGCTGTGTTTCATACTACTACTCTTCAAACACTTTACATGCTAGTGGAACTAAACTTCTATTTGTTTGTAACCTGAATAATATGCCTGTGTGCCTTCAAACATTTCTTCCACATCTTTCCTTGTGGACATCTTTCTTTTTTCTGAAGGGCCAACTCAGATGCTTCCTCCTCCAGGAAATGTTCTTTCCGTCCTAGGATTTAGAACTGGGAAGGACATTAGAGTTTATCTAGTTTAACCTCTTTATTTTACAGGAGGAGAAATTGAGACCCAGAGACAGGAAATGACTTGCCCAGGGTCATATAAGTAAGCTGTAAAGCTGGAATTTCAATCCAAGTTGTTATACTGTTTCCCAAAACTGCAAAGTAAAACAGTGCTAAAACAGTGAGGTCTCAACCCAATTTAATATGTGTACATGTCTCATCTACTTCCCCTCTTCTTTCCTCCTTTCCAGATAGATTGTCATCCTCTTGAGATCAGGTACTATCTTGTTTTTCACCATATAATTCCAGTTCTTGCACAGAGTAGGTGATTGATGAATGTTGAAAGAATATTGATGGATAAATATGTAGGTTATTTTTCTGAGGTTAGCTTAAAAAGAAGTTAAAGAAAATACTCACATTTTCTCATGTAAATTTTTCTTAATTGTCTTGGTTGTTTCCATCAATAACTTTGAAAAAAATTTTTATTCATAAGTAGAAATTATTAGGATTTTGTTGTTTGCATTTAATATCTACGTCTGAAAAGAATTGAGATGCAATTTTGACCTTTTACTTTAAGATTGTTAATGTCTTCTGAAAACTGAAAATAATAGTTGAAAGATCATTTTTACATTTTATATTCTTCAAAATTTTCTAAATTTACCTAAGGATGTTTTTTACAAAAACGAACCTCTAAAATGAGTTGTAGAGTTTTATCATAATTGGGATATGAATAGAAATTAATAGTAAAGTTTGAAAATAGCATTTGTGTATTGCTACAAATTGAACTGGGTGATGCTGAGGTTAAATCTTGATATTTGAGTACTTTGGCATTTGAGAACACTTAGACACTTTGCAAGCCTTAAGTCACTATATAAATGTCAACTATTATTGGTAAAGGGCAACTAAAATGATTTATTACTTTATAAATAATAGTCAATATTAGCTCAATTTAACTGCAAATAGGAAAAAAATTATTATTTTTTTACAATCTAGCTACCTTTTTTACTTATAAATTGAGAACTTAGTTCCTAAAATTGCCAGTTATAAACAATAAGAATTTAATTCACCTAGGGCAGCTTGGTGGCACAGCATATAAGAGGCCTGGGACCTGATTTTACTTGTACAGGTTGATTGATGCTTATTTGATTAATGATAACTGAGCTGTCTCGATTCTTGGGACAAAGTGCTGTTGGCCTGGAAGAGTAACACACAGAGATATGAAAAATCTGTGACTCTGGGTTTCAGATACTTTGAAATGAATGGATTTTATAATTTTATAGCTAGTTTTCAAGTGTGGAATTTTAGGGTTACTTATTTAGAGAAGAATATATACTGAATGTTCATTTTGTACATAGAAACCATATTCTATGTATCTACCTCTTCCTTACACTGCAAAACATACATACTTTAGTGCAAAATTAATTCAGTTGACAAACATTTTAAAAATAATTAGAATGTTACAAGGAACTGTATTGGATGTAAATGATACAAACACAAAAATAGCAGAATTCCTGCTTTTAAGGAAATTACATTAATTCAGACTAGAAGATTGTTACTGAATAATCTGAGAGACAAATAAGAGACAAATATTGTTTTACTGGAGACAGCCTGGTCCAGTAAAAAGAATCCCAGTTTTGCAATCAGAAGATCTGAGTTGGGATTCTAATTTTACCATTTATTACCTGTTTGAATTTGGTTAAGTACTTTATTTCTCAGTTTCCGTATTTGTAAAATGAAGTTGATTTAAATCAGTGGTGTCAAACTCAAATAGAGGCATTGGTCCACTAATCTGTGCATAAGGATTCCTTTGGACCATGTACTGATTTAGTTTCAAAATGTAGTATTAGCTATATTTGTTTGTTTTTATTTATTTTCTTAAATACTTCTCAATTTACATTTTAATGTTTGGGCTGATTAGGTGCTATTTTGTTTTGTTTTGTTTTGAAACCTTTACCTTCCATCTTGGAATCAATACTGTGTATTGTTCCAAGGCAGAAGAGTGGTAAGGGATAGGCAATGGGGTTAAGTGACTTGCCTAGGGTCACACAGCTGGGAAGTGTCTCAGGCAGATTTGAATCCAAGACCTCTCATCTCTAGGCCTGGCTCTTAATCCACTGAGCTACCTAGCTGCCCTCAGCAGCATAACTTTTAAAAGGAATTAGTAGCTTTGGTATTGTTTTACCCTATTTTGTTGTTACTTTTTTCTCACAGAGGGTTTTTAGGTCTCACAGACTCTAGAAATGTGTGGAGAACTTTTAAAATAAGGGAATCTAATTTCAGTGCCCATATCCAACTCTTTTCTTATCTTTAATGCTATAAATGTTAAATATTAGGGTTTAAGTAATTATTTATGTTTGCTCCCTGGAAGAGGCTTTAATTCTAAGACTATTTCCCCTGTAATAGGATAACTTGGAAACATTTTCCATTACATGATGTGGATTGCCTAAAATCCAGAGATTCAGCTGTTTTCATCTGTAACCTTGCTTACATTTCATCCTTTTTTCTTTTTTTCCTTTTCTTTTAATTCTATTTTCTAATTTATTTTCTTTTAAACTACTAGAATTTAGCTTATATTAAATTGTTTGATACTTTCAAGTTCTAGAAGCAGTCTAATATGGTAAACTACTTGCTATGATGTACTATTTATTAGATCATTTTTATGAGTTATATTTAATCATTAGGTAAATTAAGGCAAAAATATTAGGATTTTTATCCATAAGAATGGTTAAAAATAATTTTAAAGGTGTAAGGTGAAGGCAGGAATTGAATTTTCTTATATTTGGCATTAGTCATTTGGATTAATACTGTTATACTAGAAAATGGAGATTAGATAATGTATAATATAATTTCCTTAAAAGCTGGAATTCTATTGGTTTTGTGTTTGTATCACTTATTCCTAACACAGTTCCTTGTAACATTTTAATTGTTTTTTAAAATGTTTGTCAATTGAATTAATTTTGCACTAAAATATGTATGGTTTTGCAGTGTAAAGAAGTAGAATTCTTTTGGCTGTCTTATTGCTATTTTGATGTTACCTCTTCACTTAGCTTTGAACTTTTAAAATTGAACCTATATAGAAGAGTAGAGACTATCCTGGTATACTCTCCTTCCCCCATTTAATATAAAAAGACTACCTGAATTTACAAGAGATCATTTGGGAGACTTTTTTGCATAAAGTACTTATTCTCTGTTGCAATATGCAAAGAAAATGTAATTTATTTTCATTTAAAATTTTCCAGATTTCATGTTGATACAATTTTAAATTTTCTGACATTTTGCAATCCCTGTTCTCGCTCTCCTAGCCCTCCCCCTCCCCAAGTAGGCAAGTAATATGATATAGGTTATATATATATATATTATAATGTAATATACATTTCCATGTTTGCCATGTTGTGAAATGACACATTACTTACACTACAGAACAGCATGGAGATTTTCAATGTGGAATCTAGAAGCCCCTAAACAGGTAGCCTAGTAAGATCTGATGAACCCCAAGTTTTAGGACTAGGTTGTAAGTTGGAGACCCCAAATCTTGTACTTACCCTGTTCCCGTTCCCCATTCCCTGTTACTGTGAGAATCCACCCTGAAGGGGGAATCTCAGACTGGCAGTTTCAGACTAAATAATGGACACCAAGGAAAAGACAATCCCAGTAAGGTGGAGCCAAGCCCAAGCCAAGTAACTCTTCTTGTCTCCAGAAACCTCTCCCATTGTATCACACCCTCCTTATATCCTCCTTTTGAGGATCCAACTCAGGACCTTCAGTTTAGAAGACTGGGATGCCTACTGCACAAAGAGTCACTTGGCTTGGGCTTGGTCCCACCTGTTGGGGATTATCATTTACCTTAGGGTCCATTATTCAGTTTGAAACTACCAGCCTGAGATTCCCTTCAGGGTGAATTCTCATGGGAACAGGGAATAAGTATAAGCTTTGGAGTCTCCAACTTACAACCTAGTCCCAAAATTTGGGGTTCATCAGATCTTACTAGGTTACAAGTTTGGGGTCTTATAGATTCCATGTTGACAAGATAAAAGTGAAGAATGGTTTATTTCAATCTACATTTGGATTTCATTTATTCCTTCTATGAAAGTGGATAGTTTTTTTGTTATGAGTGCCATGGAATGGTCCTGGATCCTTGCCTTGTTGATAATACTTAAGTCATTCATAGCTGATTATCATATGTTATTGTTACTGTGTACAACTTTCTCCTGGTTCTGCTTGCTTCATTTTGCATCACTTCATTTCCAGATTTTTTGTGATCATCTTATTTATCATTTATGGTGCTATAGTATTCCATTTCAAGCATATACCACAACTTGTTCAGCTATTGCACAGTTGATAGAAATCCTTTCAGTTTGCAGTTCTTTGCTATCACAAAAAAAAGCTGCAAAAATATTTTTGTACAAACAAGTTCTTTTCCCTTATCTTTAATCTCTAAGATACAGACCTACTCAAAGTGTATGCAAAGGGAATGCCCAGTTTTATGGCCCTTAAGAGCATAATTCCAGATTGCTCTCCAGAATGGTTATATTAGTTCACAGCTCCCCTAACAGTTCGGTAATGTCCCAATTGTTCCACATCACCTCCAATGTTTTATCATTTTCCTTTTGTCATGTTAGCCAATCTGGTGAGTGTGAGGTTTTATCTCAGAGTTGTTTTAATTTTCATTTCTCTAATTAATAGTGATTTGGAGCATTTTTTCATATGACTAGAGGTAGTTTTAATTTCTTCATCTGAGAATTGCCTGTTCATATCCTTTGACCATTTGTCATTTAGGGAATGTTTTATATTCTTATAAATTCAACTCAGTTCTCTATGTATTTGAAAAATGCCATCTTTATCAGAGATTTACTATAAAGATTTCCCCCCAGTTATCTGCCTTTTAACCATGATTGCATGATTTTGTTTGTGCAGAAACTTGTTAATTTAATGTAGTTTTCTATTTTACATCTGTCCTTTATGTCTTGTTTTGACCTAAATTCTTCCCATATCTGTAGGTCTGACATATAAACTATTTTGTGTTTTCCTGATTTGTTTTTGGTGTCCCCCTTCATTTCTAAAACCTTTATTTTGTCTTTGCCTTGGTATATAGCATGAGGTAATGGTCTATACCTTATTTCTACCTGGCTATTTTCCAGCTCATTTATTTATTTATTTATTTGTTTGTTTATTTATGAAACCCTTACCTTCCACCTTAGAATCAATACTATGTATTGGTTCTGTGGAACAGAGAAATTGGGAAGCATGAAAAAGACAGAAGCAGTGGAGGCTGATGTCAGTCAAACGAAGGTTCTATTTGGAATGTTACCAGGAAAACAGTTGGAGGCAAAGCCAACTGCTGTGTGGACTTTGGTTACCCTGTTGCTTTGAAGGAAGGAAGAAGGCTGTTTTCTATGGTGACTTTGAAGGCAGAAGAAAGAAGGACAATAGTCCAGATATCTCTCTGACTTGCTCTGTTGGTGGTAGTGACTGAACTTCCAAACCTATCAGATATTTCTCTCAATTTGAACTATATCCCAGTATCCTCCAACATAAGGCTCAGGTGTTAGGGCTCTTCCACAGTTCCAAGTCAGAAGAGTGGTAAAGCCTAGGCATTGGGGTTTAAGTGACTTTCCCAGGGTCACACAGCTAGGAAGGATCTGAGGGCAGATTTGAACTGGCTCTCAATCCACTGAGCTACCCAGCTGCCTCCTTATTTTCTAGTTTTTCCAGCAGTTTTTGTAAAATAGTGAGTTTTTCCAAAAGCATGGATCTTTGGATTTATCAAACACTAGATTACTATGATCATTTACTATTGTGTGTTGAGTGTTTAATCTACTCCATTTGTCCTTCACTGTATTTCTTAGCCAGAACCAGATTGTTTAGGTGATTGTGGTTTTATAATATAGTTTGAGTTCTGATACAGATAAGCCCACCTTCCTTTAATTTATTCCCTTGATATTCTAAGTCTTTTGTTCTTCCAGATGAATTTTATTATTTTTTCTAGCTTAGCGAAATAATTTTTTGTAGTTTGGTAGTTTGATTGACATGGCAATGAATAAGTGAATTAATTTAGGAAGAATTGCCATTTTTATTATATTGGTTTGGCCTGCCCATGAGCAATTAATATTTTTCCAATTTCTTAGACTTGACTATGTGAAAAGTGTTTTGTTCTCAGGATTATTTTGGCTGGTAGACTCTTGGGTATTTTATGTTGTCTGCAGTTATTTTAAAAGGGATTTCTCTTTCTGTCTCTTGCTTGTTGGGCTTTATTGGTAACATAGAAAAATGCCCATGTTTTAAGTGGGGTTATTTTATATCCTGCAGCTTTGATTGTTGCTCATTGTTGTTTGTTGTTCATTCATTTGAAGTTGTTCATTGTTTTGATTAATATTTTGGTTAATTTTCTAGGTATACCATCAAAACATCTGAAAAGAGTGATAGCTTTATTTCCTCATTGCCTATTCTAATTCCTTCCATTTCTTCTTCCCTTACTGCTATGGCTAGCATTTCTAGTACAATATTGAATTGTAGAGGCAATAATGGAGAAATTGCAATCTAGAGTTGTAAGGGACTTGAAAGGAAAAGTCTTCAAAGTAGGGATTGTGGTCATGTGCATGTGCAAAGAGTATGTAACATTCTTTTAGTATATGAAAAGAAAATATTCAAATTTAGAGCAGCACAGCCATTCGGTCCACTTGTAGCCACCACCTGCCACTTTTTTTCTCTTTCCCCTGTTGGTTTCCACTGCAGTCAGTGGCACATACATCTTGCTAGGCAAACAGATGTGCAGAAAGACATTCTCTACCTGGTTTCAGTCTCCAACCCTACATGTCCCTTTCCTTTCTTCACCTTTGCCACAGTGGCAGGAATTGTACTGTTAATAAAATGTTGTTTATTTCATAGTTTTGTGTATTTTTATAATGTACTTAGCTGTAGTTTATGAATAATCTATAAATAAATGCATATTGGGGTACCTGACTTAAAAAGTTTAGACACAATTGCTTTAGAGGTTATCTTTATTTGTGTATTGATAGACAAACCCTTTTAAGCTAATTTATCTATGTACCAGCCAAGCAGCTTAGTGTAGCATAGTATTAAGTAATTTGCCCTCAATCTCAGATAGAACTACTCACTTAAGTATTCTGAGTTTGAAAGCAAAAGTCTACTTTATACTTCTTAGCTTGGAAATGCCATGTAGAAATATGTAAACTGTTTCCATGAATTATTTTCATTCGTTATCACTTAAAAGCTTATTTTCAAGAAATATTTACTACTACTAGGTACTGTGTACAAAAAAAAAGAAACCAAAACTGTGCTTCTTAAGATGGATCATTCAAGGTCCCTGGCCTCAATAATTTTCAGTTTAGTTTAAAAAAAATCAATTTCTATCTATAAAAACCATAGTTAACATAAAATATAAGTAAGAGGGGTACAGAGTGTTGTGAAAATTCCTAGAAAAGAGAATTTCCAGAATTAAAAGAATGAGGGAAGATTTTCATGGAAGAAGTAGAATTTGAGTAAGTCCTTGAAGGATGGATAGGATTTCAAAAGGAATGTGGTGGGTGGGCACTGAGCTGTTTCTAGGGAAACAACATAATGACAAAGTTAGGCAAGACATTGTATGTGTGTGCTCATATGTTGAAAAATTATCTGATCTGCTAATGGGAAAAATATGATAAAGTTGCAAAATTTGGACTAAGTTTATAGAGGATCTTTGCATCACAGATTTAAGAGTTGGATGGCACTGCAGAGGTCATTTTGTTAAGGCTCCCCATTTTACAGAAAAATAATGTTCAGGTATATCCTAACTCATATAGGTACATAGCAGAGGTAGAATTTGAAGCTGTTTCTTGGTCCAAATCCAGGACTCTTTTTTTCCCCTCACTGTGCTTGTGAAGCCCTTGCTTCCTTTGGATTACTTTTTTCAAGCCTTCTTGAGTGCTGCCAAACTGGAGGAAGTCACATAACCATGCTTCTTAGGATTGATCATAGGCGTTAGAACTGAAAGGGACCTTAAAAATCATCTGATCCACTCCCCTTATTTTGCAGAAGAGGAATCCAGAGAAGTGATGTGCTTTGTTTGAGAAAATACAGGTAGTAAGTGGTAAAGCTTAGGTGTAAACAAGGTATTCTCACTCCAGAGCTAGTGAATTTTCCCATTATATCAAACTTTATCTGTTTATTGTTTATAGCAGAATGTACTACAGTCAAATGGAGACAGTTTTGATGGAGTTTTTTGACAAACTTTGCAGTTGTATTAAAATGATTGTAGTTTCTATATTTTATTAAATTCTAATATCCCTAATGATAGTAAGCAATAACAAATATATCACATTAAAGAGTTTGGATTTTATCGGCATTAAAAGTTTTTGACAGTCATATTTTGTCAAAAGACCTGTGCATTAGAAAGATTAGACTGTCAAGACGTGATGAATGTATTGGATAAAGGATAGAGGATGGTCAGAGACCAATTAAAGGGTTACTGTAAAAAATTAAGTATAGGCAATGAGAGTCTGGACCAGTGATGGTGAACCTATGGCATGGATGCCAGTGATGACATGTTGAGTGCTCTCTGTGGGCATGTGGCTGTTCCCCCCTCTCCCAGAGTTTGTTACTAGAAAGGGAGATGGTCTTGGCAGAGCTGTTCCCCTCCCCCTCTCCATTGCACCTCTCCACCCCTCTGCCCAGCAGCCCAATGGGAGCACACAGTGGGTATGGTGGATGTCTCACTGGCATCAGAGCTGGAGGGGAGGGGAGTGCTTGGACTACTCCCCTCCCCTTCTCTACACTTGCTGAGGACATTCCTCACTTCATCTGCTCAGCAGTCCAATGGGAGTGCTTTCTCATTCCCGTGTAGAGTAATGGAAAGATGGGGTGTGCCTGGCACGGGGGTGGGGTGCAGGTCATGGCACACAGTCTCTGGGGGTGGGTGGGCACTGTACTAGGTCTGGGGGTTGGGGACAGGGCCCAGCACTCTGTCTCTAAAAGGTTCACCATCACTGACCTAGACTATGGCAGTAGATTAAAGGGGGGATCGAGTTTATGGAAATAGAATTTACAAAATATGGAAACTAATAGTGTGAGGGCAAAAGATAGTTTTTGAGTGGAGGAAAGACATAAGAAACTGAGTAAAGTTGTTATGGCAATATGTAGATTTCAGTGTGAATAGTAGATGACAATAATGTAAGTTGCTTTAAGAAGAGAAAAATATCCCACTTTGGGGGATATTCTTTTGTAGTTTAATATAAATCTGAGATTCAAAGTGTAATTTCTGTTAAATAACATTCTGAAGTCTGGTTTAGAAGAATCCAAAAAGTTATTTTCTATGCAAAAACTATAATTGTTATGTTTCCTTTTAAATTCTGAATCAGAAAATTATCTTCATAAGGAAATGCACTAGAATGGATACTGAACACTGGTATAAAAGCAGTGTAATTCTTTTTAGGCATTTTACTGTTGTTTATACTGTTTTATCAAAGACATGATTTAGAGCTAGAGGTTGTCTACACCTAGTGGTGTCAAACACAAGGCTCACAATACTACCAATGAAAACCAAACCAGATTAAAATGTAATTGGAAAATGATTAACAATAAAATTTTAAATTTTAAAAACTAAATTAGCATATGGCCTACAAGAATTTTAATGTACAAATTGGTCACCCTTGTTTTTATTTGAGTGATCTTTGCTGTTGACTATTGGAAAGTCTATTTTAAATTGTCTTCAGATGGCAATCCCATTTTTATTATGGAGTCAAGAACAAAGGCAAGGGTTATTTCAGTTTAAAGGGCCATTGGATAGGGCAAATTATATGTTGATTTTCAAGTATTTTTTTGTGTTGGTAGACTCAATTGTTAGTAATGCCATTTAGGGAGAAATTAAGAATTTTGAGACAGCCTAATACTATTTGTAGCTTAATGACATTGTGGTCAAGTGACGATCATTTTGACTTGAGTTTCAGAACAAAATTTGTAGTTGTATTTAGTGAGTCATTTCTATATTTTATTGCACTGAAATGCCTCTAATAATGATAGTAATATCTGATACAACATTATCTAAATATCCTTTCATTTTCTTTCTTTTAACGTTTTTGAAATAGTAAATATCCTCTAAAATATGAAACATGACAGCTTCAGGAAAAAGTCTAGGTTTTTCTTGGTAAAGTTAGGCAAATTGTGGGATAGAAACAAAGAGTGATAAATTTTGTAATGAAAGAGAAAACAACTCATGCTTTTATGAGAGGGATAGGGTATGCATTTCATATAGTAGTTTGATCAAGGCCATAGATTTGCAATTGAAGTTATAGGAAGGTTTTTTGGCAAAGTTTTGCATGTAGAATTTACATGGAAAACCATTTTACAAATTTATTTGTAAACATGCCTTCTGATTAAACAAAATGTATGTTGATAGGATTGTGGTTAATGAAATACAAATCTATTTTTAAAGCACCTCTAACTTCTCATTAGTAACTTTTGGTCATAATCTCAGTCAAAGAATACAATGGTATTTCTACTGTCGTATGGATGTCCATAGCATTTTTTGACATTAAAAAGAGAAGCATACCAAATTTACTTAGTCTTTTTCCCCTTTTTGATGGGATTTATTAATGTTTCTGGAATTCTAGGAAATGTATGTATCTGTAACCAAAAGCTCATATAAATTTTTTCAAGTTTATACATATATGAAAATGTGTGCACCCCTCACTTTTCTTGGGGCACCTCTTTTAAAGCTAAGTTACAGCCAAGTTGCTAATCTGTATTAGAGAGGTAATTTCTATGCCAGACGTTCTTGACAATAGGGAAATCACAAGCACCTTCTGATGCCCAAATAAAATATGCACACATTCACATGCCTTTGAGGTAGCATTTTTATATAGTTCCTCAAAGTTTGGAAAGAATTCTATGTATAATGAAAAATTGGAAGAATGTCTTTTAATCTCCTGCCCAATTATTCTTGTGATGTTTGTTATAGCATCTATTATGTCTTTTATTTTAATATGTTCCCATATGCTCTCCTTACTGCATAATGGGTGATAAATCCACCAGGAACATTTTAGGTGATAAATCCATTAGGAATTTTCCTTACAGGTATTGAATTGATGATAGGAAGCATTGGCGAACTTGAAATCAGTGGTTCTGAACTGGAATATAGGCTCAAAGACTTGGACCCAAGTAATGCTGGGTGAGTCACTTCACCTCTTTGAGCTTCAATTTCCCTTTCTATAAACTGAGAGGATTACAACCCTGGCACTTATCTACCTCAGAAGGCTGTGAAGAAATGAAAAATAAACAACCATGGCTTCCAGGAGCACATCTTTAAAGTTTTTAATTTCTAAAAATTTTATAATTGTTCATTTAAAGTTCAAAGGGCTTACTTAAGTGTCAAATCCTTTAAGTTTACCCATAGTTTTGGGGTATTTAAGAGTTAGTCCTGGTTCAAGTTCAAGTTCAAGGTACTAAAAGGAAAATAATAATTGTCTTACCACATTTGTAAGGATCAAGTTCCATAATGTACATGAAGCTTTTTGTAACCATAAATTGATAGGTATACAATTAAGAGTTAAAAGTCATTAAGTTATTTTAAATTGTTTAAGGTATTACTGTTTTGTTACATGGAAAAATAAAGACTGCTTTTCAATGAGAAATATTTTTACCTATGGTTGGACTGTCAGAATTATCAAAAACAAGGTAAGCTCCAAGGAAGCAAGTGGCTTTTTATATTTCATCTGTTTTTTGCTTATTAAGCAAAGTTTACCCATCCAGATTTGGGTGTTTTGGGGTATTAGAAATCTTTTCCTGACAATTGATTCCCACTTGTATTGATATTGCTGACTTGAAGTGCCTGCCTAAACTGTAGACTGAAATATAAATTATCATGAATTTTGTGGCTTTTCCCCCTCCTTACAAACATGAATGCAGATTAGATAACACCCTGAACCATTTTCGAACTTTTACAATATGGGTTTCTGAGATTGAGCAGCTGTAGGATCTTACAATGAATATTGTTGACATATTTCTCTTTTCTCTTTTTTATATTGGTAAATTTCATAATAATGTAGTTGATATTAATCAGTTTGTCTCTTTGGAATTTACTATAATGATTAATGCAGTGAGAGACAGCTAAGCAGTGCAGAATGTTGGATCTGTAATCAGAAAGTTTACATATAACTTGCTTATTAGTTGTGTGACCTTGCTCACTTAACTATCTGTTTCAGAAAAACTGTTTAATTTTGGGTAATAGTAATACCTACTTCTAAAGGTTGTGAGGATCAAATGAAATTATTTATATTTATATGTATATAAAAATATAAAAGCTCTTTGCAGACCTTAAAACTACAGAGATACTAATGATTGTTGTTATTATATTAATTCAGTAGAAAGTGTGTTCTACTTGGAGGTTTTTTTTTTTTCCTTTAGCCATGTCCTATTCTTTATGACCATGTGGACCAAAGTATGTCAATGCTTTCTACAGCGTTTTCCTGGTAAAGATTCTGGAGTGATTTGTCATTTCCTTCTTCAGGAAGGCAAACAGGTTAAATGATTTATTTGCTCAGGGTCACACAGGCAGTGAGTGTCTGATTCTGTATTTGAGCTCAGGTCATCCTGACTGCAGGTTTAGTACTGTATTCACTGTATTTTGGAGTTTAGTGGACTTGGATTCTAATTCTGGCTTTGCTACCTATTCTCATTGTAACATTGGTCAAATTACCTAAATTCTCTTGGTCTTAGTTTTCTCATTTGTAAAATGAAAATATTGGACTAGATGACTTTGATATTCCTTTTAGTTCTAATTCTCCAATTCTATAATTTCACTATAAATGATAAACTACTGAGAAGGAAAGATAACTGAGCACATTATTCATGAAATTTGTAGGGATAAGCATCCTGAGGTTCAAGTCTGATTTTGCTTTGTGTTGAGATGTTTAGAATAAGTACCATATATGAAAGTGACTGCCCTCACAAACTCAAGATTAAAAAAAAAATTCACAGGATCTTGAAAAAGAACTTAGAGACATAAGTTCTGTCTACATGATAAAATAATTATAGAATTGTTTAAATAAAAATTCGGCAAAAGGCATTACTGTCAGTAGTTATATTTTGTAGTAACCTTTTGAGTTATTGGCCTCATTTTTTCCCACATTAGACAAGTGAAGGCAGGGGTTATATAATTAAGCACAATTATTTATGTGCCATTGGCAAAATAGAGATGAAAATTGCCAACTTCTTACTTTCCAGTCTGTTGTTTTGCCTTTTGAGTTATGTAGCTTCTCAGTGTGCAAACATAAGCATTTTTATTGACATTAAAATTTTTTTAATTGAAAGTTCATATAAATTGCTTGTGGGTAATAGAAATAGAATGTGATTCTGTGTATAATGAAATAGATGATATAACTTTTTTTGTTGTTACCATGTTAACGTGGTAGATGGCATTTGTTCCCAGACAGGAAATTCTGTTGCTGTTTTTTATTTCTTTCATTGGTTGGCCTTTTTAAAGAAATAAAAAGCCAAAACTTTACCTTCATTTAGCTATATAATTTTCCACCTTCTTTAACTAGGGTTTCATACTGAATTACAGAATATCAAAATTGAAAGATGTGTCAGAAGTCGAGTCCTTTTTGTATCTAACATTGTTTCTACAACATCCCTGACAGGTAGTTATATAGTCTTTACTTTAAGACCTTTAATGGGGGTGGTGGGAAGAGCATTCTCCAGGAAGAATGAATTACTTCTTGTAGCAGCTCCTTTATAGTTTGGATGATTTTGATTATAAAGTAATAATTCCGTTTATATCAATCTTGAATTCTTCCTTCCAATTTCTTGCTATTTACTTTTAGTGCTGTCCTCTAGAGCCAATCAAAAAAGTGTCTATTCCTACTCTCTCACTTCGCAGTCTTTAAAAACTTGAGAACATTATGAGTTCCTTCAGTCAGTCTTAAAGTATGATGAGTCCCTTCACTATCCTAGTCTTTAGTATCTGGATGATCTCCATCTTGACCTAACTGATATATAACACTCAGAAGCAAAATAAAATATTAATTAGAAAATGCAGACGATGTATCCAGATATTACATGAAAATCCTTTAAAAATGCCTTATCTCATAGTATGGAAATGACCAAAAATCTCAAAAAACTTTGCCAATGAAGATTAACTCCCAGCATTTAATAAGTCTTTTGACTATTCATGGTTCCTAATGGAGTCTGTATTTTCAGGACTAACTTAGTTATTCACATATGTAGTTCTTATTTAAAATATGGTGGCTACTTGCTTGTGAACAACTCAATTGTAATACCCTTCCCTTTACTGTAACTGCTGTTAAATAGATAGTGAAATAACTAGTTTGCAGAAATGCTGCTGTTATACAACTCTCCCTACTAGCAGTTTCGGAACTGGCTGCTTTTCCAGGACTATTTAGGGGACACATTGTATGTTACCTCTGCCAGTGGATACCACATTTTTTTCTGAGATAAAATGAAACTATTTAAAATCTGGTAATTTATATTCCTGATGACCCAATCTCAATTCAAATATCGAACTCCTTCCCCCCCATTGTATATTATGTAGACATGCAAATGAGGGTAAATATGTGGGAAAGTTATAAGTTTTTCTTAGGAAAGGTACTATGTAAATCAGTGCTGATGGTTGGAGATTATAGAAGTAGTGCTGATTTTTCCAAGATAGAAAGTGAATTATTATCAAAAGGAAATGAATTTAATATTTATTATATTTGAAGCATCTTTAAAAGCATATATGTTTAAAAATAAATTTTGTATTCTGTAATTCCAGATACTTAATGTTCTTTCCTATGTGTAAAGTTTGTGCAATTCTAATTTGTCATATATACTACTTCTTGATCAATCAGTCATGCCTGATCCTTCATGACCCCATGGACCATAGTACACTAATACTATCCATGAAGTTTTTTTGGCAAAGATACTCGAGTAGTTTGTTATTTCCTTCTCCAATGGATTAAGGCAAATAAGTTAAATTATTTGCCCAGTCACACAGCTAGTGAGTATCTTGAGTTGAACCTAAGTCTTCCTGATTCTGGGCTAAGAGCTCTGTCCAGTGAGCTACGTAGTTGCCTTCTCATATCTACTAAGGAAACACAAAAATCTGAGTAAACATCAGCAGTGATTTTGCACTTAGTGATGATACCACTTCAGTTTGGCAAACAACAAGTGCCTACTTAGGTGCTGAGACACAGTGCTAGGAACTGGAAATATATAGACAAATAAATAATCCTTGACCTCAAGAAGCTTACATTTTATTTGGGGAAATGCAGCATATGGATGTGTGTGTGTGTGTGTGTGTGTGTGTGTGTGTGTGTGTGTGTGTGTGTACGTACATACACATACATATGAACAAAATTACTTAATTACAGGAGGGGTTACAGGTCTAACATGAAGAGTAGTTTGTTAAAAATAGAACAGGTTCCAAAGGGCAGAAAAGAGTAGGGTAGGGACATGCTAGGTAAGCAGATTCCAAATTTGATTTGGTAACACATAGTTGACTCCTATGAAATGAATTGGTAATTTTCATTGTTTCTAGAATATCAGTTTCAAGAAGCATAAAATATCAACTAAATTATACGGGAATTTTCAAAAAGTGGGCAAGCAGAATTATTCTCCCAATTAAAAATTTTGAAACGAAGGAAGCAGGGTACTTTGAAATTACTGTTTAGTGCCTAATCAGTTCCGCAACATGTATTTAAACATTTAGGTATCAATGGCAATTTATCACCAACTTCCCTCTTCTGAATCTAATTGTCTTTTAAACTTGTCATTATTTTAGACATTTTTTCACTATTTTTATTCTCTGTATTATGTATCACTCTAATTATGGTGAATTCATCATTTACCTAACTTTATTTAAAGGTGCCTATATGTTTTTGAAGGATGGTAAATAATAAAGGGAACTATTTCCTAACTTTCCCTTTTTAAAAAGTGGGATGTCCAGTCAAAAGTTTAATGTTTTATATTAGAAGTGCCAGTTTCATATTAATTTCTCACCACTTGAGTAATGAGAGCTAAGAACCTTGAAGTAGACTACCATTTAAAAAACAATTCTTAAAAATTTCTAAATGTTATGCATAGAAACTAACAATTTAAGTTGTAGCAATTTATTCTTTTTATAGGTGATAGAACCTTTATTTCAAGTATGACTTTACAGAATGCCCTCCCTTAAATTGAAAATCATTTTGTTTACTAATGGGCTAGAGCAGTGATGGCAAACCTTTTAGAGACCATGTGTGTATCTGCATGCAGTCCTAGGCTTTGTTAATGTATCTTGTGTTTAATATATGCTAGTAGAGAAACATGTAGATGTCACAGAAGAAGCTATATTGCTTTAACCTACAACTAATAAATCTCTAAAGCATCACATGAAAAAAATTTAAAGATGAATGTTTTGCCATGCTTTTTTTTTTTTAAGCAAATAGATTTTACAATTTAGCCTAGAAATTAGTCAACAGTTCTTTTTTAAATGTCTGGCTATCTTGGAAAGTACCTTTAGATCTGCTAGCTAATCCAGATAAGGTCTGCTATTATAAAACATTTAATTTTGCTTGTGAAAAATGTATTGTGTCTTGACAATGATTGACTTGGTTTTTAGAATAAAAAAAGCATTTTCTTCCCAACAGTAACAAAAAAAAACCACAAGTGTACAAAGAACCCAAAAAACCTATAAAATTTGTAAAAATTGGCATTTTGATTTGACTAGAAAAAAGATCTCTCAATTTTTTTCACAAACTTTAACAAATATGAGGATTGTGTATGAAACTTTGAATCTCTTACTTGTAAATTGTGTCTTTAAGTACATATTGAATTTAATGATTTAGCATCAGCACTGATTTGCTTGTCTTTGTCCCTTTCTGAATTTTTTACTATTCTCTGTATTTTTAAATATTTCAATGACTCTTTACTCTCTTTAATTCCATTTTCCTTTCTTGTTATTTACCACTGCCTTTCTTTCTAGTCCTGTAGGAATAGCTCTCCTCCTATAAATCTCTCTTTCCCTTGTAAAAACTTAGTGTAGTTGAAGAGAATTTCATACATTGGTGTTGCCTGAAAATGTCTTATTTTGTACCTACAGTTTATCACCTTGGCCATGAGGTGAGAAACAAGTTTTGTTCATTATTAGTCTTACATAAACATGATTGGTCATTATATTTATCAGCTAAGTTTTTAAAAATACTTATGTTTTTTAAAAAATATATTTTCCTTTTCAGCATTGCAGTCATTGCATAAATTGTTCTCTTGATTTTGCTCACTTTACATCTTTTTATATGTATTCTTAGGTCCCTATGAATCTATCCCTTTTGTAGTTTCTTATGATACAATAATATTCCATTACATTCATGTATCGGAATTTGTTCAGCTAATCCCTAATAGATAGGCATCCACTTTTTTTATTTTCAGTTTTTTGCTGCAACATAAAGTGTTGCTATAAATATTTTTGTACATATGGGGCCTAAAGAAAAATAAAGATAAAGAAAACTTTATCTCTTTAGTATCTTTCAGGGCATATAATTTAAGGTTGCTTTTCCAGGGTGATTATACCACTTCACAGTTTTACCACTAGTGCTTTACAATGCCTATCCCTTCATATTCCCTTTACCAGTTATTTATTATTTTTTAAAATCAGCTTTGCTGATCTGACAGATAGGAGACAGACCCCCCAGAATTGTCTTAATTTTAATTTCTCTTAATTTTATTTCATTTAGAATTGTTAGTATTTTATTATTAATAACAGGAATCGATTTTAATTATTAATAAGTTTTCATTTGCAATTAAAATTTAGTTATTAGCTATCAATTATTAATTACATTTAATTTTTCTTAATATTGTCCATTTGTAGCATTTTCACATAGCAATAGATAGCTTGCATTTCTTTTTAAGATAAATTTTAATTTAAAAAATAGCTTTATTCTTAACTAAAATGGGCATTTCCATGTGCTTAGAATAGAGAAAAAGATTGTACATGACACTACTGGTCTTAACTTTTCTTTTAGAGTATAGAAGTTCAACCTATAGTTTTCAATACTGAACTGCTTATCTGTGCTTCTTTTCTGTCCTTTGTTTGCCATACTTTTTTTTTTTAAGATTGCATTTCTCTACTTTTCCCATCCCATCTCATGACTGCTTCCTACTTATAGTAGGAACAAATTCCATTTCTGATAGATTTGACCCTTTTTAGGCAACTTGGTGGGTTCCCTATTCCTGGGATTTATCATATTAATGTCTAACTTAGTGGGGACATCTGAATAGCATAGCTCATTGCAGCTTCTAACTCCTAAACTTAAGAGAGCCAAAAGCTTCTACCTCCCTATTAATTAGATAGAATTACAGACTTGGGCCACCATGCCCTGCTTTCTCTACATTAAAAAAACAAGCAAACATACTTTACTTTCTTTTATTTCCTTCCCTAACCCTGTTCCCTCTCACCTCCATTTGAAAAAGAAAAATGAAGTCCTTGTATCAGTTATGCATTGTCAGGGAAGGCACATATCTAACTTGCTTGGCTGCATCCAAAAATGTATATCCCATTTTGCATCTTGAGTCCATCACCTTTCTATCAAGAGATTGATAAGATAATCTATATCATCATTTCTCTAGCATTGTAGTTGATCATGGCATCGTAATTCTCAAGTCTTTCAAAAATTTTTTTCTTTATAATGTTGTGGTTGTTATGCATGTTGATTCTGCTCACTTTACATTAGTTCTTACAGATCTCAGGCTTCTAAGACTATTCATTTTATCATTTTTTAATAAATTAAGTATTTTCTATTAGTTATATATATCATTTCTTCTTTAGCCATTTTCTTTTTTTTTTAATTTTCAGTTTCAAATTCACTCCCTCTCCCACCCATTGAGAAGGCAAGCAATATGATACCTACTATGCATGTAAAATCATTTAAAACATTTCCATGTTAGCCATGTTGCTAAAAAAGAAAAAGTAAAATATATGTTTCAATTTGTATTTAGAGTTTATCAGTTCTCTCGCTGAAGGTGGATAGAATTTTCCATCATGAGATTTTTTGAATTGTGATGATCAGAATATTTAAATCTGTCAAAGTTGGTCATTATTATATAATTGCTGTTTCTGTGTATCATCTTCTGGTTCTGGCTAAGAATAACAGATTCTAGATTCTATAAGTGCCAACTACAGTTTTTAAACATTTTTGCAGTTCATTAACTAAAATATTTAAGCTATTTGGTATTGTTTTTTTTTTTAAACAAATGATTAGTTGGCATTGAGTTTTATATTTGTTGTAACAAGTGCAAGATCTTGATATCAGTTAATCCAGACTTCAGTGAAAAGGAGATGAAATAGTTTTCATTTCCTTTTTTGGTGTTATAAAGTTGTGGTGGTCAAGTTCTTAGAAGCAAGTTGGTTGTGTGAGGTTTATCTCAACCCCTCCCCTCCATCTTAATTTTAAAAAACAGCTATAGAAAGGAACATAAGTGTAGAAAGGAGGCATTCTAGTATTCTTTCAGAAATCAGAAGTGGATTGCCTTTTACAGATATTTTATGTTTCTCAAGACTTAAAGGAATGGAACTACTTATGAATATAAATATTGACTTCTAACCTGAACTTCAAATTACATGGTAGCCAGGTATCTATTTAAGAATACTATTTGGTAGAATTCCTTGTCACGCCTTGAATTAAAGATTGTATAAGTAAGCCTTCATTGAATTTTGATTTTACATAAGGGCTTATGAACTAGCGTTAGAACAAAGAATAAAACCTCTTAACCATTCATGACTTTCTCTTTATAACCTTTTAATGTTGTTTCTGCAGAACTCGACCAAACAGGAAAAAAAACCTTGAGTTTCAAGTACCAGCACGGTTGCCTCATTATTATAGATTCTACCCTCTAGCACAGTATGCACTATACTCCTGTTGCCTTGGGAACACACAGACCATGGGGTTTATCATAAACCTTGAAAAATGTTCATGGTAACAAGCCTCAATAAAGAAACATCTGGATCTTCTATTCATTCTTGTGCAAAGAAAGGTTGCTCTTCTTTTTCTGTGAAGCTTATAGTGTTATTCTACATAGACAACCTGAGTGAACATAGTTTCTTAGTGCAGTGAAGTCTGCTTATTGGAACCACTTGGGGAAATTCTGATTTTTGTTCATGCTGATTCACTTGGTATTAAACCATGGAAACACCATCTTTAGAGAGCTTCTAGGATGTGAGATTGAACTGTTGTACTATAATTCTGGCTAAAAGTTGACTGATGTATATAGAAATGTCTAATAATTTTTAATAATCTCAGTTGGGTAAAGAGAACTTGTCAGTATTTTAGGACCCCGAGACTTTTAGGTGTGGCTTTTTTTTCCTTCTCCCAATTCAGTGGCCTTACATTTGTTTCTCAAGAGCTGAAGAAGAAAATCCATGTTACTTTTTAGCCAACATTTCACAAAACAAATCAAAAATTTTATTTAATTGCAGAGGAAGGGCAGACCAGTCAAAATCATTACAAAATTTTATTTCCTATCATCCAGTTCCAAAGAAATCCATCATGGTGTCAAACAGAAAAAGGATATGGTTGGGAAAACAATATAGGCAAAGACATACAAAATCATACTGAAATGAATGACAGGTGCTTCTCTGTAGTCATAAGAATGTTCATCTTCCTTCTCTCACCATCTGTTAAGTGCAGTGTTCTAGCAAGGTCTTTCCCAGAAGAGAAGAGAGTCTACTAGTGATAAATCTTCCATTAGACAGCTATTGTCTTTGTCAAATTTCCTATTGGTTTGCTACCTGCAGTGGCTACAGCTGTTCTCACCTGTAGCTTATATCTCTCTAAAATGGCTATACATCTCTAAAAGATTAACTTCATAAATAAATCCCTTGTCATATAAGCTTTTACAGTGAACCTAGGTAGGTATCTAGACATTACCTTTCTTATAGCCCCATATTTATGACTCTTAAATGAAAAAAATTTTCAGCATAAATTGAAAAAAGATTTTAATTTCTAATTAATAATTGAAATAATTAATTTCTCCTGTATTCGCTGATATTTATAATGATATTTGGATTTTACAGAGTACTTTTTTTTTAAACCTTTATCTTCCGTCTTGGAGTCAATACTGTGAATTGGTTCCAAGGCAGAAGAGTGGTAATGGTTAGGCAATGGGGGTCCAGTGACTTGCCCAGGGTCACACATCTGGGAAATGTCTGAGGCCAGATTTGAACCTAGGACCTTCTGTCTCTAGGCCTGGTTCTCAATCCACAGAGTACTTTTTAACTTTTCTCATTTGGCAGCTAAAGAAGCTAATAGAGTTTAAGGAACTTGTTGATAAAATAATATACACTCCACACTACAGGACAATGAATAATAAGAGCATGATTCAATTTAATAGATTTATCACCTACTAAGCACTTTTAGAGTACTATTCTAGGGTCTAGGACTATAAAGACAAGAAATGAAATAGTCCTTATCTTTAAGGAGCTTACCTTTCTGTGGAAGGAAACAGCATGTACACATCTAAATAGAAACAAAATTTATGCAAGGTGATTTTGGAAAGGGACACTGGAGGGGATCTGGAAAGAAGTGGAGAAAGGCTGTTTAGAGCCAAATTTATGTGGCCTTCAAATGCCAAACAGAGAAAGAAGTATGTGTTTGAACAGAGAAGTAATAGGTCTGACCTCTCTTTTAGGAATGCCTTTGGTATCTTCTTTGGAGGACAGATTAGAGAGTAGCGGGACTAGAGACAGGGAGATCAGATAGGAGGCTACTACAGTACAGTAGTTGGGGCCTAAACCAAGTTCGGTGCTTGTGTTAGTGGAGGAAAAGGATAGAATGTGAGAGATTTTGGGGTCAACAAAATGTGGAAAGTGATTGGATATTTGGGGTGATGGAGAAGAAGTGTTATTCCTGTAAGGTTGTGAACCTGGCTGACAGAAAGGATGATGATAGCTTCAACATAAGTAGGCGCATTGAAAATAGGTAAGGATTTGAGATAGGAAATCATGAACTTGATGTCTATGGGATATCTGATGGGAAATATCTGTTAGTGATGCAGAACTGGAGCATGAGAGACAGAAATGAGGAAAGGCATGTGAGAATAATTTTTTTATAGCTTCCAATCATGGAGGATAACTTCAAGCATGGTGACTGATGCTGGAATCTTAAATTTGGGGGATAGCAAGGAGGCCAGCTGGATTAGAATACAGAGTACATTAATGGTAATAATATTAAATATGAAATGGCAGACTGAGGAGTTTGTTTTTTATTCTAGGGAAACAGGACAAGATAATTCCATAAAGCAAAATTCTACTAGATATTAATTTTTGAGAATGAGAATTATTCCTCTTAAGAGTTTATTATAAGTGTTTTGAGGTGTATATTTGACATTCCATTCTGGTTGAATATCTCAATAAAATTAGTATTGAGTTGAACTGTCAGTTGAGCTGCAAATTCCTTTTGTCTTCTGGTTCCATATCAATATGATATTATTCAGATTTTTCATTTGACATTTGGAGACCTGTAGGTATTATTTGTGGGCCACCTTTTTAAAAGTGTTATTCTTGGCCTCCTCAATTTCTTTCATTTTCTACTGTTGCTGAAGAAAGCTGAATAAAACGGAGGACTGTTTTCTACTTTTTTTTAAAAATAGGTTGCCAATGCCAAAGAATTCACCTAGTAGCAAACCTACTTAGGTGATAAACCTCTCAATACTTAGCAAGGCTGTTCTTTGAGTAGATTTAATTGTTGTTGGGATAGTACTTGAAGTCTTTCCAGCATGGTAGAACCTGTTGGAGCACTCCATTGACATAGCCTTTGAGAAACCAGGGTCACCTCCCTACCACAATGAAGTTTTGTAGTATGCCTCTATTGCTCCTATAAATTCTGCTTATTACTCAGACATGTTTGTAAGCTCACATTGGATTGGTAAGAACATCATGGCAGTTAAAAGTAGTGTGTACAGTGACCAACCACAATGGCATAGGACTTAGGAAACTTGTTATCTAGATACCTCCATATAGAAAGTTTGTGGAGTCAAGACTTCAGATTGAATATTTTTTCTTTACTTCTCCCTTCTTTCCTTTCTCCTCCTCCTCCTCCTCTTTCATTTTCATCTTCTTTCTTCTTCATCTTCTTCGATGTGACTAATGTCAGAATTTGTGGGGGTGTTTTTTGGCTTTCTCAATAAATAGGAGAGAGGAATCAGAACAAGAAATTAATTTAAATAAGAAAATAGAGGAACAGTAGATAGAGCGCTAGGCCCAGAGATGGGAGGTCCTGGGTTCTATTGTGGCATTGCCTACTGTGTGACTGGGCAAGTTACTTAACCTCCAGTTGCCTAGTCCTTACCAGTCTCTTCTATCTTGGAACCAATGCTTAATTGGAAGGTAAGATTAAAAAAAAAGAAATTCAGATAGATACTTAATGAATTATAAGTTAGAATTCTAGAAAAAATCTTGTTTGAATATTATACTTAATTTTTCAATATTTAATACTTCTAATTTCACTTGAATGGTTGCATCTCATGATTCAGAGGGCAGCTTATCTATGAGAGCTAGTAGATGGTCTTAAGAATGTTACTGGAATTGAAACCTCTCTTTTGTCTATCTTCTTGATGATTCCTCTCAAAATTTAGTCAAGTTAGTCCTTAAAAAACAAGCAGACAGTTTCTTTTCTTTTCTCTTTTAACCCTTACCTTTTGTTTTAATATTGATTCTAAGGTAGAATAACAGAAAAAGCTAGCCAATCAGGGTTAAGTGAATTGTCCAGGATCACACAGCTAGGAAGTGTCTGAGGCTAGATTTGAACTTAGTCCTCTATCTTCAGATCTGGCTCTATCCACTGTACTGGATAACTGCCCCCAAGCATATAGCTTCTTATTAGGCCATTCTCTTATTAGGCCCTCCCCCCAATTAATAAGCATTTAGTTGCTCTTCCTCTACCCTTGTAGGGAGGTGGGATGGGGAAACCCTTGTAACAAGTATGCATAGTCAAACAAAGTAAATTCCAATATAGACTGTGTTTAACTATGTGGGTCTTATTTACTTAGTCTGTTACCTCTCAAGAGATGGATAGCATTCTTCATCATTATCCTCTGGAATCACGGTTGAACATCAAATTGGTAAAAGTTCTTAAGTATTTCAAAGTTGTTTATTTTTACAATATTATTATGTTGTAAATTGCTTTCTTGGTTCTATTCACTTTCCCCAACAACAGTTCTTATAATACTTTCCAGGTTTCTTTGAAACCACGCCTTTCTTAAAAGATTATATACCCTTCATAGCTATGAGAAGCAGATATATTCATCAAGAAATAAGAGATAAGGGGCAGCTGGGTAGCTCAGTGGATTGAGAACCAGGCAGCAGCTGGGTAGCTCAGCTGATTGAGAACCAGGCCTAGAGACGGAAGATCCTAGGTTCAAATCCAGCCTCAGACAACTTCCCAGCTGTGTGACCCTGGGAAAGTCATTTAACCCCCATTGCCTAGCCCTTACCACTCTTCTTGAAGTATTGACTCCAAGACGGAAGGTAAGGGTTTAAAAAAAAAAGAAATAAGGGATAGAAGCAATTACAAAAGATAAAATAGATAACCGATTAAATGAAACTGAAAAGCTTCTGCTTTTCATTGCACTTAAGCTAAGAAGGTTAGGAGTCTAATGGGGGGGAATCTTCGTATTGGATTGCTCTGACAAGGGTTTGATATCCAAAATATATAATCGTTAAACCAAAAGCCATTTCCCAGTAAATAAATGGTCAAAGGATATGAACAGTTTTCAAAAGAATCACAGTTGTGGTTTTTTCCCCCATTTTTAAACAGATTTCATTTATTTATTTATGGGGATTTTGATTAGTCAAGAATCATATTCTTTCCCTCCCTTCCCCACCTCCCCCCTTCTGGTAGCTGATGCGCAATTCCACTGGGTATTACATGTGCCCTTGATCAAAACCTGTTTCCATGTTGTTGATGTTTGCACTTAGGATGCTTATTTAGAGTCTACATCCCCAATTATATC
The DNA here is from genome assembly GCF_027887165.1 of Monodelphis domestica. Taxonomy (NCBI): domain Eukaryota; kingdom Metazoa; phylum Chordata; class Mammalia; order Didelphimorphia; family Didelphidae; genus Monodelphis; species Monodelphis domestica. The sequence continues at coordinate 582,287,885 of NC_077227.1, read as the reverse complement.
CCCCTCAACCCATGTAATCAAGCAGTTGTTTTTCTTCTGTGTTTCTACTCCCACAGTTTTTCCTCTGAATGTGGATAGTGTTCTTTCTCGTAGATCCCTCAGAGTTGTTCAGGATCGCTGAATTGCACTAATGGAGAAGTCCATTACATTCGATTGTACCACAGTGTATCAGTCTCTGTGTACAGTGTTCTCCTGGTTCTGCTCCTTTCACTCTGCATCAATTCCTGGAGGTCATTCCAGTTCCCATGGAATTCCTCCATTTTATTATTCCTTTTAGCACAATAGTATTCCATCACCAACATATACCACAATTTGTTCAGCCATTCCCCAATTGAAGGGCATCCCCTCATTTTCCAATTTTTTTGCCACCACAAAAGAGCGCAGCTATGAATATTCTTGTACAAGTCTTTTTCCTTATTATCTCTTTGGGGTACAAATCCAACTGAATCAAAGGGCAGACAGTCTTTTAGCATCCTTTGGGCATATTTCCAAATTGCCCTCCAGAATGGTTGTATCAATTCACAACTCCATCGACAATGAATTAATGCCCCAACTTTTCCACATTCCCTCCAGCATTCATTACTTTCCATAGCTGTCATGTTAGCCAATCTGCTCGGTGTGAGGTGATACCTCAGTTGTTTTGATTTGCATCTCTCTGATTATAAGAGATTTAGAATACTTTTTCATGTGCTTATTAATAGTTTTGATTCTTTATCTAAAATTGCCTATTTTTGTCCCTTGCCCATTTATCAACTGGAGAATGGCTTGATTTTTTGTACAATTGATTTAGATCTTTATAAATTTGAGTAATTAGACTTTTGTCAGAGGTTTTTATTATGGAGATTTTTTTCCTAATTTGTTGTTTCCCTTCTAATTTTGGTTGTACTGGTTTTGTTTGTACAAAAACTTTTTAATTTAATGTAATCAATTTTGTGATTTTTTTTCTAACTTTTTCTTGGTCTTAAAAATCTTTCCTTTCCCAAAGATCTGACATGTATACTATTCTGTATTTACTTATAGTTTCCTTCTTTATATTCAAGTCATTCACCCATTCTGAGTTTATCTTGGTGTAGGGTGTGAGATGTTGATCCAAACCTAATCCCTCCCATACTGTCTTCCAATTTTCCCAGCAGTTTTTATCAAGTAGTGGATTTTTGTCCCAAAAGCTGGGATCTTTGGGCTTATCATAGACTGTCTTGCTGAGGTGACTTACCCCAAGTAAGAATCACAATTGTTAATGGCCACATGAAAGAATGCTCCAAATTAGTAAGAAAAGAAACATAAACTTAAAACAAACCTAAATTTTTACCTGATACCTTGCAATTTGGCAAAGATGACAAAAGATGGCAATAATCAATGTTGGAGGTTCTGTGGAAAGAAAGGAACATTGTTGCATTACTGGTGGAACTATAAATTGATAGAGCCATTTTGGAAAGCAGTTTGGAATTATACAAATAAAATCACTAAAATAGCCATATCTTTAGAAGGAGCGATGTCATCATTAGGCTTCTTACCCATAGGAGGCCACTGATAAGAATAAAGTTCCCATCTACCCAAAATTATTATTATTTTTTAACTCTTACCTTCCATCTTAGAATCTATATATTGGTTCTAAGGCATAAGAGCAGTAAGGGTAGGCAGTAGGGGTTAAGTGACCTGCCCAGGGTCACATAGTTAGAAAGTGGCCAAGGCCAGATTTGAACCAAGAACTTCTGTCTCTCAATCCACTGAGCCACCTAGGCGCTCCCTCTCCCCCCCCCCCCCTCCATTTGTTATAGCAGCTCTTTTTGTAATAGCAAAGTGTTGGAAACAGTAGATGCCCTTTAATTGGGGAATCGATAAATAAACATGCATATTATATGAATGTAATGGCATATAATGTGCTGTGTGATAAACTGATGAATACAGAGAAGCATAGAGAAAGATCTACATGAACTGATACAAATGAAGCAAACAAAACCAAGAAAACAGTATATACAACAATAATAAGTAAATGGAAAAAACAGCCACACACTTAAAATAATCAAAAGTGAATGATGAAAAATGATAAAGAACAAGCATGCCTTCAAAAAAGAGATGAGAAGACACTCCCACTCTTCAAAAAGGCCCACAAGTGTTGCACACAACATATTTTTTTATTTTTTCAATGTATTTATCTGTTATGCTGATTTTTTTTCCTCTTTTCTTTTTTTGTCTTTAAAAATATTATTGAATGGCTTTTGGAAAGGTAGCGATAATAGGGGAAACTGGTGATGTAAAAAAAAACTTATTTAAAAAAGAAACTTATAATTTGTTGAGTGTCAGGATGCTACATTATTCAATACATAATTTGTTCAACCATTCCTCAGTTAAAGATTCTCATATTCTTTATATACCAAAAGCTAGCTTTAATATTATTTTGAAGCTCAAAGATTAGATGGTATGAGTGTAACAAAACAGACAGTATTTTCATTAAGTATATTAACTCCTGGATCACTTTTTTGTCAATATTCTCATTATTTTTAGGGGGTGTCAGTAATAATAATTTATTAACTTGTAGAACCCTTTTTAGTTTTCTTTTGTTTTTTAATCTTTACCTTCTGCTTCTTAATACCTATACTAAGTATTGGTTCTAAAACAGAATGGTAAGGGCCAAGCAACTGGAGTTAAGTGACTTGCCCACTGTTACATAACTAGGAAGTGTCTAAGGTCAGATTTAAAACCAGGAGCTCCCATCTCTGGGCCTGGCTCTATCCATTGAGCCAACTATCACATTCTTCCCACCTCCTTTTATGGTTTTTAAAGAACCATAACATAAACTGTTCTCTTTTGATCTCTACCTCAATCCTATGAGGCAAGCAGGGGAAATGTTATAGATGAGAAAGCTGAGTCTCAAAATTTATAGTGAATTGCCCATATAAAGACAAAGGTTTTTTTTCTTAGTAAGTTCATCCTAGTAGATAGACTCTTTTGTCTATACCATGCCGCCCTTAATTATCTAGTTAGAAAAAGAGTTGTATTTTTTTCATATGAACCAGCAATAGTCATAGCAGTTATCATTTTAAATGGCAGGGCTTTCAGGTGAATAGGTAAACTCAAACCTTTCAACTCTAAAATTATAAGAATAAGCTTTTGACGTAAATTATGTTTTAGATTAGATGAATTTAGATATACTTAGGTTAAAAGGACTTTGCTCACAATAACTTTGATGTAAGTAGCATAAATATTAACCACATTTTACAAAAAAGTAGAAACTAAGACTAAAATGTCAGAATTGTGGCTAAAACCATTCTGATGACTTCCAAAATAGTCTTCCACTATCTTAAATGGTGCCTCTTGAGTATAACCAACTTCATTACATCATTTTGAGTGATTGCTTAAAGGCATTGAGTATAGAAGTGAGTATAGAAGTGATACTTAATGTTTGTAACTGAGTAATTCCATCCATAGTTATGTAATATCTCCCATCATATCCAGTCATTAAAAAAAAAAAAAACCCTACCTTCTGCCTTAGAATTAATACTATGTATTGGTTCCAAGGCATAAGAGTGGTAAGAACTAGGTAATGGGGGTTAAGTGACTTGCCCAGGGTCACATAGCTAGGAAGTGTCTGAGGTATCAGATGTTTGAAGTATCAAATTTGAACCTAGGACCTCCTGTCTCTGGGCCTGGCTCTCAATCCACTGAGCTACCCAGCTGCCCCTGCTAGTCATTTTTAAAAGAAGCCACAAAATTTCCCAATTTTAATTGATTTAATTTGCAGAAAATGATGTAAAAATCCCTTTGAGAATGTTAGCTTCAAAGGTTAGCATTATATAGGTAAAGTTAGTTTTGTAACTTGTCTTTTACTCCCTGACAGATGCAGAAATGTAAATCTTCTGAAACCAGCAAGTTATTTTTACTTTTGGGAAAATACCCTATGATTCTTTACTGTTTCTTTTAGTGAGGGGAATGAATGGGGTACTAAATTTTAGCTTAATAAGTAACTAGTTTACAATACAAATATGTCTATTGTGTGATGTAATATTTGTTAGGGGAAAATGGGTGGGATTGATGAACAGGGGATACCGAAGGTTTTATAATAGGTAATGGAGGAGTTGAAGGGAGAGAGGGAATATGGCTGCCAGTGAGGCAAAAGGAGAGAGATTCCCCCAGCCGAGAGGCTATTTTTTAAAAATGGGGTTCACATATGATAGCCTGAGGGGACGTCTTCTCTATAGATTGATATTGCAGATACCCCAGAGCAGGTAAGCATGGACCCTCCCAAGGGGCAAACCACCCCCCAGACTTAGTCACCCAGCAGGGGTCCAATAAGGATTGTTTATAGTTGAATAGCTGTTTTGAGGTTCAGTTCCCTCTATGCCCCCTGAAATGTTAGTCCTCTTATCTGACTGCAGTATTCAAATAAAGATAAATTTTAATAACATGTTTGGATTGGGGAGGTATCAGAGAAGAGGGATGTCCCTAGATGAGGTTTGAGTCCCACTCCGCTTTTGAGCTGAGGCCAGGCCACACAGGCTGGTGGAGGGTTTCTGTTATTCCTATCCATGCTATATCTGTGCTAGCTTTCTTAATTTCAAAAGTCTTAGCAGTAGACAGCGAGAGGAAGAAAAGTTCTGACCTTCAGAGCTGGTTGGGCCTGTCTTCAGGCTGACACCCCTAAAGATTGGCCTTACAGGTCAAACTGCTTCCCTTAAGTCCTTTTGTTGATGACACGATCACAGGAATCCAGGTAGAGCACACAGTTGGGAAAATCAGGAAAATAGAGACACTTCTATCCAGAGAAAGGGAGGGAGAGACCCCTACCAGTTCCAGGGCCAGGAAGGAATTGCTCGTCACAAGACCAACTGTCACTTCCAGTTGTCCCTTCTTCCACCAACTGTCAGTCTTGTCAATATCTTCTAACATTCCACCTGCTGTTTGTTCCAACTCAGTGGCAAAGTCCAGAACTTGCTTTAGTTTTCCTTTCCACAGTGACAAAACTCTGCTTTATATACAATAGCTCTTTGCCTTTAAGGAACTATAGATTAGAAGAAGGATAAGATGCTAAGGGTGGCTCTAAAACAATATTACATGATAAGCGCATTAGAATTACAAAGTAAGGAACTCTTTGGATTCTGATAGGAAAGGTCTTTCTTTACCTAAGGAAGCCCAAGGAAGGCTTACTAGAGAAAGTGGCTTATGAATGAGATTCTTTGAATGGGTTAGGCATTTAACTGATGAAGAATAGAGGACTGTGTGAACAACTTGCCTCCCTATGTGGAATCACACATGATCTGGTAGTGATTTATTATATTTGACAATTATAGAATTAAGGATTCCCTATTGGGTATCTTTTTGTATCAAAGCATCTGGTTATATCCTCATGAAAAGGTGATGTTAACAGTGATTTTTTTTATGGTAGAAAAGTAACTAGTAAATTGTATAACTTAACCCTACAGTTTTCTGTTGTAGACATGAACCACGACTATATGCATTAATTGATTTCCATGATTCATGTTGTTTAGTAGTTATATCTTACCCACTTGTAACTTTTAATTTCTATTGTTATTTTGCTTTGTTTTCTCTATTAAATTATTTAAATTTTCTGTTCTTTGCCACCTCCTCCCTCACCAGTTCTTCCCCTTTCCTAATGTACCTTTCTGTTTTGATAATATATCTTTTAGTTTAGTTTTAAGCTTGAAATTTGTAGACAGAATGAATAAAATCATTATTTCATTCAGAATAATGCATAAAAACTTTTTAAAATTGCCTTCATTTTGTACTCAGCTTGTAGATGAAAGTGTTACCTTTTCATAGGTTCTTTGAGAAACATTTTTTTTTCAAATCACACTCCAGTTACCTTACCAGGCTAAGCTGTATCTTAAAACAAAGAAAAAAAAGTTTAGTGAAAACTAAGCAACACAACTTCCAAGTCTGACATTACATATAGAGTACTATACTCATAGACTCCATCTATTAGGATGTAGGAGTGGGGGGAAATAGTGCAGTTTTTTTTTGTTTGTTTGTTTTTTAAACCCTTACCTTCCGTTTGGGGGTCAATGCTGTGTATTGGCTCCATGGCAGAAGAGTGGAAGGGTAGGCAATGGGGGTCAAGTGACTTGCCCAGGGTCACACAGCTGGGAAGTGTCTGAGGCCAGATTTGAACCTAGAACCTCCCGTCTCTAGGACTGGCTCTCAATCCACTGAGCTACCCAGCTGCCCCCTAATCGTGCAGTTTTTTAAGATTTTCTTTGGAGCCAAGCTCAGTCATTATAATTTCTTTTTTTCCTTAAATTTTATTGATATCTTTTTACATCTCCTAAATTTCCCCTTGTAATCCTTTCCTTTTCCTTTGTAATTTCATAGCATTCTGTTTTGTTATTATTTGTATTTTTTTGCATTTGTTTGAGTTTTTCTATACTTCCCCATATTTATCATATTCATAATTTCGTAGCTCTGTAATATTCCACTGCATTTATGTGCCACAATTTGTTTATCCATTCCTCAATTCATGCACATCTACTTTGTTTCCTGTTCTTTGCTACTATAAAAAAAGTTTTTCTATAAACATTCAAAAATATATTTTTTAAACCTTTCCCTTCCCTCTTAGAATTAATACTATGTATTGGTTCCAGAAGAACAGTTAAGGGCTAGGCAATGAGGGTTAAGTGACTTGCCCAGGGTCACATAAGTAGGTAGTGTCTGAGGCCAAATTTGAACACAAGACTTCCTGTCTCTAGGCCTGGCTCTCAATCCACTGAGCTATCTGCCAGTCCCTTGTTGCTGTAAATATTAAATATTTTGGTGCACTTCGGATCCTTCTTTTTTGCCATTGACAACATTCGAGTCTGTGCCTAACAATGGTGTATGGTAGTTCTTTAATTTACATTGTTTTAGTTGTGTTAGCATATTGTATATTTTGTATATAATTTTCTTGGCCATCCCTACTTTTGATCATTGTTTTAGTATAATTGTTTTACTCTGTAATCTTATGCATTTAAAAACACTACTGAAAAGGTGTCTTTAGATTTCATAGGTCTCCTGAAAGAGGTCTGTGAAACACAAAAGGTTTAGAACGCCTGCTTTGGAGTAATAGATTCCTTTGACTTCAAAAGCTCTGGAAGACCAATTTACTAATTTGTATATTAGATTTGCAGTTTGTGTTGGTAGAAGTTCATATATTTGATGGAATCAAATCACTCAGCAAACATTTATTGAAATGTTACCATATACTAGGAACTATGCTAAAGCCATGAAAGTCTGAAATCACAGACTGTAGAATGTCAAAGTGTTATATTTAACTAAAAATTCAATCTCAAATACAAGTATTGATGAAAAAACAAATATTTACAAACTCATGTAATCAGAATTAGGCTTATATCTTAAAAGGGTATATAATTTAACAAAATAATAACAGCTTATTGTATCTCCTTTCTGTTTGTATTGAGAAAACAATATTCTATTTTGTATTTGATTCTACTCTATATCATTGCTGACATTTTGTATAAATGCCTGTCATGTTTGTCTTTGAATTAAATTCAAAAGTTCATAGGTTCAGAAGTTCTGTCTTCCTCTCTGAGTTAATTTTAAAAGTTTCCTATAAGTCACTTTAATTAAAAGAAATCTATCACATCTATACTACTGGCTGTCCTTGTACAATTAGAAGAAATGTGTTTTCTCTATACCATTAGGTAGTCTTGCAGGTAGACTAAATCAACCAGAATTTCCTAGTGGCAAGATGGAAGGAGAGGTTGTTGCTAATCTCACATTTCTAGTTTCTATCCAGTCATATTGTTAACCAATCATATTGTCTTACCTGTCTGTAATGTTGCCTTCATTTTTTTTGGATGCTCTTCCATTTGCCTATAAAATGATGTCATCCTTCAGTTGGGTTTTAAGTAGGCTGAAACCTTGTTTATTGGCAAATTTGCACTTTGCTAATAAATTGATCAGGCTTGGAGGTTGTGTCTGTTTTAATTTCAATCACATTATACAGAAAATTTTGTTGTTTTTATATAATCAAAAAGAATGTATATACTATTCAGTTCTGTTTGCATTATTTTTCCTTCTTGTTTTTAATTTTTAGTGAACCACTGATATTTCAGTACATTAGCATAGGAATATAGTTTTTAAAATGTATATCTCATCCATTTAGACATAAAGGAAGTTCCAGTTATTTTGCTGTTATAAATAATTTTGAATCTGTAAGGGCTTTTACTTTGATTATATCCTTCTTCAATATTTAGACAACATAAAATAATGGATAGAATGCAATGTAGCCTTAAAGCCAAGAAGACATGGGTTCAAGTCCCATTTCTGACATGTAACAGCAGTGTGTAAGTCAGGGTAAATCACTTAATCTCAATTCTATAGACAACTGTTTTAAGATTATAATTTGCAGGAAAAGTGCTGGCCAGGATTGATAGAAGGAATTCTTTCATCTGGGAGCTCTCTAGATGAGTGAAATCATAGATACCAGTCTTAATCTTTTAATATTAAGTGATATGATGATTAAATAAATTATATTATCAGTCTATAGACCTCATGTGCATATTACTGGATATCTTTCCAAAAAAGATAGCCAATTTAGCTCCACTAATAATGCAATAGAATGCTTCTGTTTGTATAAGCCTTCCACATTGAATTTTAATTACTTTTCCAGTTTGAAGAATATTAGGTGGTGTCATCTCAGAAATGTTTTCATTTTTATTTCTCCAATGATGGAATTTGGACCGTTTTTCAAATGATTACTTATAATTTGTGTTTTTTCTCTTCTAAATTGTTGCCTTCTGCACCAGTTATCCATTGAAGAGTTATTATTCTTCCTAGATTCTGAACATATGTATTCATATTCATATTCATATATCCAAATTGTTTCTTTTTATTTTGGTTATTTTCTTAATAAATTTGCTTTGTGTTATGGAAAAAATCTCTTACACAATGAAAGTTTGATGAAATAAGTAAAATATATTTCTGTTTAAATCTTGATTTATTTAGTACTTAAAAACATTCAACAAAGCTATTTTTTTTACTGTATTTCTTTACAAGATTTTTAATGAAAATTGGGCTTATCAAACATTAATCTTTTCTGTTCAGTGATTCTACTTTGGGATTCTCTTTTCTGATTGATATTTTTTTTTCCAATTTTAATATATAAGATAGCTTTTATACTTAAGTTTTATAATATGGTTTGAAGTTAGCAAATTTTCATTTTTGTAACACTTTCCCCCCTAATATAACCCTTTTATTATTTTGTTTACTCTCATAGCAAATCTTCCCTCCTCAATATATTTATATGCATGACATAAAATATCTAAGTTTACAGAGGAAACTCAAGATGCATTTTTTAAAAGATGAATATTTTTTTCCTATCCAAGCTCACAGACTGGCCCCTTAAACCTATATATGGATCTGAAGTTAAAAACCCTTGATTTCAGGGGACATATAAATATAAGACAAAGTCAAGGGTTAAGATAAAAAAACTGGGAAATCTGGCCATGGCTTTTTAATGGTTTATTAATAGAAAGGAAAGGCTAAGAGATGAGAAAGGAAATAGATCATTCTTTAAGAAAGACTACCCAGCTGTGGAATCTTCATTTAGCTGGCAGCAGAGTGGGCCCCTTTTCAGTTCCAAAATACAGAAGTTGAGAGAGTGCTTTCCTTCTCCTGTTCCCCTTTTTAAGTTCAGCTTACTCCTCCCTCTTCTGCAAGGTTGCACACTGACAGTGGACATTGGGGACACTAGGCCAGTGTGGGTATTATGGGAGAGTGAAGTTATTTTTTTTTCTCACACACGTCATCCACCCCATTTCTCCCAAATAGCTTAGAGTTTAGTTTTGGAGACAGAACTAGAATGTACAGTTAGAAAGCAACTGTCAAACTGTTTGATTCTATTATTGCACCAGGAAGCCTAAAGTTGAAAGCTATCAATGTGGATTAAAGTAATTCTAAAGGATATATGAAACAAGAGGGACTTGGAACAAGCCTTGAAAGACTGGTAGAAATGATGTAATTTTGAATTATTTATAATAATAATGATTGATTAAATAATTATTAACTAATCCCTGGGGAATAGCATAAGAAAGAGATGGGAATGAACATGATATTTTAAGGCTAGTGAGATATGCCTGAGGGGAATAAAGGCTACATTTTAGGGAGAATCAGGAAATGAGATAGGAAAGACAAGTTCTAGACTTATGTCCAGTCATAAGACTTTAATAAGAAAACACTAGATTGTAGGTCAATAGAAGTGGGTTCTAGGCCCTGTTCTTTCACAAATGTCATCTCTAAGCATATTTCCTCATTCATAAAATGAGAGTATGCCACATAATCTTCTAGCCTTAAATTTCTATAATTTAGACATGAAGGTCAAAAGAAAGAATTCTAGTCATCCACACAGAGGTTGAAGCCATAAACAAAAAGATGGAATCATAAAGAAAATAAAGGAACTAAAATAAGTCCTCAGGACTTAGGAGAAAAGCTTGAGGGGGGCTATACTTATGATTATTGAAGAATGGAAATTCAATTCAGCAAACACACTAGACAATGAGGATCTAGATAAAACAGGTGATTAGACCTAGGAGAACCAGGAGAGGCAGACCACAGGACTCCAAGAAAGAAGAGAGTTAAAAGTAAAGAGGAGTCAAATGCTACTGAGAGGTCAGAATATGAGGAGTGAAAAAAACAGTATTTGTCGATTATGAGGTGATTTGTGAATGACCTTTCCAAAATCGGCTTAAATATTTTTGTTGAGGCATAAGTTAGGTTGGCAGAATTAAGAAAATGCGTCTTTGGCTAAGACCTGAAAGTACTAAATATAAGCTTCATCTTTGAGGTACCACCAGGAAGGTTTCAGATGAGATAGATACATGCTAACAGGATTAAGCAGAAAGTCATTTTAAAAAAAGTCCTAAATATTATCAAAGTCATAAGTGAAGGGAAGGACTTTGAACAGGAAAAGAATGAAGATATTAGAGAAGGGATAATTTAGGGAACAAGGTTCTAGAGATATAGGATTATAGCTTCAGAAGTCATTTAGTCCAACCCTTGCTATGTTTTTGGTGCAACTAGCAAAGTAATTGTAGAGGCTTAACATAAAGTAATATATTTATCTTGTAGCTTGAGGTCCAGATGATTTGCCAAAACAAGAATTTTAAATATTGATATTCTGTCATAGCTATGCAACCTTTTCACAAAATCATTAAGTGCATATGTTTTTGGACACGTGAATATGAAAGGCCTTTTGCCAGAATTGTAAACGCATAAAATATTGGTAGCACAGGAGAAAACCTGTAAAGCCATCTGAAACCTTTGTGGTTACATACCATGAACCAGACAGACTTAGATTTTGGTAGTCCT